>NW_028274875.1:671419-1007129 GCF_037043125.1 Eumetopias jubatus
TCTGTGAGAACCTAGTGTTATTGGCCCCATTGGATGTCATCTAGTTAAGAGTCAGCTACTGGTCAGCATCCAGACAGCTGCCCGATGTACCAAGTGGCCACGACCGGGGGCGTTTTCCATTTGTGACAAGTTGGTTCTGTGTTTTGGGCATTTGATCCCCATGATCAACCATTGTGCAGATAGGTAATGTCCTCTTTCAGACAGCGGCTGATCAAGGACCGTGTATGTTTCCCAACAGCACACGTGTTTGTGACCTCAGCTGTGAGGGCTGAAGATGAAAATGTTATCGATTTCAAGGGTACTTTCTAGAGAATTGTGTTTGCACAACATTAAAGCTTCATGTGAATTAGTATGAATTGCATTGTGAGCGTCTTTTGTCCTACAATACTTGGAACTCCAGTTTTTGTAAAATGAGATGCGTTCTTTGTTTTGGTGTCCATATCCAAGAATTTTGTATTCTTTTAGAAATGAAATTTCATGGTCACCTGGAAGGCTCAGTCAGTTGAGCTTCTGCCTTAGCCTTGGGTCATGATTCCAGGGTCTTGGGATTGAGCCCTCCTTGTGCTCCGTGCTCAGCCGGCAGTCTTCTCTGTCTCCCTCTACCCCTTCCCCTGCTTGGTGTTTCACATAAATAAATAAAATCTTTTAAGAAATTCAATTTTAGTGTTGCTATTGACTGATTTAGTTACAATAATAAGAAATAGCATGATTGCCTTTCACTGGCTGTTTGGAAATATGTGTTCAAGAAACTGAAAATGTCACAGGTATCATCCAAATAAACACGATCACCTGATTATGAAAATCTTTATGGACTCCTGAAATCTGACAGTTTGGGCTGTGATTCTGAAGCAAAGTGGGCATTGAAAGAAAACATCACTGGTTTCAGAAACTAAACAATAATTCTATTTGATTTTTGTTGGAATGATAATCCCATATTATTCTAATAGAAGCCTCCTGTCTCTCTCTCACTCATGTCCGTATCTATAAGCATCTCCATCCATAGAACATTCTCATTTATATGTCTAGGACATTTTTTATTCTTCCTTTCTCTCATCCTTCCATAACCTTGGGGCATGTTTTTGGAAATGTTCCAGAGCAGTTTATCCAGGTCCTTCATGGATGTACAATTGAAGTCAGTGACTTCTTACCTGCTGTAAGTTTACATTTACTTAGTTTGTCTATTTTATGTTGGCTTAAAAATTCTTCAGTTCTGTTAGCTATAGAAGATATATTTGCTACGTGTTTGTAGTCAAAATAAAATCTCTTAAGATGTGCCTATTAGATTTTTCCTACAGCTTCGTTGTGATATAATGTCTATATGATCACAACATCTTTTTCAAGAATACAGTTTGTTGGGGGCCGCCTGTGTGGCTCAGTTGGTTAAGCGACTGCCTTAGGC
Organism: Eumetopias jubatus; assembly: GCF_037043125.1. NCBI lineage: Eukaryota > Metazoa > Chordata > Mammalia > Carnivora > Otariidae > Eumetopias > Eumetopias jubatus. Next base: position 672,819 of record NW_028274875.1, read on the forward strand.
TCAGGTCATGATCCTGGAATCCTGGGATCGAGTCCCACATCGGGCTCCCTGGTCGGCAGGGAGCCTGCTTCTCCCTCTGACCTTCTCCCTTCTCATGCTGTTTTTTTTTTCTCTCTCTCAAATAAATAAAAAAGAATCTTAAAAAAAAATACAGTTTGTTGGTATTTGACATAGGTAAACACAGTGAAATTATCGGCACAGCAAGGTAGTAAACACACTCATCACTCCCAAAAGTTTGCCCTTGCTCCTTTGTAATCCCTCTGTGCTCCTTCTCCTCCATGGGGAGGAAGTTAAGAGGTGTGCTTACCTGGGAGAGGCTGGTTGAGGGTTTGTAAAGTTGATTGTTTGAGACAGAGACATTGTAAATCTTTGAGATTTCCTCATCGTCTCACGTGTTATTTCAGCTTGTCCGTGTTGTGCCTGACCAATTCCCTCTTGGCCCTGATGGGGTTGGAGTTCTATGGAAACTTCCCGTTATCACTGCCTCCTTGGGAATTTGTCTGTTTCTCCTTTATATCTGGAGAACCATCCTCGCTGTGAGTATACTAAAGTAGCTTATATATACTGTTCTTCATAAATAAGCAGAAAATTGTATAGTCCCTGGACCTTTTCTATCCATCCAGTAACATAAATTTCCCTCTAATACATCAATTTTGATGATCACCTAGATTTGAAATACATTTAAATTTGTGTTGCAGTGCCTTCTGTGATCCATACGTTCTTTTTTTTAAAGTGCAAACATAATTGGCAAACAGTGTAATATGAGTTTCAGGTGTACAACATGATTCAGCAATTCTATACATTTCTCAGTGCTCATCACAGTAAGCGTACTCTTAATCCCCTTCACCTCTTTCATCCATCCGTCCACCCACAACCCATGTGTTCTTTAGAATTGTGTTGTGTACTCTCCATTTTTTGGGCATTCTCTAGCTATCTTTCAGTAGTTGATGTTTAGTTTGCATCATTTCTACTCTGAGAACATACTACCTGTTGATTGATTTCTTTTCCTTTGGTTGTTCAGATGTATCTTATGGCCCTGAATATGGCCCCTCTTAGGGAATGTTCCATGGGAGTATGAGAGGAATGTCCATACTTCTGTTGTTGAATGAAGTACTCTGCAGATGTTAATGGATCCAGTTGATTGGTGATGCTCTTCAGTTCACCTGGGTTCTCATGGACTTTCTGTATCTGTTGGATCTGGCAATGACTGATACAAGATTCTGAATTCTCTGGCTGTGATAGGGATTCGTCTATTTCCATTAGCAATTCTTTCGGTTTCTCCCTGATGTACTTTGACACTCTGTTGTTAATGCATGCACATGAGAAATTATTACGTCTTTTTTGGAGAATTGACCCCTTTAACGTTGAAGTAATGCCCGTCATTTTCCCTGACAGTTTTCCTTGCTCTGTAATGTGTTTTGAAGGATCATTTCACTGGCCGAGGGTTTCTAGTTTGATGTTTCTTTTAACACTTTAAATATTTCATCCTTCTTGATGGCAAGCTTTCTGAAAAGTAGTGTGATGCAGTCCTTATCCTTATTCCTCTTGGGTAAGGTTACTGCTCTCCTCCCCCCTTCCACCACCCACCCCCATGCCCGGGTCCAGATTTCCAGAATTGTTTCTTTGTCTTTAATTACCTGTAACTGAACATTCTGGATTAGGCATTGTTGGTGTTTTTTGTTTGTTAGTTTGTGTGTTTGTTTTGGTATTCATCCTGCTTTCCATGTTTTGAGCTTCCTGGATCTGTGATTTGGTGGCTATATTAATTTAGGAAAATCCTGTCATTATTGCTTCAACTACCTCTCTGTCCATTCTCCTGGTGTTCCTATTATGTGTGTGTTACACGATTTGTAATTGTCCCACTGGTCTTAGATTTTCTGTAATGTCTTTTGAATTTTTGTCTTTGTTTTTCTTTTTGGAAGTTTCTTTATGGTGTTAGTTATTCTTTAGGCGCAATGATTCTTTCCTCCGGTATGTTGAGTCTCTTAAAGAAGCCATCAAAGTCATTCTTGAGTTCTGTTATGGTGTTTTTGTCTAGAATCCCAGTAAAACCTGAGCGTTTCATCTCTCTGCTTACATTCACCATCTCTTCTTCCTACTGCCCCCTTTTTGCTTAGATCCAATATCAGATATGGAAGGGACTTGAAATTCCCAGCCAGCCAATGCCATCATCTCTGCCTTAGAAAGTGTGATTCTAGTGCTTGTTGTCGTGGTTTTTACCTTTCGTATGCCTTGTAAGGTTGTGTTAAAAGCTAGATCTCCTGTCCTGGTAAAGGAACTGAGGTAAAAAGGATGTTAGGGTGACGTTGTCTACTCATCTCTCTGGGGTTAGACTGAGTTTCCTCCCACATGAGACAGGGAGGAGTTTGCATTGAAGTTGAGGCTTTCCCCCTCACCTCTATTGCTTAGTCTTTGGGAAAGCCCCAGTTAGGCTCTAGAAAAGGCTTCTAGGCTCTTGTCTTTCCCCTAGAACCTAGGGGACATAGTTTCACTTGAAGGCAGACCTTTCTAAGAAGAACAGAAAACTTCCGAGTTTAGTTCTAAAGGGAATCTCCCCCTCTCCCTGCCAATGGAGAAACCTTCCCTTCGAAAGGAAAAAAAAACTATGATGTCTTTGGTGTGCTCATCTGTCTTTTCAATTCCCCTGCCTATAGGGCTGGGTGACAAGGGCCAGAGCAGCTCTGAGGTTCCTAAGCAACATGTGAAGTGACAACAATCAGTGTGGTTTTCTGTTTGCCCTCCACTGATGGACTTTCCCCTAACAACATTATTATGACTGGCTTATTGATAGCGTGGTGATATTCCAATATCCTGGCAAGATTTGGGGACTGGCCTCAGCCTCTCCTATCCTGTAAAAAGTTTGAATGGGGAAATATGTTAATGGTGTCAAAATGGGGTCTTGCCTAGAGTTTATTGAGTTATAATTTATCAGGGTGACTCGATCTGGAGAGCCTGGTTCCCCTTTTTGGAAACATCCATTGTCATTTCTTTTGTTGTTAATGCTTCATCTCTTGCCACGTGCCACTCTTTTTCTCATCCGATGGTTTTTCTTTCTTTTTTTTTTTAATTTTTTTATTGTTATGTTAATCACCATATATTACATCATTAGTTTTTGGTGCAGTGTTCCATGATTCATTGTTTGTTCATAACACCCAGTGCTCCAGGCAGAACGTGCCCTCCTCAATGCCCATCACCAGGCTAACCCATCCCCCTACCCCCCTCCCCTCTAGAACCCTCAGTTTGTTTTTCAGAGTCCATCATCTCTCATGGTTCGTCTCCCCCTCTGACATACTCCCCTTTTCTTCCTCTCCTGTTATCTTCTTTTCTTTTTTCTCAAAATATGTTGCATTATTTGTTTCAGAAGTACAGATCTGTGATTCAACAGTCTTGCACAATTCACAGCGCTCACCGTAGCACATACCCTCCCCAATATCTATCACCCAGCCACCCCATCCCTCCCACCCCCAACCACTCCAGTAACACTCAGTTTCTTTCCTGAGATTAAGAATTCCTCATATCAGTGAGGTCATGTGATACATGTCTTTCTCTGATTGACTTATTTCACTCAGCATAACACCCTCCAGTTCCATCCACGTCGTTGCAAATGGCAAGATCTCATTCCTTTTGATGGCTGCATAATATTCCATTGTGTATATATACCACCTCTTCTTTATCCATTCGTCTGTCGATGGGCATCTTGGCTCTTTCCACAGTTTGGCTATGGTGGATATTGCTGCTATAAACATTAGGGTACACGTACCCCTTCTGGTCCCTACATTTGTATCTTTGTGGTAAATACCCAGTAGTGCAATTGCTGGATCGAACGGTAGCTCTAATTTCAACTGTTTGAGGAACCTCCATACTGTTTTCCAGAGGGGTTTCACCAGCTTGCATTCCCACCAACAGTGTAGGAGGGTTCCCCTTTCTCCACATCCCCGCCAACATCTGTCGTTCCCTGACTTGTTAATTTTAGCCATTCTGACGGGTGTGAGGTGGTATCTCATTGAGGTTTTGATTTGGATTTCCCTGATGCCAAGCGATGTTGAGCACTTTTTCATGAGCCTGTTGGCCATTTGGATGTCTTCTTTGGAGAAATGTCTGTTCATGTCTTCTGCCCATTTCTTGATTGGATTATTTGTTCTTTGGGTGTTCAGTTTGATAAGTTCTTTATAGATTTTGGATACTAGCCCTTTATCTGATATGTCATTTGCAAATATTTTCTCCCATTCTGTCGGTTGTCTTTTGGTTTTGTGGACTGTTTCTTTTGCTGTGCAGAAGCTTTTTATCTTGATGAAATCCCAATAGTTCATTTTTGCCCTGGCTTCCCGTGCCTTTGGCGATGTTTCTAGGAAGAAGTTGCTGCGGCTAAGGTCGAAAAGGTTGCTACCTGTGTTCTCCTTTAGGATTTGGATGGACTCCTGTCTCACGTTTAGGTCTTTCAACCATTTGGAGTCTATTTTTGTGTGTGGTGTAAGGAAATGGTCCAGTTTCATTCTTCTGCATGTGGCTGTCCAATTTTCCCAACACTATTTGTTGAAGAGACTGTCTTTTTGCCATTGGACATTCTTTCCTGCTTTGTCAAAAATAAGTTGACCATAGAGTTGAGGGTCCATTTCTGGGCTCTCGATTCTGTTCCATTGATCTATGTGTCTGTTTTTGTGCCAGTACCATACTGTCTTGATGATGACAGCTTTGTAATAGAGCTGGAAGTCCGGAATTGTGATGCCGCCAGCTTTGCTTTTCTTTTTAGTATTCCTCTGGCTATTCTGGGTCTCTTCTGGTTCCATACAAATTTTAGGATTATTTGTTCCATTTCTTTGAAAAAAGTGGATGGTATTTTGATGGGGATTGCATTGAATGTGTAGATTGCTCTAGGTAGCATTGACATCTTCACAATGTTGATTCTCCCAATCCATGAGCATGGAACGTTTTTCCATTTCTTTGTGTCTTCTTCAATTTCTTTCCTGAGTATTTTATAGTTTTCTGAGTACAGATCCTTTGCCTCTTTGGTTAGATTTATTCCTAGGTATCTAATGGTTTTGGGTGCAATTGTAAATGGGATAGACTCCTTGATTTGTCTCTCTTCTGTCTTGTTGTTGGTGTATAGGAATGCCACTGATTTCTGTGCATTGATTTTATATCCTGCTACTTTACTGAATTCCTGTATGAGTTCTAGCAGTTTTGGGGTGGAGTCTTTTGGGTTTTCCACATACAGTATCATATCATCTGCAAAGAGTGAGAGTTTGACTTCCTCTTTGCCTATTTGGATGCCTTTGATTTCTTTTTGTTGTCTGATTGCTGTGGCTAGGACTTCTAATACTATGTTGAATAGCAGTGGTGAGAGTGGACATCCCTGCCGCGTTCCTGACCTTAGGGGAAAAGCTCTCAGCCTTTCCCCATTGAGAATGATATTCGCTGTAGGTTTTTCATAGATGGCTTTTATGATATTGAGGTATGTACCCTCTATCCCTATACTCTGAAGAGTTTTGATCAAGAAAGGATGCTGTACTTTGTCAAATGCTTTTTCTGCATCTATTGAGAGGATCCTATGATTCTTGTTCTTTCTTTTGTTAATGTATTGTATCACGTTGATTGATTTGCGGATGTTGAACCAGCCTTGCAGCCCGGGGATAAATCCCACTTGGTCGTGGTGAATAATCCTTTTAATGTACTGTTGGATCCTATTGGCTAGTATTTTGGTGAGAATTTTTGCATCCATGTTCATCAAGGATATTGGTCTGTAATTCTCTTTTTTGATGTGGTCTTTGTCTGGTTTTGGGATCAAGGTAATGGTGGCCTCATAAAATGAGTTTGGAAGTTTCCCTTCCATTTCTATTTTTTGAAACAGTTTCAGGAGAATAGGTATTAATTCTTCTTGAAATGTCTGATAGAATTCCCCTGGGAAGCCATCTGGCCCTGGGCTTTTGTTTCTTGGGAGATTTTTGATAACTCTTTCAATTTCCTTAGCGGTTATAGGTCTGTTCAGGTTTTCTATTTCTTCCTGGTTCAATTTTGGTAGTTGATACATCTCTAGGAATGCACCCATTTCTTCCAGGTTATCTAATTTGCTGGCATAGAGTTGCTCATAATATGTTCTTATAATTGTTTGTATTTCCTTGGTGTTGGTGGTGATCTCTCCTCTTTCATTCATGATTTTGTTGATTTGGGTCATTTCTCTTTTCTTTTTGATAAGTCTGGCCAGGGGTTTATCAATCTTGTGAATTCTTTCAAAGAACCAGCTCCTAGTTTCGTTGATCTGTTCTACTGTTCTTTTGGTTTCTAGTTCATTGATTTCTGCTCTGATCTTTATGATTTCTCTTCTCCTGCTGGGTTTAGGCTTTCTTTGCTGTTCTTTCTCCAGCTCTTTTAGGTGTAGGGTTAGGTTGTGTATTTGAGACCTTTCTTGTTTCTTGAGAAAGGCTTGTATTGCTATATACTTTCCTCTCAGGACTGCCTTTGCTGTATCCCAAAGATTTTGAACAGTTGTGTTTTCATTTTCATTGGTTTCCATGAATTTTTTTAATTCTTCTTTAATTTCTTGGTTGACCCATTCATTCTTTAGTAGGATGCTCTTTAGCCTCCATGTATTTGAGTTCTTTCCGACTTTCCTCTTGTGGTTGAGTTCTAGTTTCAAAGCATTGTGGTCTGAAAATATGCAGGGAATGATCCCAATCTTTTGGTACAGATTGAGACCTGATTTGTGACCTGGGATGTGATCAATTCTGGAGAATGTTCCATGGGCACTAGAGAAGAATGTGTATTCCTTTGCTTTGGGATGGAATGTTCTGAATATGTCTGTGAAGTCCATTTCGTCCAGTGTGTCATTTAAAGTCTTTATTTCCTTGTTGATCTTTTGCTTAGATGATCTCTCCATTTCAGTCAGAGGGGTGTTAAAGTCCCCCACTATTATTGTATTGTTGTCAATGTGTTTCTTTGCTTTTGTTATTAATTGCCTTATATAATTGGCTGCTCCCATGTTCGGGGCATAGATATTTACAATTGTTAGATCTTCTTGTTGGATAGACCCTTTAAGTAGGATATAGTGTCCTTCCTCATCTCTTATTACAGTCTTTGTTTTAAAATCTAGTTTGTCTGATATAAGGATTGCCACCCCAGCTTTCTTTTGGTGTCCATTAGCATGGTAAATGGTTTTCCACCCCCTCACTTTCAATCTGGGGGTGTCTTTGGGTGTAAAATGAGTCTCTTGCAGACAGCATATTGATGGGTCTTGTTTTTTAATCCAATCTGATAGCCTGTGTCTTTTGATTGGGGCATTTATCCCATTTACATTCAGGGTAACTATTGAAAGGTATGAATTTAGTGCCATTGTATTACCTGTAAGGTGACTGTTAACTGTCTGTTGTCTGTGTTTGTTTCTGCTCTTTGCTGCGTTTAGGTTCTCTCTTTGCTTAGAGGACCCCTCTCAATATTTCTTGGAGGGCTGGTTTTGTGTTTGCAAATTCCTTTAGTTTTTGTTTGTTCTGGAAGCTTTTGATCTCTCCTTCTATTTTCAATGATAGCCTAGCTGGATATAGTATTCTTGGCTGCATATTTTTCTCGTTTAGTGCTCTGAAGATATCTTGCCAGTCCTTTCTTGCCTGCCAGGTCTCTGTGGATAGGTCTGTTGCCAATCTAATGTTTCTACCATTGTAGGTTAAATATCTCTTCTCCCGAGCTGCTTTCAGGATTTTCTCTTTGTCTCTGAGACTCGTAAGTTTTACTATTAGATGTCGGGGTGTTGACCTATTTTTATTGATTTTGAGAGGGGTTCTCTGTGCCTCCTGGATTTTAATGCCTGTTTCCTTCCTCACATTAGGGAAGTTCTCTGCTATAATTTGCTCCAATATACCTTCTGCCCCTCTCTCTCTCTCTTCTTCTTCTGGGATCCCAATTATTCTAATGTTGTTTCGTCTTATCGTATCACTTATCTCTCGAATTCTGCCCTCGTGATCCTGTAGTTGTTTCTCTCTCTTTTTCTCAGCCTCTTTATTTTCTATCATTTGGTCTTCTATATCGCTGATTCTCTCTTCTGCCTCATTTATCCTAGCATTTAGTGCCCCCATTTTTGATTGCACCTCATCAATAGCCTTTTTGATTTCGATTTGGTTAGATTTTAGTTCTTTTATTTCTCCAGAAAGGGTTTCTCTAATAACTTCCACGCTTTTTTCAAGCCCAGCTAGTATCTTTAAAGTCATGATTCTGAACTCTAGGTCCGACATCGTACTAATGTCCGTATTGAGTAGGTCCCTGGCTGACGGTACTACCTCTTGTTCTTTATGCTGAGGTGATTTCTTTCGTCTTGTCATTTTGTCCAGAGGAGAATAGATGAATGAGAGAACAAAAGGCTAACAGGTTTACAACGTCCCCAGCAAATATACTGTATACAAATCAGAAAAGACCTGAAACCAGGGGAAAAGAAAGGGAAAGAAAGAAAAAAGAAAGAGAAAAAGAAAAAAAAAAGAAAAAAGATAAAAACAAAAACAAAACAATTCAAAAAAGGCAGAATATGATCAAATATGATCAGGCTAGTGCATAGATCAGTGCCACACACTAGATTTGGGGCGTATTTTGGTCTGTTAGAAAAAAGTGCCTCCTAAAATTTTAAAGGAAGAAAGACATATATGTACAAAATAAGGGTTGATACAATGAAGGGATGGAAGATGACTGTAAAGATGAAAATTATAAAAGATTTTATAAAAGGACTTGGTAAGATAAGTTGTTTGAAAAAAGAAAGGAGATTTAAGGAAAAAAAAAAAAGGAAAAAGGGAGAGAATGTGATCAGGCAGGAGACTAGAACAAAGCCATACACTAGTGGTTTAGGGTATATTTTGATCTGTTAGAAGAAACTGTACCTCAAAATTTTAAAGAGAGAACAACTTATATATATATGCCAAAAACAAGGATAACTACTATGAAGGGATAAAATATGACTCTAAAAATGAAAAAAAAAATAAAAAATGTTTTTTTTTTTAAAAAAAGGGATTTATAAGATGTTGGTTGAAAAAGGGAAAAAGAAAAATAAAAAAAGTCAACAAAAATTAACTTTGATGAAATAATGAATCATGGTAAAAAAAAAAAAAAAAGAAGAAGCCATGAATCTATGTGCAGTATTCCCCTAGCGCTGGAGTTCTCCTATTCTCCTTGATCGATCAACTTGGTCTTGGCTTGCTGGCTGTTTGTGTTGATCTTCTGGGGGAGGGGCCTGTTGCTGTGGTTTCCAAATGTCTTTGCCGGAGGCAGAATTGCCCCGCCCTTGTCGGTCCGGGCTAAGGAAGCTGCTCCAGTTTGCTCTCAGGAGCTTTTGTTCCCTGCAAGCTCTCGGTACAGCTTTGGAGGAGCAGGGCGAAAATGGCGGCCTCCCAGTCTCCGCCCGGAGGAGCCGAGAACTCGGGGCCCCACTCCTCAGTGTGCCCCCAGGGAAAAGCAGTCACTCCCGTGTCCCCGGTCTCTGGCCGCACTCCGTGCTCACCCGGCCTGTGATCGAGCGTTGCTATCTCTGGCACCCGACCCCGCTCGGAGTCTCCAAACCCAGCAGATCCCTGCAGTGCGTTCCCGCACCGCTCCTCCCCGGGAAGGAAGGGGAGTCTCCCCGGATCTGCTGCTTGTTGGGTCCTTGCTGGGGGAGCCGTGCCCCGACTGGGCCGCAGATCACAGTTTATGGCAACCCCGAGCTGAGAGCCCGTGACTCTGCTCCGTATCTGCAGCCGGCTTCCCCGCCCGGACACCTGGGAGCTCTGCCGCACTCAGGCACCCCCGGTCTCTCTGTGACCCCAAGGGTCCTGAGACCACACTGTCCCGGGAGGATTCCACCCTCCTCTTAGCCACTGCAGCGACGTCCCTCCGCCGAGCCAACTTTTAAAAGGTCCGATTTTGTGCTCCGCGGCTCTAGCACTTGCCAGAAGCGGCCGGTGGAGGCCCCTCCCCCGCCGTCTATCCTCCCGAATATCGCCTCGGATTCACTTCTCCACACGTCCTACCTTCCAGTAAGTGGTCGCTTCTCTGTTCAGAGAGTTGTTGCTACTCTCCTGTTCGATCTCCTGTTGAGTTCGTAGGTGTTCAGAATGGTTTGATCCCTATTCAGTTGAATTCCTGAGACCAGACAAAATCTAGGTCTCCTACTCCTCCGCCATCTTGCCGGTTTTTCTTTCTTTTTGATGACCCTCTGTTTGTAGCAGTCTGGGAAGCTTCATAGCACCTGATGTGTCATAACTGTGTGTGAATTCAGCAAACAGCCAACGCTTAGTGAGAGTTCAGAGAAGCTTTCTGGACAAGGAAAAAGGCATAATTTTGTCAGAGTTTTAGTCACCTGCCAGCCTTCCTTCCTCCATTCCTTCCTCCATTCCTTCCATTTCCTTTCTTTCAGGATTTATAATAATCCCAGTTTCTGAACTTCAGTATGGATATCGGGTTGCAGTAACGTTCTGGAAATGATGAATTAATGAATATTTTTTAAATGTCTGCATGATCCACTGTCAAAATTGAACAGGCTGAACGTTCATTACATAGAATGTGAATAGACATTGGGGTCAAAAATACGTTATATACCTTTTTGCTCTTTATCAGAAATGGACTGTGAACTATGATGACTTAATCAGGAAATTCCCATTTTGTCTTCTTTTTTACTCCTGTGAAGTCATTCTTCTAAACAAAATGATTATTGTAATTTTATTGGATGACTTTTCTGGTATTTGACCTGAACTAGAGATTTTTACTAGTAATACGTTTTGACATCAAACTTAATTTTGTTTCTTCCTCTCTTAGATAAAGCCTCGACAATATGACGGTAAGTATTTTGGCCTTGGTTTTCTTCATCCTAAATTCTCAGTACCGGTGTTTGATGTGGGTATAATTAGACGAGGGGTAAATATGGTGACTTCTGATGTTTAATTGACTTGTTCACTCCTGAAAATCATTCTCTTCCACATGTGGAGTCTAAATGACAACGTGGAGGGTGTTGCCATAACTTCTGAGACCAGGGGGAGGAACACCTCATGGGAGGAGAGAGAATAAAAAGAGTAATTGTTCAGAGATCTGTTTAGGAGGCAAGAGATGATAGGAACCTGAGGTCTGGAGTGAGTACTTTGCCATGACCTGGCTCTTGGTGAAATGTCGAGATGAGAAAACACTCTTTGAGTCTAGCAAGCAGGCCACACTTAGAGAAGAAGCCACCTATTGCCAGGCAGAGCGTGTGTCACAAGAGAGGTTGAAACCATGGTTTTGAGTTTGAGGTGGAGGGAGCCTTTCCTGCCAGGGGAGAATGAGTAGAAAGGAACGTGTGCCAGTGGGGGTGACGTGTTGTGTCCGTGCCTCAGAGGTTGTGGTGATTCCGCGGTGCAGTCTGTTGATGGCCAGGGTGGCTGCCTGGCACTTAGCAAACCCTGAAATACTGGTGTTCATCACTGGGAGTGCATCAGTGGGGGTGGTGAGAAGAGAGATCTCAGGGCACGGGAGCGCTCACATTGGGCCAATAGAAGAGAAGTTTGCACTTTGAGGTAAGATGAGAGAAGTATTATTTTTTAAAAGATTCTGTTTAGTCATTTGACAGAGAGAGAGAGGCCGAGTGGCTGGCAGAGGGAGGTGGAGAATCGTGTACCCACTGAGCTGAGAATCAGATGTGGGATCCCAGGACCCGAGGTGGGATCATGATCCGATGTGGGATCATGATCCGATGTGGGATCATGACCCGAGCTGAAGGCAGACACTTAACTGACTGAGCCACGCAGGTACACCAGGATGAGAGAATTAAGTGCCACTTAGAGGAGTCTGTGTTCTCGACCTTCGATGTGTTATCCATCTGTGATGGGGCGCTTCATGAGTGTTGTTTTCCTGTCAGGGTGGAGGGTAACCTTCTCATGTTGGGATGAGAAAAGCTGGTGTTCCAGGGAGTGTGAGTTATCCAGGCCCTCCCGAGATGGTGTAACGTGGAGTTTGTACCCAAATGTGTTTGATTCCAAAGACCTTGTCTTCCAGAGCACCCACCTAGGTTTCATGACAGGCAATCTGTGAACAGCAGGAAGTCACTGAAGGCCATGGAGTTGTCACTCAATTACCATTTTGAGCTTTCTTGTTTGGAATTCCAAGGAGGACGTGGAAATGGACGTGGTGCTGAGCAGGAGCAAAGGATGGTTTTGTTCATTTTGGGTGGTTTGCAGGGACCTATTTTTGCACCTTAATCATTGGAGGAGAGAAATGTTAGTTGACAGCATGCTTGTTTTTTCTGTTACATATCTGGGGATGACATCAGCATTTGCAGTGGTTGCATTTTCCAAGAATGGTGCTTATAGATGGGAGAAAACCTAGAAGACATTTGATTGTGTTTCTCTATTTTTGAAAAAACATTTAAGTAGGAATCTCCCCGAAATAGGTTGTCTTATGTTTCAAATGCTGGTAAAACTTGCTTCCTTCAGGCACAATGAGAATGCTAATAATTTAGTTTCACCCAAGTGTCAGAGAATGTGTCTCTGGAGCTCATACCCTGGGATATTCAATGTCACTGGTTTTGCTAATTATCTTAGAGATTCTTTTTTCTCCTTTTAGTTACCTTACAACAAATAAATGAGAAGATCCATCGACTAAGACAAGGAAACAGGGAGCTTGCTAAGGAAATATCCCTTTGGAAGCTGAAGGTATCAGGACCCTTTCAAATACTTTTTGTGATTTAATTTTGGTTACTTCCACCTCTTGTAGTTCATCCTATTGACCTATTTCATGTGGTCCACAAACGGTCCTGATTTGAGAGATGCTTCACAAATGCAGAGCACTGCCTCTCTATTTTGAAAGGAGTCACACATTAGTAGATAGGTTTGTCTTACACGATGCTAGTTTTGAATTCTGATTCCTTTTTCATATGTTTTATAGATCAGGGAAGGCAAGAAACATCTTGGAGAAACTCTGAATAAAGATGAGTTTCTCACTGAGGACATTGTGAAATTGAAGGTAAGAATCCCTACTTTGCCTGAATTGTGTCCTAACAACAGAAATAAAAGTAGTGAGTTATCATCATCATTATCATCATCATCATCACCATTTTAAAGATTAATTGATTGATTGATTTGAGAAAGAGAGAAAGAGTGAGTGGTGGGGGGCAGAGGGAGAGAGAGAATCCCAAGCAGACTCCATGCTGAGTTTGTAGCCTGATGCAGGGGTCAATCCAATAACCCTGAGATCAGGCCTTGAGCCAAAACGAAAGCAGTCAGACATTCCACCGATCGTGCCACCATGATGCCACCCATGTGCCCAAGGAATGCATTATTATTACTCACTCAAAATGTTTTGTTGAAGGAGAACATCAGAAAGGTTGAGGCAGTTAATGAAAAGTTAAATGACACCCTTTGTTAGGCACCAGCTCACTTGCAAGGTGAGAGAAGAAGGTCAAGGATCAGGATATGGTAGCAGTTTGCTGTTGTGTTTTACCTTAATGTGGCTCCGGGAGACTTTTGGTTCACTGGGTGAGGTGAGTGCAGCATCCTTGCCTGCTGTTTACCACAGTAGAGAGTGGGCATCTGGGCATTGAAACTCCTATGGAGCAGTGAGCTGGGATTCCACTTACAAGCATCATGAAGAGGTTTGCTCTTTCAGGGACTAGGAAGTATGGTTGACTTCACAGCGAGGTAATGACCCCATCATTCAGCCCTGCCCTCCAAGATCTGTAGAAAATCCCCACAAGACACTTGGGCGATGAAGGGCGATGCCTGGCCCAATTGTACAGTGCCTTCCTCTTAATGCCAAACAGAGCATTTTCAATGTGAAGAGGGGAAGATGTGTATATATGTATGTATGTGCATATATATATGAATGAAAGCCACTAAGAAAGCCATTTGTGAGTTTCTTTGACTTGAACTATTTTCCACTTTGCTTACTTTCTCCTGATTCTCTTATGCTTTAAGGGCTTTCTTTGTTGCACTGCATGATCCTGTCCTGTTAGGCATCCTTACATTGTTCTGTGATCATGATTTCTTGAATGTCTTTTCTCATATCTGTCCTAAAGGGCCAAGAAGAATTGGAGGATGGAGAGCAGAGAGCCTTGAGGGCCAAAAAACGAGCACTGCAGGGTATGTTATTTTGGGGGAAGAAATCCCCAGACGGTGGCAATGAGTTTGCATTGGGAAGGGAAAGAATGTCTTCCTGCCTTCAAGGTCTTGCCCTTCTCCTTTCCCCGTCCAACCCAAGTTTTCAGGTCATGTGCACATACAAACACATTCCTTTTCAGAATATGAGGAGTTATTGGAAGACCACTACAATGCCCTGAGTTCTTTGAAAACAACTCAAGAAGCCGAATTGAAAATGCTGAGGAGGAAAGTGGATATTGTGGTGGATTTCTCTAAACAAAGACAGATGGCTGCAGAAGAGTAAGTTATTCCTGTGTGAATTGTCATAAATACTGTTTTGTGAAGTTATGTGACGGCCTGTCTAGATACTTGTATTTCTTTTAGAATTAGATCTTGGGTATTATGCCAAATGCATTCTGTAAAATTGTGCTTGCCGTTCCTGCCTTGATGTGTGTAACCTGCATTTCCCTTTCTGTTCTAAACGCTTGTCGCGCTTGTTTTGTGACTCCTTGGAGTAGAAGAGGGAAGGTACCATCATTACAAACTTTGATACCTGCATCCCCTCTGGGTCTGTCTATATTGTCCTTTTGGTTTCAGTGTCATCACATGTTCTTATCAGCCCTGAATTCAGTCACTTTTGGTTCAGTACGAGACTTGGGTCAATAATGTGGATAGAAAATGGAATTGTCTTGCTGCGGAAACACTGGGAGTTTCTTTGTGGAAAGTGGGTTGGGGATCCAGCAGTCCCGGATCCCTTCATCCAGTGTACAACTGACATCCCTCACTGTAGCCCAGTCCCTAAGAAGGCCAGTGTATTTCCCATCCACCTGAATTTTTTAGGTGTAACTCTCTTGGGTCCCAGCCAAAGCCTGCGGTTTCACTAGAGCTCACCTTTGCTGGCTGACCCTGAACTTCACTCGTTTCCTTCTAAGACCATGCCCATAAAGTTGTTCAGCTTCTTTATAATTCACTTGCCTCTTCCTGAATATATTGATGTGTCCTGGGGAGATTGTCTCCCACTGCCAGGCTGCCTTTCTCCTAAGCTTCCTTCTTCTCCATGTGGTTCTCATGTTTCTTCATGTGCTCCTTAGAAATTGGGTGCATTCACTCATACGAGTTGGCTCTTTGTTCAGTGTTTCCTTTATTTTCTCAGGAGGAGATCAGGACATTAGAGTCCCTCATTCACGTGGAAAAGCAAAACTGTTCCTGGTCTTCCCTAGAGACTCAACTTTGTGTTATTCCATCCCACACCGGGGATGGGGGCTGCTCTGTGTCATTGGCATCTTGGTTCTGTTCATTGGTAAGTTCTTTTGGGCATAGGTACTGTGTCCTGACCATCTTTCCGTCTTCTACACCTTCCACCTGATCCACTCCACCACAGCTGGTCCAGGAGGCATTTGCTGAAGGATTGCCTGAGAGACCAGAAGCAAATGCATGTATCTTTCTCTGTCTAGAACTTTTGACTCAGTTTCTAAGAGTCTTTTTGCATGTGTTCTTGAGTAAATCCGGCGTCCTGTTGAAAGTGGTTAAATCAACACCATGAACAAAAGAGTCTGAGGGCAGCACAGCAAACCAGCCTTTCTAAGTACCCTCCTTTGCTGCTTTCACTATCAGTGAACTCAGTCTTGTAAAAGTCGGTTGACTCCATGCAGTTGATAGTTTTCCATCTGAAATCTGTTGCGTGGAGATAACACCCTGACTATGTGACAGTTCACAGCGTTTTATACCTCAGGACATATTTCCGGCGCTAAGATTCGCCTTTTCCTCCTCCAGGATCTCCGAAGGATGTCGTGGGGTTGTACTTCTAGGTCCTAGAAATGTCTGGGAGTGAGTTGCCATGCCAATGAAGCCATATTCTGGAAGCGTTCCTTTCAGGTTGATTGTCTGTGTCAGGCACAGCCTTGGTCTGAGGATCAGCGCTCCCCATGGAGGTGTAAGACTAAGGATCGTCCCCTGCTTCATTCTAATGGGTATAGTTGGTCAAGCATGGTTTTTCGTTTTGACCTGAAAGGAGCCCTCACCATCTCAGGCAAAAGACAAACTCGGAGATGGCACGAAGTGCAATGTTATTTTGGGGCTTGATGATGAATGAATTGAAGTAGAGAAGTATAAAGACAACTCTGATTGCCGGAGACTTGGCAGCTTCCAGAGTTTGATTTTTCTTTAACACTAAATGGGGCCTTCAGGTTGTTTCCCTCATTGTGTTGTCAGTCTGTGCATTTATGGTGGTCATTTGAAACTAGGCCATCAGGTGTGTTGGGAGGAAAAACGGCAGCAATTCAGGACCTTGGCTACTGGACTGTGTATATACCTTTCCCATCTTAGGAAGCTGGAAAATACACACTGTGAACTGAAGGCACAGAAGAGTCAACTGGCAGCTGCTGAGGAAAATTTGAAACTGGTTACCGAAGAGATACACAAGTATAAGTGAGTTCAGACACTAAATATTACCGGCTCCTGAAATCCCTGTTCACTTCGTATTTTTAATCTTTGTATATGGGTTAGACTCAATTAACAAGTAGTATAAACAAAAATTCAAGGCCATATCCAGAGAGAATTAACAGACACAAAAAGACAAGTTTTAGAAAGAACAAAACAATTATGTTACTATACATGTCCTTATCCCCAGCGCTGGCCTGACTCTATGGCAACTTCCGCCATGCCATTGCAACCCCCAGGGGTGGTGTCAGTGGTCCTTATCTTGAGGAAAGCAGTTTGTTGTAGGATGAATCCTGCCCAAGAACCCGGTAGTACCATCTGATGGCACGGTCTTTGCAACTTTTGGAACCATGGCGAGATAGAAGTTAAAGGACAATAGAGCTCCATGTTAAAAGCTCCTTGTCATGTGATAAATCAGGGAAAGATTGATATCAGGTAAGGAAATTTTGTCAACTCTGAACCCTGCAGGTGTGGAAAAACGAGTAAGGAGAGGATGTAACGATAGGTTTGATCCTACTGTACATTTATTATCATGTGAAAGTGTTTCCTGTGTCAGGATAAATCATATGAAGGGACAGATCAGAGGAGGGTGGCCACATGGGCAGGTGATTTAAAATCACACCCAAGGGGCGCCTGGGTGACTGTTGTTAAGCCTCTGCCTTCTGCTCAGGTCATGGTCCCGGGGTCCTGGGATCAAGCCCCGCATCGGGCTCCTGCTCTGCGGGAAGTCTGCTTCTCCCTCTCCCACTCCCTCTGCTTGCGTTCCTTCTCTCACTGTGTCTCTCCCTGTCAAATAAATGCATAAAATCTCTAAAAAAACTAAAATCACACCCAATATTGGGCTTTATCTGACAAAAGCAATTATAACTCACAGACGAGAAACTGGAGAAATGCAAGATCAGCTGCAGAAGGCAGAGCTCACCTTCAAACACAAGGTAACCTGAGTTCTGCCCCAACATACTGGCCCCTTCGTGCCTCCTGCGGGTGATGGAAGTGGCCCTTATATCCCTGAACATGGGCTCTTGGTGAATTGACTTTTTCAGGTCGCAGCTCAGGAGAGAAGTGCTCTAGATAATTGGGTAAGTGTTTTCTTTTTCCTCCTCTTCGTTTGGGGCACAGTCCGGCACAACTGAGGGTGGATGTGTTTTTCTCCCCCGGGTCAAGGCTCGGTTTTGGGAGAGGAAGATAGTGCAGCAGAGGAGGGAGAACGCCTACATGAAACACAGGTGTGCGGGTTTGACGTGCCTTTTTATGGGTGTCTTGAGGGGTCAAGTCTAAGCTGTTTAGTGTCTGGTAGAAGACATGGTGTTGTAATTCTTATAGACGTCCATTCTTTTTCTGTATTCAAGACTGCACATGATGAGGAGAGAGAAGCCGCCTTAGGGATCCATGAGGCAGGAACCGATGCCGGGAAGATCCAAGATATGGAACAGTGTGTAGAGAGGTAGGCAGCATGCTGTGAAATCCAGGAGCCTGATTTCTGCTGGGAAAGCACTCGATGTCCTCCCTGTTCTTGTGGGTGATCGTTGTGTGTCCTAGAGAGAATCACAAGCACTACCTAAGGACAGCAGGTTGTCTGAAGGCCTGACGGGAGGGTGTTTTCCTCAGGTGCCTACGGGCAGCAGGGCACCCGTCCCTGTGACAAGGGGAGCTCAGGCCCCTCCCCTGACTGCAGACCCCCACCCCCACCACCTCCACCATCCCCCTACTGCAGAGCTGAGCCTGGAGGAGTTGTGAGCCTGAGCTCCCTTCCCACCTTCACGCAATGGAGAAGGCTTGTTTTTTAAAAAAAAAAAGCGATTTGAGAAAAATGGCATTTACCCCTTACGGAGATTCTTTTATTTTTGTTTTATTTGTAATCTACAGTACTATATTCATCAATGAAATTCGTGCATTTTTTTCCTCTAATATTATCGGTATAATGCCACAGCTTTACTTCTCAATCCGCCTATTTTTTCTTTGCTCGTGACTGTACGATTAGTCTACTCTAATTCTTCTCTTCAATATTTACGTAATAGCCAGTCACACATGCTAGGCCTCATCTAGAGATTGAAAGATTGCACCATTAACTGGCGGCCTGAGGAAAGAATGCATGCCGTTCATGTTGCGGGTTTGTTGATATCACCCACTCAAGGCTATTCTCACTTAGATTTTAATCTATAAAGAAAAAGTGATTTTTTTGGATCTGTATTAAACACCCCAATTTTGGTATTAATTTCCAGCCAGTTGTACTCCAATCTGTCCACTGTTGATTGATTACTTATGGAAACACTGGAACCTGGGTCCTGGAGTGTCTCCCGCAAGAGTCAGGTGACTGGTATCTCTCTTAGCGAAGAAGTCACTTGAATCATGTGGGGAAACCCTCTCTTCAGATCAGGGACCCGAGTGGGGGAAATAGTGTAAGATGGAGGAGGAAGGCAGGGAGGGTATGCAAACCACAATAAAACTCCATCCTTTGTCCCATCCAGAATCTAGACCGGTTCCCAGGATGAACAGCAGCACCAGCCCGAAAAAGGACCCGGAGATGTCTATGGTAAATGGTCTGGGCGTGTTCAGTTGTGCCTGTTCCTGGAAGTTACTCCTGTAGGGACAGCACCCTGTCCTGGCCTTGTGGCTATTGGGTGTGTTCTGTGATCTATCTGAGGCATCATTTCCCTTTTAGAATGCAAGATGTTTCCCCAGGAGCCTCCAGGCTTCCCCATTAGAGATCCTCTGGTTACATTCTTCCTCCCGAAGTTGTAGATGCTTAGAGGCAAATGATGGTAGGATGCTCACCTCAAATGTGTGTGTGTGTGTGTGTGTGTGTGTGTGTGTGTGTGTGTGTGTGTAACCCCCTGGAGGAGGGCAACATCTCACTCCACACTTATGTCGGCCAGTCCCGCTGACTCCTTGCAGTTTGCTTTCCCACGGGAGCGGTAGTGGTGTTGGTTTTCGGGTCAGGAGACTGACCTGGGAGAATGTCTACGGTAATCCTCACAGCTGGCAACGGGAAAAGCCATGCCCTGTCTCACATTCTGTACCCTGTGCTTTGGGCAGCTGTGAGTGTTGGTGGAGAATATGAGCTGCGACCTCATGTGCGTTCCATCTGTGTGGGTAAAGACATGACCCAGAATCCCTCCAGTTGCACCCTGGGTGAGATAAAGGTGAACTCTGCCAGGTGCCAGGTGTGTGGTGGAAAACGCCCTACGGAGCACAGCTGTCAAGAAGGAATCCCAGTGACTCCTTGCAGGGCCCACACCTCACACATGTTTCAGCTGTGCTCCTGTGAGCGGGTTCTGATGCTGTTTAGTGGCTGTGCCAACTCATAGCCTCTCCCCTGATCCATCCTGGGCGGGTCACACCTGCTATCCAGACACATTGGTTTGCATCCGGGGATGCAGAATCGGCCCTTCAGTGGTTCTTGGCACCAAGGACGATGCATTTGCTCTGTGCCTGAGCTAAGGAGCATCGGAATATCGGTGACGCAGATCCACAGAGCTGGGTCTCACTAATTCATATGGATCGTTGCACCTCTCAGTACTTTTCCAGGTCCGCTGCTGAACTGCAGAAATTCCTGTCTCCTGAGTGGTGTCTGTGGCCATGGACACACTTGGGAGAGTAGAAGACTCCTTTGTCACGAGGGAATCAGATCGGGGTCAGGCGGGGGCTGGTGGGCAGCAGTTAGACCCACGATGGGCTGTTCTTCCATCTTGGACACTGGGCTTCCCATGGCCCCTCATTCTGTTTGTGCTCAGTATACAGAAGCAGATTCTGTTGTTGTCACGGCGGGTGAAATGTGGTCCTGGACGTTGATGCCATCCCATCTCTAATAGACCCTTTTATTAGTTTTGTATTAAATCTGCCAAGTCTTTGGGGCGGAATCCGTGCCTCTGTAGAGTTGCAGACATATATTAACATGTGGTGACAGTAGTTTATCCCCATGGCATCTGTTCACCCCAGGCCATAGTTGGGACGCAGGAGATAGGTAACCTCTGGCACAGATACTCCTGTCCTTGAATGTGGTGATGGGGAAGGTTTCAGGTGCTGAGACCTGTTTCTTTGGGTGTCAGCTTTTGTTGGTGTTGTTACTTTTGTGTCTCATCTCAGCCTATAGTTTATTTTGTGTGTTTATGTCTGTATGGATGCACAGGGGCTTCGTCATTTCCTACGACTTCCCTGCGGGCCTTACCCCAGGGGTCCTAACTTATCACTGTTCCTGTACTATGTGCCACGTTCACAGCCTTCACCCTGCCGGCCTTATGAACCTCACCGACCACTTCCACCTCCTGCATTTGGTAAAGTGATCTGAACAGTTGGTCTTGACTTGCAAACATATCCATCTTTCTCCACAAGGAGACTTTGGAGAAGACGTAGAAGTGCTGCCCTAGGGGTTTGTATTGCAGGGGTTCCCCTGGCTAAAGACATTCCAAGGTTCATCAGTTTCTACACTATTATTACATTGTGGGGCTGTGTCATTTTTCCATTTTGATCTGGGTAGCAGGTATCTCTTGTAGAGAGGGAAAGACATTTTACAAAATTCAGACATAACCTTTTTCAGCCAGGCTATTTCCAGAGACCACATTTTCAGCTGTTGAGGGATGAAGCACACGGCTCAGTTCATTTTTTTTTTAAAGATTCTGTTTATTTATTTGACAGAGAAACAGAGAGCACAGGTATGCAGTGCAGCAGGCAGAGGGAGAGGGAGAAGCAGGCTCTCTGAGGAGCATGGTGCCCGACGCAGGGCTCCATCCCAGGATCCTGGGATCATGACCTGAGTCAAAGGCAGACACTTCACTGACTGAGCCAACCAGTGCCCCAGCCCAGTTCATTTTTAGCTGGTTGAGCCCGGACTGTTTTTTCCTTAGCTATGAAAACAAACACCTGAAGCAATATGGAGGGCTGTTGTCCCTTCCATTGAGGGGGAAGGACAGGGCTTCCCCTTGTATGCAGGCACCAGCAGAAACATGTGGGAAATGCTCTATGTCTGAGAAGGGACCCGAGAGTGGGAGAGAAGGGAATGTGATGGCAGCAGGTTTGGAGCATTGGTTTGAATTCTGCACAGTCAATGCCGGTCTGCATCTACCTCCATCGGTTCTAGGCCTTGGTCTGACCCTCAAGCTGCTGGGGCTCCCATGAGGAACAGGGGCACTGAGCCTCACAGAGGTCCAGTGATGGGCAAGGTACCTCTTTTGGCCCTTTTCCAGGTGTTCCGCAAACTTCCCTTTCTGAACTGCACCCAGTCCTGGCCTTGTGTCGGTTGGGTGGGACCTGCAGTTGGTCTGTGGTGTCGTTTACCTTTCAAAATGCAAGCAGTTCACTCAGGGGCTGACAGGCTTCTCCATTACAGATCATCACTTTCAGTGGCACCCTCCAAAGCCACAGGTGCTTAGAGGTGGCTCACTGTGGTTGCGTGTTTGTGTGTGTGTGTGTGTGTGTGTGTGTGTGTGTCTATCCAAACCTGCCCGCCCAGAGTGCCCATGGGGGGAATTAACTCGAGGAGGATGACACCTCACTCCACACTGAAGTCTCTGGCTGGCCTGACTCCCAGTCAGTAGGTTATGATCAGGTGCAATTGGGATAGTGGTCATGTTGGGGTTAGATGATTAACCTGTGACAAGGTCTCTGGTAATCCTCACAACTGGAAACTAGGGGAAACTCTTCTCCATTTTATAATGTCTGTTTGGCAGGTTGGAATATTCTTAGATAGGGGAAGTTTCATATGTCATCCATGTTTTACTTCTGCTGGTAAAAATGCTGTACAGAATCCCTCTACCTGTTAACCTTTCTACAACTGTTTTGGATTTTCAAAGCTGTTGGGTGGACTGGCACACAAGTTCTGAAGGGGAGATGTCAGTGATTAGCTGCGTGACCAGTGCCTCAAAAGCCCTTCCATGGGGTTTCTAGGAGCAAGTCGTTTTGGTCCTATGTCACTGTGAGAGCTGGTTTCTTCTGTCATCACACGCTCTGCAGTTGTCCATCAGAAAGCGTATACATTTTGGTGAATTCCCCTATATAGCCTTCCCATCTTAATTTGCCACTGGACAAAATTGCTCTGGAACTCAGTGTGCGGAAATTTCCGAAGAGTGTGTTTTAAGATAAACACAGCTGCTGCACATAAATATGGGTTATTGGTATCATGTTCCTCTCAGAAAACCATTTTCCAGGCCCCCTGTCAGACCTCAGGCCCCTAATATCTCCAGAGTCTTTGTGGCCTTGGACAGAAACTGCAAAGTGTTGAAGACAGCATTGTCGGGAAGTGAGGCAGGTGGGGACAGTCAGGGGCTTGGCAGGCAAAGGATTCAGCTGGAGTGGCTCGGATTCCTTGTGTAGAAAGGGCATTCAGTTTCATCACATTCTGTCTCTTCTTAACAAACCCAAATCTACGGTGGCTGAAGAGGAACGATCAAGTGTTGCCCAGGATGCTGATGCCTCCGTGTCTGGAGTATGCTGCTTTTACTCGTATCCAGTGATCCCTTTTCACCTTTTAAGACACTAATTCTTGGTAATGAACGTTGGCAGACAGGGGTGGTGATGTTTGGTAACAGTAGGTTATTCCTGTAACTTCTATTCCTCTGCTCCCTGCCTTATTATACTTGGTACCAACTGAGAGGGATAAAGTTTTCTAGCACGATGTGGCTCTTTGGAACGTAGTATTGGAGAAGGAGCCAGATGCTGAGAGCTTGCTCTTTGGTTTTCATCTCTTGGTGTTTCAACTTTTGGCTGTATTAACCGAATGTTTTGTCCTCTGTTCTGCAGGTCGGTACATAGGTGAGAGGGGTTCCTCGTGCTCAAAGGCCACCCCATATGCCCTACCACACGGGGCGGTGTTTACCAGGCTACACTGACTATGGGCTACCTCAGCCTCCTCCTCATGGGTGGACAGTGGGGCCTCACCCACAGCTCGTTCCTCCACCACATGGTAAGATGATCTGAATTGGATTACATGAGTTACAAAGTGTATTCCTAGTTTAACTACTTCTGTCAGTGGAGAAGATGTAGAGGAGTTACCCCAAGGCTTTGTGATGCAAGGATAGGCCTGAGTGAGGACAGAATAACATTCCTCAGCTTTCTGTGGACGTCCGTTTCATGGACTGTCTTGTTTCACCCTACAGAACTGGGCAGCAGGTGTCTGCCATGGAGACGAAAAGTGACATTTTGCAAAAGACAAACATGAAGGCATTGCCCAGGTGCATAGCCCCGACACAATGTTTTGGGCTGTGGGATGGATGGAGTGCAAACTTCCCATCACTCTTACTTGTGGAGGCCCCAGTTGTCCAGTGTTATTGATAAGTTATGGAAACATCTGTCCCTGGGTGGTGTGGTCACATCCTCAGGGGTGAGGGACTGGTCTCTCCTTTGTCCACAGGGTTGAGAGGAGACCTGTGAGAAACTCTCTGCATCTGGATGAGACGTGGGAGTGGGAGATACTGGAAGAGGGTGAGGCAGGTATAGACCGTTGGCTTACATCCTGCATGGTCAAGGGCAGTCTGAATCTACCTCTATCCCTTCTAGGGCTTCAGTCATATTCAGAGACCTGTGGCGCTCAAGGGGACAACAGCAGCACCCTGCCCAAGAAGGTCCCGCAGAAGGACCAGGTAACTACTCTGACTGTTTTTAGTTGTAATCATTTCTGGAATCCTGTTCCTGTCTGGGCAGCAACCTGTCCTGAACTTGTATCTGTTGGGTTTGTCCTGGCATGTCTGTGTGGTGTCATTTCCCTTTCAAAATGCTAAGTCTAGGGGTGAGGCAAGATGCCGGAGGCATAGGAGACCTAGATTTCGTCTTGTCTCAGGATTTCAGCTCAATAGGGATCAAACCATTCTGAACACCTACGAACTCAACAGGAGTTCATAGAGGAGAGTACCAACAACTATCTGAACAGAGAAGCGAACACTTTCTGGAAGGTAGGACGTGCGGAGAAGTGAATCCGAGGCGATATTCGGGAGGATAGACGGCGGGGGAGGGGCCTCCGCCAGCCGCTTCTGGCAAGTGATAGAGTCGCGGAGCACAAAATCGGAACGTTTAGAAGTCGGCTCCGCTGATGGCCGTGGCTCCACTGGCTAAGCAGTGGGTGGAATCCTCCCGGGACAGTGTGGTCTCAGGACCCTCGAGGTCACAGAAAGACCGGGGGTGCCTGAGTGCGCCAGAGCTCCCACGTATCGGAGCGGGGAGGCCGGCTGCAGAGAGGGGGCTGAGGCGCGGGCTCTCAGCTTGGGGTGGCCATAGACTGTGATCCGTGGCCCAGTCGGGCCACTGCTCCTCCAATAGGGACCCGACAGGTGGCAGATCCGGGGAGACTCCCCTTCCTTCCCGGGGAGGAGCGGCGTGGGAGCGCACCGCAGGGATCTGCTGGGTTTGGAGACTCCACACGGGGTCGGGTGCCAGAGAGAGCAAGGCTCAGTCACAGGCCAGGTGAGCACGGAGAGCAGCCGGAGACCGGGAACAAGGGAGTTACTGCTTTTCTCTGTGGGCGCACTGAGGAGCGGGGTCCCGGGTTCTCAGCTCCTCCGGGTGGAGATTGGGAGGCCACCATTTTTGCCCTGGTCCTCCAAGGCTGTATGGAGAGCTTGCAGGGAACAAAAGCTCCTGAGATCAAACCCGAGCAGCTTGATTAGCCCGGACCCGACAAGGGCGGGGCAATTCAGCCTCCGGCAAAGACATTTGGAAACCACAGCAACAGGCCCCTCCCCCAGAAGATCAGCACAAACAGCCAGCAAGCCAAAACCAAGTTTACCGATCAAGGAGAACGGGAGAAGTCCAGCGCTAGGGGAATACTGCACATAGAATTCATGGCTTTTTTTTTACCATGATTCATTAGTTCATTAAAGTTAAATTTGTTAACTTTTTTTTTCTTTTTCCCTTTTTCAACCAACATCTTATCAATCCCTTAAAAAAAAAAACATTTCTTATTTTTCATTTTTAGAGTCATATTTTATCCCTTCATAGTAGTTACCCGTATTTTTGGCATATATATATAAGTTGTTCTCTCTTTAAAATTTTGAGATACAGTTTCTTCTAACAGATCAAAATATACCCTAAATCACTAGTGTATGGCTCTGTTCTAGTCTCCTGCCTGATCACATTCTCTCCCTTTTTTTCTTTTTTTTTTTAATCTGCTTTCTTTTTTAAAACAACTTCTTATCTTATCAAGTTTTTTTATAAAATCTTTTATAATTTTCATTTTACAGTCATCTTCTATCCCTTCATTGTATCAACCCTTATTTTGTACATATATGTCTTTATTCCTTTAAAATTTTAGGAGGCACTTTTTTCTAACAGACCAAAATACGCCCAAAATCTAGTGTGTTGCACTGATCTATGCACTAGTCTGATCATATTTGATCATATTCTGCTTTTTTTGTATTGTTCTGTTTTTCTTTTTATCTTTTTTTTTCTTTTTTTTTTCCTCTTTCTTTTTCCTTTCTTTCCCTTTCTTTTCCCCTGGTTTCAGGTCTTTTGGGATTTGTATGCAGTATATTTGCTGGGGACTTTGTAAACCTGTTAGCATTTTGTTCTCTCATTCATCTATTCTCCTCTGGACAAAATGACAAGACGAAAGAAATCATCTCAGCAAAAAGAACAAGAGGTAGTACCGTCGGCCAGGGACCTACTCAATACGGACATTAGTATGATGTCGGACCTAGAGTTCAGAATCATGACTTTAAAGATACTAGCTGGGCTTGAAAAAAGCGTGGAAGTTATTAGAGAAACCCTTTCTGGAGAAGTCAAAGAACTAAAATCTAACCAAGTCAAAATCAAAAAGGCTATTGATGAGGTGCAATCAAAAATGGGGGCACTAACTGCTAGGATAAATTAGGCGGAAAAGAGAATCAGTTATATAGAAGACCAAATGATGGAAAATAAAGAGGCTGAGAAAAAGAGGGAGAAACAACTACAGAATCACGAGGGCAGAATTCGAGAGATAAGTGATACGAAAAGACGAAACAACATTAGAATAATTGGGATCCCAAAAGAAGAAGAAAGAGAGAGAGGGGCAGAAGGTATATTGGAGCAAATAATAGCAGAGAACTTCCCTAACGTGAGGAAGGAGACAGGCATCAAAATCCAGGAGGCACAGAGAACCCCTCTCAAAATCAATAATATTAGGTCAACACCCCGACATCTAATAGTAAAACTTACGAGTCCCAGAGACAAAGAGAAAATCCTGAAAGCAGCTCGGGAGAAGAGATATGTAAATTACAATGGTAAAAATATTTGATTGGCAACAGACCTATCCACAGAGACCTGGCAGGCCAGAAAGGACTGGCAAGATATCTTCAGAGCACTAAACGAGAAAAATATGCAGCCAAGAATACTATATCCAGCTAGGCTGTCATTGAAAATAGAAGGAGAGATAAAAAGCTTCCAGAAAAACAAAAACTAAAGGAATTTGCAAACACGAAACGAGCCCTCCAAGAAATATTGAAAGGGGTCCTCTAAGCAAAGAGAGAGGCTAAAAGCAGCAAAGATCAGAAAGGAACACAGACAACATACAGTAACAGTCACCTTACAGGCAATACAATGGCACTAAATTCATAACTTTCAATAGTTACCCTGAATGTAAATGGGCTAAATGCCCCAATCAAAAGACACAGGTTATCAGATTGGAATAAAAAACAAGACCCATCAATATGCTGTCTACAAGAGACTCATTTTAGACCCAAAGACACCCCCACATTGAAAGTGAGGGGGTGGAAAAACATTTACCATGCTAATGGACACCAAAAGAAAGCTGGGTGGCAATCCTTATATCAGACAAATTAGATTTTAAAACAAAGAGTGTAATAAGAGATAAGGAAGGACACTATAACCTACTTAAAGGGTCTATCCAACAAGAAGTTCTAACAAGTGTAAATATCTATGCCCCGAACATGGGAGCAGCCAATTATATAAGGCAGTTAATAACGAAAGCAAAGAAACATATTGAGAACAATACAATAATAGTGGGGGACCTAACACCCCCCTGACTGAAATGGACAGATCATCTCAGCAAAAGATCAACAAGGAAATAAACACTTTAAATGACACACTGGAACAAATGGACTTCACAGACATATTCAGAACATTCCATCCCAAAGCAACGGAATACACATTCTTCTCTAGTGCCCATGGAACATTCTCCAGAATTGATCACATCCTAGGTCACAAATCAGGTCTCAACCGGTACCAAAAGATTGGGAACATTCCCTGCATATTTTCAGACCACAATGCTTTGAACCTAGAACTCAATCACAAGAGGAAAGTCAGAAAGAACTCAAATACATGGAGGCTAAAGAGCATCCTACTAAAGAATGAATGGGTCAACCAGGAAATTAAAGAAGAATTCAACAAATTCATGGAAACCAATGAAAATGAAAACACAACTGTCCAAAATCTTTGGGATACAGCAAAGGCAGCCCTGAGAGGAAAGTATATAGCAATACAAGCCTTTCTCAAGAAACAAGAAAGGTCTCAATACACAACCTAACCCTACACCTAAAGGAGCTGGAGAAAGAACAGCAAATAAAGCCTAAACCCAGCAGGAGAAGAGAATAATAAAGATCAGAGCAGAAATCAATGAAATAGAAACCAAAAGAACAGTAGAACAGATCAACGAAACTAGGAGCTGGTTCTTTGAAAGAATTAACAAGATTGATAAACCCCTGGCCAGACTGATCAAAAAGAAAAGAGAAATGACCCAAATCAACAAAATCATGAATGAAAGAGGAGAGATCACAACCAAAACCAAAGAAATACAAACAATTATAAAAACATATTATGAGCAACTCTATGCCAGCAAATTAGATAACCTGGAAGAAATGGTGCATTCCTAGAGATGTATCAAGTACCAAAACTGAACCAGGAAGAAAGAGAAAACCTGAATAGACATATAACAACTAAGGAAATTGAAACAGTCATCAAAAATCTCCCAAGAAACAAAAGCCCAGGGCCAGATGGTTTCCCAGGGGAATTCTATCAGACATTTAAAGCAGAATTAATACCTATTCTCCTGAAACTGTTCCAAAAAATAGAAATGGAAGGGGAACTTCCAAATTCATTTTACGAGGCCACCATTACCTTGACCCCAAAACCAGAAAAAGACCCCATCAAACAGGAGAATTACAGACCAATATCCTTGATGTAGATGGATGCAAAAATTCTCACCAAAATACTAGCCAATAGGATCCAACAGTACATTAAAAGGATTATTTACCACGACCAAGTGGGATTTATCCCTGGGCTGCAAGACTGGTTCAACATCCGCAAATCAATTAACGTGATACAATATATGAACAAAAGAAAGAACAAGAATCATATGATCCCCTCAATAGATGCAGAAAAAGCATTTGACAAAGTAGAGCATCCTTTCTTGATCAAAACTCTTCAGAGTATAGGGATAGAGGGTACATACCTCAATATCATAAAAGCCATCTACAAAAAAGCTACAGCGAATATCATTCTCAATGGGGAAAAGCTCTCAGCTTTTCCCCTAAGGTCAGGAACGCGGCAGGGATGTCCATTGTCACCACTACTATTCAACATAGTAGTAGAAGTCCTAGCCACAGCAATCAGACAACAAAAAGAAATCAAAGGCATCCAAATCGGCAAAGAGGAAGTCAAACTCTCACTCTGTGCAGATGATATGATCCTTTATGTGGAAAACCCAAGACTCCACCCCAAAACTGCTAGAATTCATACATGAATTCAGTCATGTAGCAGGCTATAAAATCAATGCACAGAAATCAGTAGCATTCCTATACACCAACAACAAGACAGAAGAGAGAAAAATCAAGGAGTCGATCCCATTCACAAATGCACTCAAAACCATAAGATACCTAGGAATAAATTTAACCAAAGTGGCAAAGGATCTGTACTCAGAAAACTATAAAATACTCAGGGAAGATATTGAAGAAGACACAAAGAAATGGAAAAACTTTCCATGCTCATAGATTGGGAGAACCAACATTATGAAGATGTCAATGCTACCTAGAGCAATCTACACTTTCAATGCAAACCCCATCAAAATACCATCCATTTTTTTCAAAGAAATGGAACAAATAATCCTAAAATTTGTATGGAACCAGAAGAGACCCCGAATAGACAGAGGAATGTTGAAAAACAAAAGCAAAGCTGGCGGCATCACAATTCCGGACTTCCGCCTCTATTACAAAGCTGTCATCATCAAGACAGTATGGTACTGGCACAAAAACAGACACATAGATCAATGGAACAGAATCGAGAGCCCAGAAATGGACTCTCAACTCTATGGTCAACTTATCTTTGGCAAAGCAGGGAATAATGTCCAATGGAAAAAAGACAGTCTCTTCAACAAATAGTGTTGGGAAAATTGGAGAGCCACATGCAGAAGAATGAACCTGGACCATTTCCTTACACCACACACAAAAGTAGACTCCAAATGGTTGAAAGACCTAAACGTGAGACAGGCGTCCATCAAAATCCTAAAGGATAACACAGGTAGCAACCTCTTCGACCTCAGCCGCAGCAACTTCTTCCTAGAAACATCACCAAAGGCACGAGAAGCCAGGGCAAAAATGAACTATTGGGATTTCATCGAGATAAAAAGCATTTGCACAGCAAAAGAAACAGTCCACAAAACCAAAAGACAACCGACAGAATGGGAGAAAATATTTGCAAATGACATATCAGATAAAGGGCTAGTATCCAAAATCTATAAAAAACTTATCAAACTCAACACCCAAAGAACAAATAATCCAATCAAGAAATGGGCAGAAAACATGAACAGACATTTTTCCAAAGAAGACATCCAAATGGCCAACAGGCACATGAAAAACTGCTCAACATCGCTCGGCATCAGGGAATTCCAAATCAAAACCTCAATGAGATACCACCTCACACCAGTCAGAATGGCTAAAATTAACACGTCAGGGAATGACAGATGTTGGCCGGGATGTGGAGAAAGGGGAACCCTCCTACACTGTTGCTAGGAATGCAAACTGGTGCAACTCCACTGGAAAACAGTATGGAGGTTCCTCAAACAGTTGAAATTAGAGCTACCAGTCGATCCAGCAATTGCACTACTGGGTATTTACCCCAAAGATACCAATGTATGGACCCGAAGGGGTACGTGTACCCCAATGTTTATAGCAGCAATGTCCACAATAGCCAAACTGTGGAATGAGCCAAGATGTCCATCAACAGATGAATGTATAAAGAAGATGTGGTATAAAGTGGGATTTATTCCTGGGCTGCAAGGTTGGTTCAACATCCACAAATCAATCTACGGGATACAATACATTAACAGAAGAAAGAGCAAGAATCATATGATCCTCTCAATAGATGCAGAAAAAGCATTTGACAAAGTACAACATCCTTTCTTGATCAAAACTCTTCAGAGTATAGGGATAGAGGGTACATACCTCAATATCATGAAAGCCATCTATGAAAAACCTACAGCGAATATCATTCTCAATGGGGAAAGGCTGAGAGCTTTTCCCCTAAGGTCAGGAACGTGGCAGGGATGTCCAATCTCACCACTGCTATTCAACATAGTAGTAGAAGTCCTAGCCACAGCAATCAGACAACAAAAAGAAATCAAAGGCATCCAAATCGGCAAAGAGGAAGTCAAACTCTCACTTTTTGCAGATGATATGATACTGTATGTGGAAAACCCAAAAGACTCCACCCCAAATCTGCTAGAACTCATACAGGAATTCAGTAAAGTAGCAGGATATAAAATCGATGCACAGAAATCAGTGGCATTCCTATACACCAACAACAAGACAGAAGAGAGACAAATCAAGGAATCTATCCCATTTACAATTGCACCCAAAACCATTAGATACCTAGGAATAAATCTAACCAAAGAGGCATAGGATCTGTACTCAGAAAACTATAAAATACTCATGAAAGAAATTGAAGAAGACACAAAGAAATGGAAAAACGTTCCATGCTCATGGATTGGGAGAATCAACATTGTGAAGATGTCAATGCTACCTAGAGCAATCTACACATTCAATGCAATCCCCATCAAAATACCAACCACTTTTTTCAAAGAAATGGAACAAATAATCCTAAAATTTGTATGGAACCAGAAGAGACCCAGAATAGCCAGAGGAATACTGAAAAAGAAAAGCAAAGCTGGCGGCATCACAATACCGGACTTCCAGCTCTATTACAAAGCTGTCATCATCAAGACAGTATGGTACTGGCACAAAAACAGACACATAGATCAATGGAACAGAATCGAGAGCCCAGAAATGGACCCTCAACTCTATGGTCAACTTATTTTTGACAATGCAGGGAAGAA
Source organism: Eumetopias jubatus (assembly GCF_037043125.1). Lineage (NCBI taxonomy): Eukaryota > Metazoa > Chordata > Mammalia > Carnivora > Otariidae > Eumetopias > Eumetopias jubatus. The sequence continues at coordinate 704,553 of NW_028274875.1, forward strand.
TGTCCAATGGCAAAAAGACAGTCTCTTCAACAAATAGTGTTGGGAAAATTGGACAGCCACATGCAGAAGAATGAAACTGGACCATTTCCATACACCACCCACAAAAATAGACTCCAAATGGTTGAAAGACCTAAACGTGAGACAGGAGTCCATCCAAATCCTAAAGGAGAACACAGGTAGCAACCTTTTCGACCTTAGCCACAGCAACTTCTTCCTAGAAACATCGCAAAAGGCACGGGAAGCCAGGGCAAAAATGAACTATTGGGATTTCATCAAGATTAAAAGCTTTTGCACAGCAAAAGAAACAGTCCACAAAACCAAAAGACAACCGACAGAATGGGAGAAAATATTTGCAAACGACATATCAGATAAAGGGCTAGTATCCAAAATCTATAAAGAACTTATCAAACTGAACACCCAAAGAACAAATAATCCAATCAAGAAATGGGCAGAAGACATGAACAGACATTTCTCCAAAGAAGACATCCAAATGGCCAACAGGCACATTAAAAAGTGCTCAACATCACTCGGCATCAGGGAAATCCAAATCAAAACTTCAATGAGATAGCACCTCACCCCCGTCAGAATGGCTAAAATTAACAAGTCAGGGAACGACAGATGTTGGCGGGGATGTGGAGAAAGGGGAACCCTCCTACACTGTTGGTGGGAATGCAAGCTGGTGCAACCACTCTGGAAAACAGTATGGAGGTTCCTCAAACAGTTGAAATTAGAGCTACCGTTCTATCCAGCAATTGCACTACTGGGTATTTACCACAAAGTTACAAATGTAGGGCCCGAAGGGGTACGTGTACCCCAATGTTTATAGCAGCAATGTCCACAGTAGCCAAACAGTGGAAAGGGCCAAGATGCACATCAACAGATGAATGGATAAAGAAGAAGTGGTATATATACACAATGGGATATTATGCAGCCATCAAAAGGAATGAGACCTTGCCATTTGCAACGATGTGGATGGAACTGGAGTGTGTTATGCTTAGTGAAATAAGTCAATCAGAGAAAGACATGTATCATATGACCTCACTGATATGAGGAATTCTTAATCTCAGGAACAAACTGAGGGTTGCTGGAGTGTTCGGGGGTGGGAGGGATGGGGTGGCTGGGTGATAGACATTGGGGAGGGTATGTGCTTCAGTGAGCGCTGTGAATTGTGCAAGACTGTTGAATCTCAGATCTGTACTTGTGAAACAAATAACGCAACATATTTTAAGAAAAAAGAAAAAGAAGAAGATAGCAGAAGAGGAAGAATGAAAGGGAGTAAGTCAGAGGGGGAGACGAACCAGGAGAGATGATGGACTCTGAAAAACAAACTGAGGGTTCTAGAGGGGAGGAGGGTATGGGGATGGGTTAGCATGGTGATGGGTATTAAACAGGGCACATTCTGCATGGAGCACTGGGTGTTATGAACAAACAATGAATCATGGAACACTACACCAAAAGAAATGATGTAATATATGGTGATTAACATAATAATAAAAAAAAGCTAAGTCTTCATTCAGAGCCTACAGGCTTCTCTGTTTCCAGATCATCACCTTAGGGTTGTGTCGGTGGAAGAAACACAGAGTTTTGTTGAATCCTTGACATTACAAGGGGAATCCTGGCTGGGCACGTTTTAACATCCTGAAGATTCTCAGGACATACATGTGTTGTGCTTGGCTATTTCCATGCACTGATCTGTGGGGGAGCTGCCGTTGCTGGGAAGGAAGTGTCTTCATTACACAATGGAGACATATATTTCTTACCATCGTGCACGTCCAGAGTCCACATTTGTTGTCTGGGAGGGATGATACACACCTCTCACTTTATTTGCAGCGTGTTGAGTTTGAGCTGACATTTCATTAGTTATATAAACACCTGAAGCAAGGCTATTGTCCCTTGATTAATCATTAGGATAGGGGTCTGTCCCTTGTCCTCGCCAGTCAGTGGATACTTGTGGGAAACCCTCTTGTCCGGTAAGGGTGATGAGAATGAGTAACAGTGGCAGATGCTCTAGGCAGGTGTAGATGTTTTGTTGGAATGTTGCAGAGTCACTTCCAATGGGATGGTCTTCTGTCTTTTCTCTGACGTGGGTCAGATACAGACGCTGGGGCATCCTCTATAAGGAATAGTAGTCCTGCCTGCAGGTCTCTCATGTTATGGGAGAGTGAACATTATAACATTGTTCAGGTTGCTCAGGAGATATATTTGATGCACTTTGTCTTTCACTCATACTGAGGTGATTGGCAGGTCAGTTTGGTGTGAAGGAGAGCTGCTCTTCTCCAAAGCTGGGCACAGCGGGTATGCGGACGCACACTCTACGGAAACGATATTCCGTGCTCCGGGAAGGATGACGCCTACTCTATTTTTTTAAATTTTTTATTGTTATGTTAATCACCATACACGACATCATTAGTTTTGGATGTAGTGTTCCATGGTTCATTGTTTGTGCATAATACCCAGTACTCCATGCAGAACGTGCCCTCTTTAATACCCATCACCAGGCTATATCCATCCCTCCAACCCCTCCCCTCTAGAACCCTCAATTTGTTTTTCAGAGTCCATCGGGGATGACGCCTACTCTCAACGTTAGGAATTTTCGTGTCTGAGGGCAGGGAGGGACACATTCATTAAACAACATAGATGTTATGTTCCGTAAAAGTGAAGCACCAGGGATGGATCTGAAGGACAAGAGAGGAAGCCATGAGTCACCAGAAAAGGAGGTTGTGGATGAGAAGGATGGAGGTGCTCAGGGGAGTGGATGGGCCTCTCTAGGGTAGAGCGGGGTCCATAGACCTGGCAGGCCAGCATCCTGAGCAGTGAGTGTGAGGACACCGTGTGATTCACACGGAGTTGCTGCCTGTGTCCATCACACGGTGTGGATAATGCATTTATTTGTACCAGAACGTCACTGTTGCCATAAAGCTGTTCCTTCATACTCTATAAAGATTGTTGTTTCCACTGGATTTCTGAAGGTTCTGAACTGGGTGACAGAATGTGGTGGAGATTTGGGAAATTTAACTTGGTTCCTTTGGGAATTCTCGTCTGCATGAGTTTGTGGGCCCAAGTGAGAAAAAGTGAAGACGGGACCAAGATCAGCAGAGTGGCTGCCTTGGCCTACAGCCTGAGCCAGATTCTTCGTGGGGAATTCAGGATTGATCAGTATCCACCCTAGCTGGAACTCTGTCACTACGCCTCTGCCTCTGAGTCACCATTCTGTCTGCACTTTGCATCTCCCTGAACTTCGTCACAGGATCCACGGATTAACCTGTGTACCTGATTTCTCAGCCCGAATGGCAGCTCTTAGTGGGGCCTATTCACAGCCTCAGCTTTGTTATCCGTGAAAGGGGAGCATATTGGTTTCTGAGGTCATTAGAAGAATAGGAGTTGAAGTACATAAAGAATCTGCAGGGGCCCCTGGATGGCTCACTGGGTTAAGCATCGGACTCTTGATTTCTGCTCAGGTCATGATCTCAAGGTTCTGAGATGGAGCCCCAAGTCAGGCTTGGCATTGATTGTGGAACCTACCTAGGAGTTTCTCTCTCCCCCCACCCTCCCCGCTTGCGCACAACTTTGCCCTTTCTCTGTCTCTGTCTCTCTGTCGGAAAAAAGAAAGAGAATATGTAAAATACCTGGGCTGTTAGCCACTCCCCTTTCTCACTGTTTAAATGAATATAGCTCCATGCAGATGAGCATGAAAAGATGTTCATTTCCGTCCACACCATTACAGTGAGAGTATAACACCTCAGCCCAGAGATTGCCAATCGTCATTTCAAAAATAAGGCAAAGACACCTGGTTATTTTCTATTAAATTTTAGGTCCTAGCTAAGAATGAAGTAAAAGATCATTACAAGAACATGTACATTCAGGATTTATACCTGGGATGTGAAGACAATTGTTTTCTATTACATATAGACTCGTGGAGGTAGCCACACACTTAGGTGTTCATTCAAGGCCTCAGATAGAGTATAGGAAGCAAATGCATTTTGGAAAACAGAAGCTCAGAGTGTACTAACCCAAATCTATTTGCCTTACAGAAGAGGACATTTGAAATTTGAAGACCTCCCTGAGCAATTACAACCAGGCGGTGTGTGTATATATTTAGAAAATTGTCAGATCAGCCTAATGTCCTGAATGCTGTCCCTGCCCATCCTGTCCCCTGTGCTCTGTCTCTCCTGGTATCCCCCAAATAAACCTTTCACAGTTCAGTCTCTGTGTCAGCGTCTGCCTTCAGGAGCACCTACACTCACTCGCCATCTAGTGCACAGTGTGAAGCCTGTACACAGAACAATCTGGCAGCAATGGGGGTGATGGAGGATATAGCAGGATTCCCCGTTGTGGTATCTTTCCTGTAAGGGGCATAAGAAATCCTTCTGGGGAAGCGGACACATCTTGTATTTAGGTCTGTTGTTGGTTGTATTAACTCAGGTGATAGATCCTCTTGAGCACATGGCACCTGCTAGTTTAGGGGGTGTGTGTCGATCAGCAGGACAAGGGTCTGTCCCCAGGCAGCGGTCTGTTGTGATGGTGAGGAATGAATGAAGCATCTCTAGTGGCCCTGGGAGACTGGTGAGGAGGCCCTGCATTAATCCAGGTTGTGCACTGGTTTCACCTTACGAGCTGTCCCCCAACAGCAGGAGGGCTCTGAGGGGGGGCTGATGGTGGCAGGTTTCTTGTTAAGACCCATGATGCCCATAATCCTCCCACAGTGTCCTTCTTGGGGAATGGGCAGTGCAGAGGCCAATGACAGGAGACCGATTCCTCCCTCACCACACAGGAGGAGTTGGTTGTATGCCTCTGTCAATTTTTAGGTTGTTTACTCCAATCCATTCTGCACCAGCGCTCATGGATCGTGCAAAGCCCTCCTTCTTCCCAGGTTGTGGAAGCAGCCATCCTCCAGTAGCTTTGGGGTCATGGCTGGGCCACTAAAGTGTCCAGGTTTTTCTGTCCAGGAGTGGCTGGTAACTGCACTGCTGCAGTTAAGGTCAGGCTGAGCAGCTTTTGTAAATGAGATTGTCATGCCCTGTGAGCAGGGTCTGGGGCAAATGATGGCAGCAGAGAGGGGGAGACAGGAGAGGTACTTCCTTGTGGTCTTGGACAGGGATGCCAAGAGCAGAAGGCCTGAGGGCCTGGGGAGAGATAGGGAAAGAGACTGTCAGGGAGAGAGACACTGAATGAGTGGTGGGGGGATTGGGCAAGTCCTAGAAATTGAGAGGAACAAAGAGAGAGATGGGGTTGAGAGAAGCAGAGACCAAGAGGAATTTCAAGGATGAAAAGAGGTTGCTGGTCTAGGTGTTAGTGGTGGACCATGGACCAGGGTGGAGGAAGTCGATATAGGTGATTCGAATATTGGGACCATTGAAGGTGGGAAATCAGGCCATCTGATTTCCCTGAAACCAAAGCTCCAACCTCCTTAGGGCTGAGCTTTGTAGAGGCCATTTCACTTGGGAAGATGGGCACACCTCCTTTTGCATGGGGTGGTGGGGACAAGCCTCAGGATCTGTCATGGAGAGAGAGGGCTTGGCTGGACCTGAGCATGCTCTGTCCCTCCAGCTGAGGGGCCATGGCTTTGAGCATTGTAGGGATTCCCAGGGCGGCCAGCAGAGGGCACCTGCGCAGCTCCAACCAGGAGGGCCAGGTGTCTGCCTGGGCAGACCCAGCCTATCTCAGAGCACTAAGGACTTCTGTAGCAGCCCAAGGATCCAGCCCCACTGTGACTGCCCCAGGATAGAGAGCCAGAGCTGTGGTTCCAGTAGGTTCTGCTGCTGCCCTGTGGGATACCCTTGGGGTTTTGCAGGAACTTGTTGCCTCCTGAGGTGCGACTGAGAAAAGCTGCTTTCTTGGGTGAGTGCTGAGGATGGGCCTCTGGGCGGATTCCCCAGGGCATTCTTGTAGGTGAGCAGCACAATCACTTGCATTTGGGGGGATGTTCCCCTGCTTCATTCCTCCTTTTCCCTGAGTGTATTTGAACAAGATCTGTTTTACTCAGGGATCCGTGGATTGAGGGGTCCTGCGATGTCACATCAGAGATGCTGTGGTTGGTTTGTTACAGATGCAGGCTTGTTTCTGGGGAGAAATCCTGACTCCAATTCAGAGAAATGGGAGCGGCATTCAGTTGGGACACGAATACAGGAACTGCTGTCAGAACCTTCTAGAATGAGGAGCTGAGATCCCACTTTCTGAGCTCTGCTGGAGCCAGAGCACCAGGTAAAAGTACAGACTGTCCTCCACGTAAACATGCTTTTATTAATTTTCAATCGTTATTTTTTTCCAATAATGTTACAATAGTTGGAAATGACTGAAAACTTGACCGGTACTTGATGTCCTAAAACTTCCATTAGTTTACTGTTAAATTTACACCTGAAACATGATTTGATATAATTATACTTTCCTTTGTTCATTGGAAGGAAACTCATCCATAATACATTTCAAATGTACTGTTTATCTCATCTCCTTTTCTTTTTCTTTCTTCTTCTTCTTCTTCCTTTTTTTTTTTTTTTTTTTTTTTAGATTTTATGCCGGCGCCATGGGGGTGGGGTGGGGGACGGCAGAGGGAGAAGGTGACTCAACACTGAGCAGGGAACCCGGCATGGGACTCGATCTCGGGACCCTCAGTTCAAGACCTGAGGCAGACGCTTAAGTGACTGAGTCACACAGGCGCCCCAGCTTATCTCTTTTCAACTGAGATTTGCCATGTTTTCTAATTTCTCATGAACCCTAACAATCTTCAATAGTTTTAATTGGTTGCAGTTTACTAAAGCCCATTCACAGGTTCCCACTGTGACTTCTTCTATTCAAAGTGTCAAGACCACGTCTAAATATATGGAAGATCATACTAACTAAGCAAAATTTGTGAATCACTGTTTGAAGAAAAAGCATGATGGTATTTTTTTAAAGATATTAAAATAGATGCTTACATCCACTGGCTCATGCACTTGAACTTTTTTCTTTTATTTTCCTCGTTGCGTATTTCTATTTCAGATACTATAATCCTGTATCTTCCTGAGTTTTACTTTCCTCACATGTAATTTCAAGGATCCTTTCCGTTTTGTCAGAAAGAAGACAGACATTTTGATGAGCATGCAGGTTTGTATAATTTCAAGATTTGTTGTTTAGGTTTTTAGAAACATTTCCCGCCCATTTGAAAATATCATCCCACCTTGACAAGTTACATAAAAGTGTAATCTCCTTGTATCAGTATGATTTCATTTTATTATACTGTGGTTCTTCTTTTGATGTTTTATATTTAAGTCTAAAACATGAGAATATCTCATAAGTTCACTGAATGTGGAAAAAGTATGAAATTTTTAAGGTTTGCATATTTCAACACATAAATGCAGAGATTTGCCTGTTAAATTAAGGCTATTTGCTGAGCAAGATGCAAGTGACATAATCATTTTGGGGGAAGAAATAAAGTCTTCTCTTCTTTTACAAACATGCTACAGTCATTTCATTATCATATATCTGGATATGAGCAATTATTTTTTCTTTTCAATTTTTTATTTAAATTCTACTTAGTTAACATTCAGGGTAAGGATATGAGCAATCTTATGACAGTATCTTTTTAGAATTTATTAATTTAAGAAACTAAACATATCATTTTTTTCTCCATGATAAGAAAAATCTATAGAAGTGTCATCATTTCTTATGACAAAATTGTTTAAGATTCTATTTAATAATTTGTGAGAGGAAGGGAAATCATGAATGGAAGGGGCGAGGCAGAGTGTGAAGATGAGTCCCTGCTGAGCAGGGAGCCTGATACGGGGCTTGATCCCAGGACCCTGAGAAATGACCTGAGCCGAAGGCAGCTGCTTAACCCACTGAGACACCCGGGTGCCCCTTTATGACGTTATTCTTAATATGACATCTCTTATAATTGAAGCTTTTCCTCATTAATGGGCTACATCTGTTTTACCATCAATAACCAAGAAGAAGCATTTTCTCTGAATATTCTTTGTTTATAATTATTTTTAATTATTTTTTTATTTTAATTCAATTATCCAAAGGAATAGCCATCAATTAAACAAAGTATTAGCCATCATTAGATTCAGAGGTAGAGTTCAGTGTTTCTTCAGTTGCATATAACACCCAGTGCTCATCCCATCATGTGCCCTCCTTAATACCCATCACCCAGTTACCCCATCCCCCTCCCTCACCTCCCATCCACCAACCTTCAGTTTGTTTCCTATACTTAAGAGGCTCTTATGGTTTGTCTCCCTCTTTGTTTTCATCATTTTATTTAAATTTTGTATTGTTATGTTAATCACCATACTTTACATCATTAGTTTTTGATATAGTGTTCCATGATTCATTGTTTGTGCATAACACCCAGTGCTCCACGCAGAATGTGCCCTCTTTAATACCCATCACCAGGCTAACCCATCCACCCATCCCCTTCCCCTCTAGAACCCTCAGTTTGTTTTTCAGGGTCCATCATCTCTCAGGATTCATCTCCCCCTCTGACTTACTCACCTTCATTTTTCCCTCCTGCTATCTTCTTCTTTTTTCTTAAAATATGTTGCAATATTTGTTTCAGAAGTATCGATTCAACAGTCTTGCACAATTCACAGTGCTCACCTTAGCACATACCCTCCCCAATGCCTATCACCCAGCCCCCCCAACCCTCCCACCCCCCACCACTTCAACAACCCTGTTTCTTTCCCGAGATAAAGAATTCCTCATATCAGTGAGGTCATATGATACATGTCTTTCTCTAATTGGCTTATTTCACTCAGCATATCACCCTCCAGTTCCATTCACATCGTTGCAAATGGCAAGATCTCATTCCTTTGGATGGCTGCATAATATTCAGTGTATGTAGACTATATACATTCAGTGTATGTATATCAAATACACTACATAATATTGTGTATGTAGACTACCTCATCTTTATCCATTCATCTGTCGTTGGACATCTTGGCTCTTTCCACAATTTGGCTATTGTGGACATTGCTGCTATAAACATCGGGGTGCACGTACCCCTTCGGATCCCTACATTTGTATCTTTGTGGTAAATACCCAGTAGGGCAATTGCTGGATCATATGGTAGTTCTATTTTCAACTGTTTGAGGAACCTCCATACTGTTTTCCAGACGGGTTGCACCAGGTTGCATTCCCACCAAGAGTGTAGGAGTGGTCCCCTTTCTCCGCATACCTGCCAACATCTGTCGTTTCCTGACATGTTAATTTTAGCCATTCTGACTGGTGTGAGGTGGTATCTCACTGAGGTGAGCATGTTGAGCACTTTTTCATGTGTCTGTTGGCCATTTGGATGTCTTCTTTGGAAAAAATGTCTGTTGATGTCCTCTCCCCATTTCTTGATTGGATTATTTGTTCTTTGGGTGTTGAGTTTGATAAGTTCTATATAGATTTTGGATACTAGCCCTTTATCTGATATGTCATTTGCAAATATTTTCTCCCATTCTGTCGGTTGTCTTTTGGTTTTGTGGACTGTTTCTTTTGCTGTGCAAAAGCTTTTTATCTTGATGAAATCCCAATAGTTCATTTTTGCCCTTGCTTCCCTTGCCTTTGGCGATGTTTCTAGGAAGAAGTTGCTGCGGCCGAGGTCGAATAGGTTTCTAACTGTGTTATCCTTTAGGATTTTGATGGACTCCTGTCTCATGTTTAGGTCTTTCAACCATTTGGAGTCTATTTTTGTGTGTGGTGTAAGGAAATGGTCCAGTTTCATTCTTCTGCATGTGGCTGTCCAATATTCGCAACACCGTTTGTTGAGGAGACTGTCTTTTTTCCATTGGACATTCTTTCCTGCTCTCTCAAAGATGAGTTGACCATAGAGTTGAGGGTCCATTTCTGGGCTCTCGGTTCTGTTCCATTTATCTATGTGTCTGGTTTTGTGCCAGTACGATATTGTCTTGATGATGACAGATTTGTAATAGTGCTGGAATTCCAGAATTGTGATGCCGCCAGCTTTGCTTTCCTTTTTCGAGATTCCTCTGTCTATTCGGGGTCTCTTCTGGTTCCATACAAATTTGAGGATTATTTGTTCCATTTCTTTGAAAAAGGTGGATGGTAGTTTGATGGTGATTGCATTGAATGTGTAGATTGCTCTAGGTAGCATTGACATCTTCACAATGTTTGTTCTTCCAATCCATGAGCATGGAACATTTTTCCATTTCTTTGTGTCTTCTTCAATTTCTTTCATGAGTATTTTATAGTTTTCTGAGTACAGATCCTTTGCCTCTTTGGTTAGATATATTCCTAGGTACCTTATGGTTTTGGGTGCAATTGTAAATGGGATCGACTCCTTGATTTGTCTCTCTTCTGTCTTGTTGTTGGTGTATAGGAATGCCACTGATTTCTGTGCATTGATTTTATATCCTGCTACTTGACTGAATTCCTGTATGAGTTCTAGCAGTCTTGGGGTGGAGTCTTTTGGGTTTTCCACATACAGTATCCTATCATCTGCAAAGAGTGAGAGTTTGACTTCCTCTTTACTGATTTGGATGCCTTTGATTTCTTTTTGTTGTCTGATTGCTGTGGCTAGGACTTCTAATAATATGTTGAATATGAGTGGTGAGAGTAGACATCCCTGCCGCATTCCTGACCTTAGGGGAAAAGCGGCTTTTCCCCATTGAAAATGATATTTGCTGTAGGTTTTTCATAGATGGCTTTTATGATATTGAGGTATGTACCCTGTATCCCTATACCCTGAAGAGTTTTGATCAAGAAAGGATGTTGTACTTTGTCAAATGCTTTTTCTGCATCTATTGAGAGGATCATATGATTCTTGTTCTTTTGTTAATGTATTGTATCATGTTGAATGATTTGCGGATGTTGAACCAACCTTGCAGCCCAGGGATAAATCCCACTTGGTCATGTTGAAAAATCCTACTAATGTACTGTTGAATCCTGTTGGCTAGTATTTTGGTGAGAATTTTTGCATCCATGTTCATCAAGAATATTGGTCTGTAATTCTCTTTTTTGATGGGTCTTTGTCTGGTTTTGGGATCAAGGTAATAGTTGCTTCATACAATGAGTTTGACGTTTTCCTTCCATTTCTATTTTTTGGAACTGTTTCAGGAGAATAGGTATAAATTCTTCTTTAAATGTCTGATAGAATTCCCCTGGGAAGCCATCTGGCCCTGGGCTTTTGTTTGTTGGGAGATTGTTGATGACTGCTTCAATTTCCTTAGTGGTTATATGTCTGTTCAGGTTTTCTATTTCTTCCTGGTTCAATTTTGGTAGTGGATACGTCTCTAGGAATGCACCCATTTCTTCCAGGTTATCTAATTTGCTGGCATAGAGTTGCTCATAATATGTTCTTATAATTGTTTGTATTTCTTTGGTGTTGGTTGTGATCACTCCTCTTTCATTCATGATTTTGTTGATTTGGGCCATTTCTCTTTTCTTTTTGATCAGTCTGGCCAGGAGTTTATCAATCTTGTTAATTCTTTCAAAGAACCAGCTCCTAGTTACGTTGATATGTTCTACTGTTTTTTTTGGTTTCTATTTCTTTGATTTCTGCTCTGATCTTTATTATTTCTCTTCTCCTGCTGGGCTTAGGCTTTATTTGCTGTTCTTTCTCCAGCTCTGTTAGGTGTAGGGTTAGGTTGTGTATTTGTGACATGTCTTGTTTTTTGAGAAAGGCTTGTATTGCTATATACTTTCCTCGTAGGTCACCCTTTCCTGCATCCCAGAGATTTTGAACAGTTGTGGTTTCATTTTCATTGGTTTCCACGAATTTGTTTAAATCTTCTTTATTTTCCTGGTTGACCCATTCATTCTTTAGTAGGATGCTCTTTAGCCTCCATGTATTTGAGTTCTTTCTGACTTTCTTTTTGTGATTGAGTTCTAGTTTCAAAGCACTGTGTTCTGAAAATATGCAGGGAATGATCCCAATCTTTTGGTACCGGTTGAGACCTGATTTGTGACCTAGGATGTGATCAATTCTGGAGAATATTCCATGGGCACTAGAGAAGAATGTGTATTCCGTTGCTTTGGGATGGAATGTTCTGAATATGTCTGTGAAGTCCATTTGGTCCAGTGTGTCATTTAAAGTCTTTATTTCCTTGTTGATCTTTTGCTGAGGTGATCTGTCCATTTCAGTCAGGGGGGTGTTAATGTCCCCCACTATTATTGTATTGTTGTCAATGTGTTTCTTTACTTTTGCTATTAATTGCTTATATAATTGGCTACTCCCATGTTAGGGACATAGATATTTACAATCGTTAGATCTTCTTGTTGGACAGACAATTTAAGTAGGATATAGTGTCCTTCTTCATCTCTTATTACAGTCTTTGTTTTAAAATCTAATTTGTCTGATATAAGGTTTGCCACCTCACCTTTCTTTTGGTGTCCATTAGCATGGTAAATTATTTTCCACTCCCTCACGTTCAATCTGGGGGTGTCTTTGGGTCTAAAATGAGTCTCTTGCCAACAGCATATCGATGGCTCTTCTTTTTTAATCCAATCTGATAGCCTGTGTCTTTTGATTGGGGCATTTAGCCCATTTACATTCAGGGTAACTATTGAAAGATAGGAATTTAGTCGCATTGTATTGCCTGTAAGGTTACTGTGACTGTATATTGTCTGTGTTCCTTTCTGATCTATGCTGCTTTTAGGCTCTCTTTTTGCTTAGAGGACGTCTTTCAATATTTCTTGTAGGGATGGTTTCGTGTTTGCAAATTGCTTTAGTTTTTGTTTGTCCTGGAAGCTTTTTTCTCTCCTTCTATTTTCCATGACAGCATCGCTGGATATAGTATTCTTGGCTGCATATTTTTCTCATTTAGTGCTCTGAAGTTATCATGCCAGTCCTTTCTGGCCTGCGAGGTCTCTGTGGATAGATCTGTTGCCTATCTAATATTTCTGTCATTCTAGGTTACATATCTCTTCTCCAGAGCTGCTTCCAGGGTTTTCCTTTGTCTCTGATACTCCCAAGTTTTACTCTTATATGTCGTGGTGTTGACCTATTTTTATTGATTTTGAGAGGTGTTCTCTGTGCCTCCTGGATTTTGACGACTATTTCCTTCCTCTCATTATGGAAGTTCTCTGCTATCATTTGCTCCAATATACCTTCTGCCTCTCTCTCTCTTCTTCTTCTGGGATCCCAATTATTCTACTGTTGTTTTGTCTTATCGTATTGCTCATTTCTCGAATTCTGCCCTCGTGATCCTGTAGATGTTTCTCTCTTTTTCTCAGCCTGTTTATTTTCCATCATTTGGTCTTCTATATAACTGATTCTCTCTTCTGCCTCATTTATCCTAGCAGTTAGTGCCCCCATTTTTGATTGTACCTCATTAATAGCCTTTTTGATTTCGACTTGGTTATATTTTAGTTCTTTTATTTCTCCAGAAAGTGTTTCTCTAATAACTTCCACGCTTTTTTCAAGCCCAGTTAGTATCTTTAAAGTCATGATTCTGAAGTCTACATCTGACATCGTACTAATGTCCGTATTGAGTAGGTCCCTAGCTGATGGTACTACATCTAGTTCATTTTGCTCAGGTGATTTTTTTTTGTCTTGTCATTTTGTCCAGAGGAGAATAGATGAATGAAAGAACAAAATGCTAACAGGTTAACAACGTCCCCAGGAAATATACTCTGTACAAATCAGAAAAGACCTGAATCCAGGGGAAAAGAAAGGGAAAGAAAGATAAAAGAAAGAGAGAAAAACCAAAACAAAAGATAAAGATAAAAACAAAAACAGAACAATACAAATAAAAACAGAATATGATCAGATATGATCAGGCTAGTGCATAGATCAGTGCCACACACTAGATTTTGGGTGTATTTTGGTCTGTTAGAAGCAAGTGCCTCTTAAAATTTTAAAGGAAGAAAGACATATATGTACAAAATAACGGTTGATACAATGAAGGGATGGAAAATGACTGTAAAGATGAAAATTATAAAAGATTTTATAAAAGGAATTGATAAGAAGTTGTTTGAAAAAAGAAAGAAGAAGATTTAAAAAAAAAGAGAAAAAAAAGGCGAGAGAATGTGATCAGGCAGGAGACTAGAACAAAGCCATACACGAGTGATGTAGGGTATATTTTGATCTGTTAGAAGAAACTGTATCTCAAAATTTTAAAGAGAGAACAACTTTTATATATATATATATATATATATATATATATATATATATATATATATATACCAAAAATAAGGGTAACTAATATGAAGGGATAAAATATGACTCCAAAAATGAAAAATAAAAAATGTTTTTTAAAAAGGGATTTAGATGATGTTGTTTGAAAAAGGGAAAAAGAAAAATTAAAAAAACTTAAAAAACTTAACTTTGAAAAACTAATGAATCATGGTAAAAAAAAGCCATGAATTCAATGTGCAGTATTCCCCTAGCGCTGGGGTTCTCCTGTTCTCCTTGATCGGTAAACTTGGTCTTGGCTTGGGGGCTGTTCCTGCTGATCTTCTGTGGGCGGGGCCTGTTGCCGTGGTTCCCAAACGTCTCTGTTGGAGGCGGAATTGCCCCGCCCTTGTCGGTCCGGCCTAAGCAAGCTGCTCGGGTTTGGTCTCAGGAGTTTTGTTCCCTGCAAGGTCTCGGGAAAGCTTTGGAGGACCAGGGTGAAAATGATGGCCTCCCAATCTCCACCTGGAGGAGCTGAGATCTCCTGGCCCCGCTCCTCAGTGCGCCCCCAGAGAAAAGCAGTCACTCCCATCTTCCCAGTCTCCGGCGCACTCCATGCTCACCCGGCCTGTGACCGAGCGTTTCTATCTCTGGCACCCGACCCCGTGTGGAGTCTCCAACCCCAGCAGATCCCTGTGGTGTGCTCCCACGCCACTCCTCCCTGGGGAGGAAGGGGAGTCTCCCCAGCTCTGCTGCTTGTTGGGTCCCTGCTGGAGGAGCAGTGGCCCAACTGGACCGCAGATCACTGTTTATGGCAACACTGAGCTGAGACCCCGCGCCTCGGCTCTGTCTCTGCAGCCAGCTGCCCCACTCCAATTCCTAGGAGCTCTGCTGCACTCAGGCAGCCCCGGTTTTTCTGTTACCCCGAGGGTCCTGAGATCACCCTGTCCCGCGAGGGTTCCACCCCCTGCTTAGCCATTGGAGTGACGGTCCCTCAGCGGAGCCGACTTCTAAAAGTTCCGATTTTGTGCTCCGCGCCTCTATCATTTGCCAGAAGCCGTGGAGGCCCCTTCGCCCACCGTCTATCCTCCCGAATATCGCCTCGGATTCACTTCTCCACACGTCCTAACTTCCAGTAAGTGGTCGCTTCTCTGTTCAGAGAGTTTTTGCTACTCTCTTCTTCGGTCTCCTGTTGAGTTCGTAGGTGTTCAGAATGCTTTGATCCCTATTCAGCTGAATTGCTGAGACCAGACGAAATCCAGGTCTCCTACTCCTCCACCATCTTATTCCGCTCCCCCTCTCTGAATATTCTTAATAGTGTTTTAGGTCTAACATAATTTTGTAGAAGCATTACAAATTCTTTTTGAATTTTATTACACAAATAAGACCAGATCTTATCTACCAATACCTTTATAGTTAGGCATATAGAAATTATAATAGTCTACAATACTCAAAATTCAGAATCTTCCTTTTTTATTCTCAATATTTTATTTATTTGCCAGAGAGAGTACACAAGCAGGGGACAGCAGCAGGCAGAGGGAGAAGCAGTCTCCCTGCTGAGCAAGGAGCCTCATGTGGACTTGATCCCAGGCCCCTGGGATCCTGACCTGAGTTGAAGGCAGACTCTTAACTGACAGAGCCACCCAGGCGTCCCTAAATTCAGAATCTTTCTAGTGTTTGGGCTTTCAGTATTTTCTAGTGATCCCGTAAGATGTAAATTGTTTATTGCACAAACCGTGACATCGAAATCACTCCCAAAATATTATTTCACTTTTAAATATTTTTTCACTTGCTGCAGAGCACAACAGAATAAATTATGAGTTTGCATAATTTTTTAACCCTTTGTTTAAAAAAATCCATCACGATGAAACATGATATGTTCATTGTAACTGATTCTTTTTCGCTCCTGCAATATCAGTGAGCCAGAGGTGGCTCACTGTTTATTGGCAGGCTGGTACCCATTAGCTCAAACACCTGCTGCTGGTGCCAAACTCAGAATTGGTTTTTACACATCAGTCTTTTAAAAACATAACCCTGAAGAGCAGATTTTTAGGCACTGACTGCCTTCGTGATTTCCATATCCCGTGAAACTGTGTCCAATGGTTCCTAATCATAAATAAGATCAGTGAGTCAATCAATCAAGATCAACCCTTCAGCTCTAAAAGACCCTGAACTGCTGTTGGCCTTTTAAGTCTCAGATCCAGAGACTGCAACCCCCAGCCAGGCTGCAGAAAGACATCACTTAGGCATGTAAGCACCTTCTTCAATGTCCCCAGTATTGGAAGGGTTAATATTGTGATGGATCTCCCCTCTTGCAAACTTATCAGTCCCCCAAAAGAGGTTGTTTCATGTTACTGCCACCTCATGGTCACATCTTTCTCCTTCAGTCTGAAACTCATTGAACTCACTCTACATTCTTTCAGTCTTTGAATGTCTTTTTAAATTTGAAATACTTGATTGTTCTACTGCTGAAGAGATGATTGGGAAGAAGATAAGAATGAGGATTCCTGAGAACAATTGAGCCAGCCACAATGAATCACTTGGCCATTTGTACATTTTTGAACAGGTTCAGCCATGGTGTAAAATATCATATCCTCTAAAATCCAAATATTGCCTGTGATCTAGGATGACCTGCTTTATGTTGAACTAATCAATGACACTCCTTCAAGACCACAAAACTACATATTTACATACTATACAATGGGATGTTATAGATATGTTATTATCTTAGTATAAAATATGAGGTACAGATCTCTGTGAATTATATATTTGGTTGTACTCAGTTTTCTCTGACATGCTTGTTGTTATTTAAATAAAACAATTAGAAGAATAATAAGAATAATGGTCCGTTATTAGTAGTCCTACTAGAACTAATTATGTAATCACATGTGGTAGAAAAAATAAAGCAGTTATCACTAATAAACTTTTCATTCAAAATAGGATTAGACTTAGCAAAGAAAGGAGTCCATAAATGAAGGAATATTTTCTATGCATAAAATACTTGCATTATGTAGATACCTAGGCCTTCAAGAGGTGATACATAACTTTCCACTCTTTGAGATGTGCCTATACTGACTTCACCAGAGGAAATATGCCTTATGGACAGAGAAGAAACGTGGCCAACACACCCCCAGCAAGGTGATCAAAGATAAACATCAACAGTGATAAGCCATCTTGAGAGGAAACATTCTTGATGTGAAGTGATAAGGATAATTTGTCTCTGTGATCTCCCGCCCCCAAACACATAACTCCCGTCTAGTCCTTTGAGAAAAACTTTAGACATAAACCAACTGACGATCACTCTACAAAGTACATGAACTGTGCTCCTCGAAACTTTCCAGATGATGAAAAATATGGAAAGTCTTAGAACTGTCATGGCCAAGGGGAGTGACTGAGGGTGATGTGCCAGCTGGGATGAGCCTGGAACAGAAAGGGTTAAAACCTAATCAACTCTGAGTAAAACTATAGACTTTAGTTAATAATTATCTATTTTGAATAGTAGTTGTGAAGTTATACCAACTGATGTGATGTATTTGGCAGACTGCTCATTTGTTTGTTAAATTCACGTGAGTGAAATCATCTGGTGTTTGTTTTTCTCTGACTTCTTTTGCTTAGCATTCTATTCTCTAGGTCTGTCCACGTTCTTGCAAATGGTAAGATTTCATTCCTTTTTTATGGTTGAGTAATATTCCATGGTATTTTTATGCCACGTCTTTTTTATCCATTCATCTGTCAAAGGACACTTGGATGGATTCCATCATGTGGCTGTTAAAGTGAAAAAAGAGAGAGAGACAAGCAAGAAACAGGCTCTCTTTTTTTTTCTATTTTAAAATATAAATTCAACTAACCAACTTATAGGTCATCGTTAGTTGCAGATATAGTGTTCAAAAATGATCAGTTGTGTGTAAGGCCCAGTGCTCATCACATCATTTGCCCTCCTTAATGCTCATCACCCATTTAACTCATCCCCCCAACCCTTCTGCCCTCCAGCAACCCTCAGTTTGTTTCCTTTTTATTTTCTTTTATTGTTATGTTAATCACCATACATTCCCTCTGTTTGTTTCCAACGATTAAGAGTCTATGATAGTTTTTCTCCCTCTCTGACGACTTTCCATTCTGTTTTCACTCCTTTCCCCTATGGTCCTCTGCCCTGTTTCTTATATTCCACATATAAGTGAAACCATATGATAATTGCCTTTCTCCGATTGACCTATTTCTCTTAGCATAATACCCTCCAGTAACATTCATGTCAATGTAAATTGTAAGTATTCGTCCTTTCTGATGGCCTACTAATATTCCATTGTATATGTATACCACATCTTCTTTACCCATTCATCTGTTATATGGACATCTGGGCTCTTTCCACGGTTTGGCTATTGTGGACTTTGCTTCTATGAACATTGGGGTACAGGTGCCTGTTCAGATCACTACATTTGCATCTTTGGGGTCAATACCTAGTAGTGCAATTGCTGGGTCATAGGGTAGCTGAAGTTTTAATTTTTTGAGGAACATACCATTTTCCAGAGTGCCTGCACTGGTTTGCATTCCCACCAGCAGTGTAGGAGGGTTCCCCTTTCTCCACATCGTCGCCAATATCTGCTGTTTACTTCCTGGTTAATTGTAGCCATTCTGACTGGTGTGAAGTGATATCTCATTGTGGTTTTAATTTGTAAGTCCCTGATGCGAAGTGATATGGAGAATTTTTTCATGTGTCTGTTGACCATATGGATGTCTTCTTTGGAGAAATGTCTGTTCATATCGTCTGCCCACATCTTGACTGCATTCTCTGTTTTTTGGGTGTTGAGTTTGATATGTTCTTTATACATCTTGGATACTAGCCATTTCTTTTAAAGATTCTATTCATTTATTTGAGAGAGACAGCGAGAGAGGGAACACCAACGGGGGGGGGGGGTGGGAGAGGGAGAAGCAGGCTTACCCCTGAGCAGGATCATGACCTGAGGTAAAGACAGACACTTAACTACTGAGCCACCCAGGCATCCCAATACTGGCCCTTTTAAAAAAATTATATTCAGTTAGCCAACATAGATTATATCATTAGTTTTTGGTGTAGTGTTCAATGATTCATTAGTTGCATATAACAACCAAATGCTCATCACAACACGTACCTTCCTTAATACCCATCACCTGGCTAACCCATTCCTGCAAACCCCTCATTTCTGTAACCCTCAGTTTGTTTCCCGGAGTCCAGAGTCTCTCATGGTTTGTCTCCTTCTCTAATTTCTTCCCCTTCGGTTTTCCCTCCCTTCCCCTGTAGTCCTCCGTGCTATTCCTTATGTCCCATATATGAGTGAAACCAAGTGATAATTGTCTTTCTCTGCTTGACTTACTTCATTTACCATACTAGCCCTTTATCTGATATGTCTTTTGCAATTACCTTTTCCCATTCTGTAGGTCGCCTTTTAGTTTTGTTCACTGTTTGCTTTGTTGTACAGAAGACTTTGGTCTTGAGGAAGTCCCAGTAGTTCGTTTTTGCTTTTCTTTCCCTTGCCTTTGGAGATGTGTCTGGGAAGGAGTTGCTGTGGCTGAGGTTGAAGAGGTTACTGCCTCTGTTCTCCTCTAGGATTTTGATAGAATCTTGTCTCCATTGGAGGTCTCTCATCCAGACTCTTAACTCTAGAGAACAAAGTGATGGTTACCAGAAGGGAGATGGTTGGGAGCATGGGTGAGATAGGTGATGGGGATTAAGGAGTGCACTTGTCCTGATGAGCCCTGGATACTGCATGGAAGTGTTGAATCACTCTACTGTATACCAGAAACTAATAGAACACTGTATGTTGACTGTAGTGGAATTAAAATAAAAGAAAAATAGTTGGCCAACTGTGTTATGCATATGGAAATCTCAATACTGTCTTTCCTATTTGATTTTGTTGATAAATCTAAACCTATTATAAAGTGAAAAGTTTATTAGTCATCATTATGTTTTCTTTGTAACACATAATGTTGCATAATTAGTTCTACCACTACTTACTAGTAATTGACACATATCCTGTTCTATTGTTTCATTTAAATAATATCATTTATGTGACAAAAATTGAGTAATACACAACAATGTAGAAATCACAGAATGATCTATTTTACATAGTTTATGTTAAGATAAATCATATATTATAGCAAAGAAGTAATTGAATTCAACACAAATACATTGAACTCTAGGCTTTTGCCAGGCACTGGAAAGAGCACCAGCATAGTTTGGGGAGGGTGGAGTTGGGAGACACAGTCAGTGCTTCCGCCTTGCCCTGAAAGATGGTCCAGATATAAAGCCAGTAGCTAAAAAATGCGAGGAAAGGAAAGGTAAGTAATAGGATGTCATGCTTATTGAGTGCTTTATGTCAGGTGTGCTTCAAAGATCTTTACTAATCATTCTTCTCTCAGGCGACAGTGCCCCACAGTACAAAAATCTCATTGTCATCCCCATTGGGGGGATGAGCATGTTGAGCCTCAGAGAAAGGCAGACAGCTTGTGAGTGAAGGAGCTGAGATTCCAACCAGTGGAAATCCTTCCCTTCTACTCAAGGCTCTATGAGCTTTTATAGAGCCACATGCCACTTGATTCTTTCTGGTGAAGGGAGCAAAGGGGTATTTAAATCCTCATAGAACTTAAAATATTCTGTGTGTAGAAGAGAAAGCAGAACAAAAGGCCTAACCAGGAAAGAATAGACTCAGAGGGCTTGTCTTGGGGGAAGACTCAGCATTGACCTCAGGCCAGTGGCTCCTTACTCCAACTCTGATGAGGTTATTTATCAACCAGAACCTTTATCAGACCCATCAGGTTGTTCCCCAAACATACTGAACTCTGATGTAGACTGAGAAATTTTTGTATCAAGCAGACGTGAATCCTTTCTCAGGCTCCGGGTTTCCGTGCTTGACCTTCTGAGGACCGAGAATGAGGACCTCTTCATGTGAAAAGGATGCAGGAACCAACTTGAAAGGGTCATCACTGTCCAAATCAAGACAACCTGCACATCAAAATGAATCATGGCAGGAATAGTTTCCCAATACTGAATGATAACCCGTGAGTCTAGAGAACTACTTAAGAAAAGCTTTGAAAATCGAGATTGAGAGAAGGGAAAGATCTTTACAAAAGATTGCTCAGAATTAAAGATAGGAGTAGACAGTGGAAAGAAGAAATCACCGTTAATAAAAACATCATAACAGTTCAGCCACCAGTTATCAGTAGATGGTCTTTGGGTGAAATGATGTTAGGGCACAAGCTATGGACTGTGGGACCACGGTGAACTTAACACCACTTACCTACAGTGAAACTAGACTGTTTCCATGTGGCTCATGAGGCAGGTTCAAAGTGAAGGGCATAATATCAGATAGTAACAGATTTTAAAAAGAGAAGAAAAAATAGTAATCTCTGGACAAATAGAATGCACATCATGAGATGGTAAATGTGAAGTCAAAGAGAAAAAGTCCCATGAATGCAATGGACAAAAAGATCCAGATAAAAATCCACAACTTTCTAAACCAACGGACCGACAAACAAGTATAAATTTTGCGTCGCGTGTGTGGCTCAGTCAGTTAAGTGTCTGCCTTCAGCTCAGGTCATGATCCCAGGGACCTGGGATTGAGCCCCACATCCAGCTCCCTGCTCAGTGAGAGTCTGCTTCTCCCTCTCCCTCTGTCCCTCCCCCCACTCATGCTTTTTCTCTCTCTCTGCTCTCACTTTCAAATAAATAAATAAAATTAAAAAAAAAAAACTACAGGAGAAATAAAATCCTCGAGTGGCAAATTTTCACAGCCCTCTCTCAGCAGCCCCCAAATTAGTAAGGATGCAGAAGATTTGGACAGTTAAAACATCGGAAAGTAGAAGTAGATACATAATCATATAAAGTACATATGATATGGAGATACAAAATAAAGACATAAAATATATGTATAATGTACATTTAGATATTAGATAAAATAAAAGGTAAAAATGAAACAATATTCTACATTCATTTAAAATGAATATATACAGATACAGAACTATGTATATATATTAATACATACATTTATACGCAGAAATCTATAGGTTATTTTACTAAACAGATAAAAGAGAGTCATTATTTTTAAGGACATATCATATGTTCATAAAATTTACCATGGATTGGACAGAAAGCAAGCGTCAATATATTTCAGAAGAGTGAAACCCACAAAGGATATTCTTTGATCACAATTGCAAATGTGCTGGATCATTGAAGAAATTATAACTAGCATTTCCACATATTTTTGGTAATTGAATAGCCTATTGAACAAAACCACAGAAGGAAATCTCAAAGGAAAAATCAGTGTGAACTGAATAAACATGATAGTTAATATATGGCAGTAAAATAGGCCTCCTTCTGTCCTGGGAATTTGCCTTTGGATAGAAAGATTTATGGTGTTCAAATCATCCCATACTAATGGAGAAGTTGTTACACGTTAAACATTCCTAGAAATGCCACTTAACTCTGTCACCTCATTAGGTGTCAGTGTTGGGGTTAAATTATGCACATAAATGGAAGTATGCCAAGCTGAATCTCATGCTTGCTCTGTGTGGGATCTCCATGACAATTTTCATTCATAAAGTTCATAAGCTTCTCTCTCAAGGGACTCCTGGACAACACCCAGGGAGTGTGGCACCACCAGGAACCTGAGAGAGGGTGAGGAAGAATCAGAGGGAAATAGGAGTAGAGAGAAGGGACAAAGAGGAATTGCAAGGAGGAAAGGGGGAGGTGGTCCAGGTGTGTGGAGGGGGAACCATGGACCAGGGAGGCCCTCCTGTACCAGCGGGGCCTTGCTCAAGTTCCAAAACCAGGCCCCAGGTCCTGCAGCCTGGAACTGGAACAGATGCATTGCTGATTTCGACACAGAGTATTCGAGAATAAGGTCTGTATTCTCCCTCTGGAGCTAGCAATGTGAAGCTGGATGGGGGGTTGCTATCCTCATGTCCACTGTGGATCCTGATGCAGGATGGTAGGTGGACGGTTTCAAATCCCAAGCATTCGGGGCACCTGGGTGTCTCAGTCGTTAAGCATCTGCCTTTGGCTCAGGTTGTGATCCCAGGGTCCTGGGATCGAATCCTGCATCGAGCTCCCAGCTCAGCAGGAAGCCTGCTTCTCCCTCTCCCACTCTCCCTGCCTGTTTTCCCTCTCTCACTCTCTCTCTGTGTCAAAAGAAATCTTAAAACAAACCAACAAAACCCAAACAAACCCCAAGCATTCTCTTACATCCAAGCAGAAACGTTATACTTCATCAAGCTTCTAGTTGTGAGTAGATGGCAATTAGTATTTTAAGGTAAATTTGGTTCCTTACCAGGCTGATGGAAACTATTTCATCCATCTGCCATGTCTAAAGCACTTTTCATTGAAAATATTATGACATGAGACATGCAGTAATTCATAATGCATGTGTAGCTACCTATACGTTTGCATTTTGACCCTGTCACCTATGTGTCCCCAAACATTTGATTGGCAAAGTCAAAAATACGCTGTCCCAATTGAGATCATGGTGCTAGTTGATGTCTTGTATAAATGGAATTTCAATATCCTGACCTGACCAGAAATTGTTCTTTTCTTAAGAGGAAGAAGAATGAAAGCAAAATTAAAATAGTGTATGGGACGTCAGTGTTTTATGTACTAGGAACCTTTTGGTGGGTAAACCCAATCATGTGAGTTTGCATTATGGCCATTTGCAGTCTGTATTTTGGAGGGGAGTGGTGCCAGCCCTAGCCGTTTCCTAATGACATTGACAAAATCGGTTTCATTCTTCAGTGACACAGAAAGGAGAAGGAAAAGATGTCTTCGTGCCCGAGGCACTGTCACACAGACCTGTCCCGGTCTAGAGATCAGGCTTGGCGGAACCAAGCACCCTCAGTGCCTGCACCTGAGCCGCCTGGGTCTTAAGCATTGTAGTGATTCCCAGGGCAGCCGGCAGAGGGCGCGCGCGCACCTCCACCCGGGAGGGGCGGTTTCCCTGCCTTTGCAGCAAGCGCCTGCTGTCAGAGGACGCCAGGGCGCTACCTGACCCAGGGTGCCTCAGGGCAGGAGGGGTTTCTGCCGCCCCCTGAGAATCCAGCGCCCCTCCGAGAGCCAGGGCCGCGTTTCCAATAAGTTCTGCAGCCGCCCCGGGGAGAACCTGGGCCCTTTGCAGCATCTTGGTGCCTTCTGAGGAGCGACGAAGAAGCTGCCTTTTTGGCTGAGTGCTGAGGAGGGGGCTAGGGCGGCTTCCCCAGGACATGCTGGTAGGTGAGCAGCACAGTCGCTTGCATTTTGGGGGCTGTTATCCTGGTTTGGTCCTTATTTTCCCTGAGAGTATTTGAACAAGAGGTATTTTACTCAGGGATCCGTGGATTGAGGGGTCCTGCGACGCCACGTTAGGGTTGCTGTGGTTGGTTTGTTACAGAGGCAGGCTTCTTTCTGGGGAGAAATCCTGACTCAAATTAGGGGAAGGGGAGCAGCATTTAGTTAGGAGGTGAATACACTAACTGCTGACTCTCAGGACCTTCTAGAAGAATGAGCTGGGATCCCACATTCTGATTTCTGCTGGGACCAGAGCCCCAGGTAAAAACACAAACTGCCGGCCAGTTTGTATCCTTAAAGGTAGATCCCTTCGGCTCAGGTCATGATCTTGGGGTCCTGGGATCGAGCCCCACATCGGGCTCCCTGCTCCATGGGCGGCCTGCTTCTCCCTCTCCCACTCCCCCTGCTTGTGTTGCCTCTCTTGCTGTATCTCTCTCTGCAAAATAAATAAAATCTTAAAAAGAACCAAAGGTCCATTGGCGGCATCTGGTAGTTCAAAGTGTTGTAGCTTCTCATGGATGAGTCCTGTTAGAGCAGGTGGGGAGGTATAGAGATGAGAATAGAGTTCTGCTAGCTGGAATAGTGGAGTATCCATGTGCGAGGTCATGTCCATGTCTTCCTGTTGGGTCCCCAATTTATTTGGAGTGGTAGTGTGTGAGAGCTCCCCCTGCCCAAACCACCTGCCTGTGTTTTGTGACATTTCCTGTTATGAGTTTCAAATTTACCATTTTAAAAATTTTATTTTTTATGTTAGTCACCGTACAGTCCGTTAGTTTTTGATGTAGTGCTCCATGATTCATTGTTTTTGTGTAAAACCCTTACTCCTTCTCATCAAGATTTGCTTTGATGAGCAAAATATAGCAGTCAGAGAAAGACAAATACTATATGATTTTACTCAAGGGTGGACTTTATAAAGAAAAAAGTAAAACCAAATGAGCAAAGAGAAGGAAAAAGAGTTAAACCAAGAAACATTCTTAAGTATAGAGAACAACCTGTTGTTACCAGAGGAGAAGTGTTTGGAGGAACGGGTTGAATAGGTGATAGGGATTAGGTCATGCACTTGTGATGAGCACCAGGTGTTGCCTGGAAGTTTTGAATCGCTAGATTGTACACCTGAAATGAATATAATCGTGTATGTGGACTAATTGTATATAAAAATTTTAAAAATGTTTCCTTGGAAAAATTTCTTTTTTTTTAGGATTTTATTTATTTGTATGTATGTATGTGTGTGTGAGAGAGAAAGAGAGAGGCAGAGGGAGCAACAGGCCCCTGCTGAACAAGGAGCCCAATGTGGGACTCAGTCCCAGGACCTCGGGACCATGACCTGAGCCACAGGCAGGTGCTTAATCGACTGATTAAGCCGCCCAGGTCTTCCTGGAAGGCTTTCTGATCAACAGTCAAGTTCTTTATATTTCATGGTTTTGTGCTTCAGTGCCAGCAAAGCTTTTTCAGATTGGTATGTCTCATGTTGGAGGGAATGTGCATCGCAGTTGTAAACTAATCAAGTGATGCTTGAGGAACAGGGAGGATTAGAAGGCAGGAACTCTCATGAACTTCCCATGTGAAGTGTGTATTTGCCCAAGATTGAGACCAGTGAGCCAGCATCACCTCACTGGGACAGCGTTTCTACAAAGGATTGAGAGACAGCAAATACAGAATCAAAAACAAGATGACAATTCCAAACCATATGTTGGTTTTAATCCAGGACCCTAGGTCTGAAAGGAGCCAACTGAAAATATTTATTGGCATTTGTTTGGACTGAAGGCAAACCCGGAGTCCTGTATGCCTCCTGGAAGTGTCCTCCTCCAGTGGCTAGGAGCGAAACAGTCAAATACTGTGGGAATGCACTGCATGAAATCATTGAGCACATTTGGGAACATAGAGTACACTGAAGAACATGAAGTAATAGAGAACTTGTTGTAAGAATAGGAATACTGACAGGATAGTTCAAAACAGTATTGTTACTTCAAAAGAATTGATTAGAACTATATGGGTTATCAGTAATGGTCTGTTGTGTTGTAAATTCAGAAGCCATGCATTTGGATTAGAATCAGGATTCAGTTAGTAGTTTCGGTAAAAGACAGACTTTTGAGGTGCTGCCTCTGTGTCTTCAAAAGCAGTTGCCGTAGCTGACCTGGCATGGTATTTATCCTTGTCCTCCTTAAATAAGAACCATCAGGAAGCATGAAAAGTCTGCCCCAGTTAGAGCAGTTTGCTGAAAATCGTCACAGGGAGTCAACAGTTGATCTGTCAGTGTGAAGCAGCTGTGAGGGGTTTCATATGTGAAGGAGGGGAGAAGAGTGCCAGGGTTGAGGCTATTGGAACCAGAAAGAGTTATGTGAGGAGTGGTAAGCAGGAGGATTTCATAGGAGGTGAGGTGACTGGAAAATGTTGAGTGTGAAGAGAATTCAGAAGGGCTTCTACTACATGGGGCCCAGGGATGGTTAAAGGGGAGGCTGTGATGAATTCTTCACTGGCCTTTTCCCAGAGGGCCATGGCGGGAATGGCTTTGAGGTAGGGGGTACATCCCCCAGCCACAGCATCTACCTGTTGACTCTAATACTCTATGGGCTGATGGTGGTCCCCGAGTTTGGTGTTGAGCACTCCAAGGGCATTCCCTTGCCTGCCACATAGAGAGAGGGAAAAGGGAAGTTGATAATTAGGAAGTTGGAGGTCAGGGTCTGTTGTTAGACTTTGGTTTAAGGTTTCAATGTCTATGTCATCCCCCTTTTTCTGAATAATTGTGTTAGATTTGTCATTTTTTAGTAAACTGTATAGCAGCTGAGCCTTAAGAGATAAGTTTGGAATCCATTGTTGACAGTAGCCAGACAGTCCAAGAAAGCCTGGTCATTGGTGCTTAAGGTTGTGGGAAATCGAGGATGCCTTGAGTCTACCTGTTTCCAGCTGTCGTCCTTGTTCTGAGGTCAGGTGTCCTAAATACCTAACCTGAGTTTGAGCAAACTGGAGTTTTTCTTTGGAGACTGGATGTCCCTTTGAAGGCCAAAAGTTTTCACAGGGGGATGATGTCTTCCTGTGCAGAGGTGTGAGGGGGGGAGCAGAGATGCCAATCACCTACATATTGTAACAAAGGAGAGCCCACAGCACACTTTTTATCATCCAAGTCAGCCATTAAGGTTTGTAGGAAATAGGAAGCATTCTGTGAAACCATGGGCCCTTACAGTCCAGGTGTATTGCCATTCTCTAAGGTCAATGCAAGTGATCGTGGCAGTCCTTATCAACTGGAATACTAAATACAGCACATTGGTCAATTACAGTGAGGACTTTGGTGTCAGTTGGAATGGATGTCAGAGTGGAAGGGTTGGGAATAAGGGGATGGCGAGCGTCTACAGTGTTAATTATTGCTTAGAGGTCTGGACAAAGTCCCGTCCCCAGTGGTTGGGTTTTCTGCCAGGTATAATAGAGGTGTTACATGGATAGGTGCAGGGGAACATGAGGCCCTGATCCTTGTAACCCTCTATTAGGGGGTTGATGCTTTGAAGGGCTTCTTAATTTATAGAATTTACTCTGCTGAACTACACCATTATTATACCATTAGACTATAATTTTGACTGTTTTGTCCTAAAGAATATTGTTGTTAAAAAATATTGTTTCTCCATCAAATGCAATTTTGTTTCTCCCTCTTCTAGGTAAAGACTCAAGCATTTGAAGGTAAGATTTCAGTGTTCTGTTTTCCTGGTAGTCTTTTCCTTTTTTTTTTTTAATTAAATTTTATTATGTTGTTAGTCACCGTACAATACAGCATGAGGTTTTCATGTATTGTTCCATGATTCATTGTTTTCATATAACACCTAGGGCTCCATGCATTCCATGCCCTCCTTAATACCCATCACTGGGCCAACCCATCCCCCCACCCCTCTCCCCTCTGAAACCCTCAGTTTGTTTCCCGGAATCCATAGTCTCTCATGGTTTGTCCCCCCTCTGATTTCCCCCCTTCATTTTTCCTTTCCTTCTCCTAATGTCCTCTATGGTATTCCTTATGTTCCACAACTAAGTGAATCCATATGATAGTTGACTTTCTCTGCCTGACTTATTTCACTTAGCATCATCTCCTCCAGTCCCATTCATGTTGATGGAAAAATTGGGTATTCATCCTTTCTGATAGCTGAGTAATATTCCATTGTGTTTATGGACCACATCTTCTTTATCCATTCTTCTGTTGAAGGGCCTCTCGGCTCTTTCCACAGTTTGGCTCTTGCGGACATTGCTGCTATGAACATTGGGGTGCATATGGCCCATCTTTTCACTGCATCTGTGTCTCTGTGGTAAATACCCAGTGCTGAAATTGCTGGGTCATAGAGTAGCTCTATTTTTAATATTTTGAGGCACCTCCACACTGTTTTCCAAAGTGGCTGTACCAACTTGCATTCCCACCAACAGTGTAAGAGGGTTCCCCTTGCTCCACAACCTCTCCAACATTTGTTGTTTATGGCCTTGTCACTCTTTGCCAGTCTAACTCATGTAAGGTGGTATCTCAATGTGGTTTTGATTTGGATTTCCCTAATGGCTAATGACGACGAACATTTTTTCATCGGTCTGTTAGCCATTTGTATGTCTTCTTTGGAGAAGTGTCTTTTCATGGTCCTCTGCCCGTTTTTTTTTACTTGATTATTTTATTTGGGTTTGAGTTTGAGAAGGTCTTTATAGATCTCGGATATCAGCCCTTTATCTGTAGTGTCCTTTGCAAATATCTTCTCCCATTCTGTGGGTTGCCGGATAATCTTTTTTTTTTTATGTAAAGATTTTATTTATTTGATAGACAGCATGAGCAGGGAGAAGGGGCAGAGGGAGAGTGAGAAGCAGATTCCCCTGCTGAGGAGGGAGAACAACACGGGTTTCTTTCTTTCTTTTAATATTTTATTTATTTATTTGACAGAGACACAGCGAGCGATAAAGCACAAGCAGGGGGAGTGGGAAAGGGAGAAGCAGGCTTCGTGCTGAGCAGGCAGCCTGATGCAAGCCTCGATCCCAGGACCCTAGGATCATGACCTGAGCCAAAGGCAGACGCTTAACGACTGAGCCACCCAGGCGCCCCGCCTGGTAATCTTTTCTTAATACAACAGTTTCATGTAGTTTCTAATCCAGCTAGAAGTAAATACATTGACTTCTCTGGTCTAGTTAGCCCCTTAACTCTTCACATTTGCTTTTCTTGGTTTGAGGCCCAGGTGACAGCACAGGTTGGGTTGCCACCAATTGAGACAGGTGACCATGTGGAGGAACAGACTACACAATTGGGGAGAAGCAGATGAGTAACCCTGGTTAGAAATGTTTAAGAAGCCAGTGACTATGTGAGTGAGAAACTTGGCAGCTGTACGTTGACATGACTTGGCTATTGGGGGAAATGTACAGATTAAGGCACTCTGAGCCTCTCAGGAAGCTCAAGGCTTAGAGAAGAACCGAATATTGCCAAACAAAGTGTGTGTCACAAGAGAAGTTTAAGAAGCGTGTGTTATGAGTCTTGAGGGGAGGGAGACTAAGGCCAGTGGAGAGAGAGGGGAAGTAGACAGGATGCAAAATGGGGATAATGAATTGTGTATGGGCTTCAGGGACTGTGATGATTAAGTGACCTGGCACATATTAGGCCCTCAAATGCTGGCGTTTCTATGGTGAATACAGTATTGATGGTATAGAAGAGGTGACCTCTGGGCCACAGAGCTCTCCCAATGTACAGAAACATCAGTTTGCAGTTTGGGGTCCAGCAGTAGAATTAAATCCATGTGAGAAGATTCTGGAGTCTTGGGCCCGGTTCTGGGTGCTTTACATCTGCTATCCACTTGTAAGGTGAGCGTTTCCTGGGTGTTGTTTACCAGTAATGCAGGTGGTGACGTTTGCATTTTGGCCCTTCAACATCTTGTGATTTAGGAAGATGAGGAATTAGCCGGCGACTCTAGCCACTAGGTGGTAAAGCAGATATTGCACCCAAGTGTGTTTGATTCCAAGACCATGTCCATCTGCGCGTCCCACTCTGGTTCTCATGGAGGGGACTCTGCTGGGCAGCAGAAAGACATTGGAGGTCTCTGAGTACCAAACAAGTGACATTTAGAATAATTATTCTCTCTCTATTTTTCAAAGGGCCAGGGGTGAAAGTGGGGGAAAACCTGGAAAGACTTAGGTGGGTTATTTTTTTTTATTTAAAGATTTTTATTTATTTATTTGAGAGAGAGAGAATAAGAGATAGCACGAGAGGGAAGAGGGTCAGAGGGAGAAGCAGACTCCCTGCTGAGCAGGAAGCCCGATGTGGGACTCGATCCCGGGACTCCAGGATCATGACCGGAGCTGAAGGCAGTCGCTTAACCAACTGAGCCACCCAGGCGCCCCTTAGGTGGGTTATTTTTAATAGGGATTTTGATTTTTAACCTCTGTTTTTAAATTAATTGCACTGATTAATTTATTTGATAATGGAGGACAGAATATAAGGAAATAGGGTACTTGATTTTTCTCCATTTCTCTGCCGGTGATGACAGCAATTTGAACTGTTCATATATTCTAAGATGAGTGTTGCTTAATGATGGGATATTAGGCTAAAAGCTTTTACTGTGTTTCCCCAAAAGATTAACCTCATTGAAATGAGGTTCTTATTTTCATATTTGTTTCCATCATTTAATGCTGCTAACTGAAACGTGCTTTCTTCACAGACCAGAGTAATGCTCAAATGTTACATGCGCCCATTGTGCGGGATCACACACCTTTTCTGTTGATGCAGTGGGTAATTTGATTTTATTGGTTTTGGTACTCATCTTAGAGATCACCTTTTTATCTTTCTGGTTAATTTAGATCAAATTTCTGAGAAGATTAAGAATTGCATGAAGGAAAATATAGAACTTGCAGAAACAATATGCATTTTTAACAGAAGGTAAAATCACCCCCCCATTTTTTTTCATTTTTATGGTTTCACATGGAATGGTGTCCACTTCCAGTTCACTGATTTTGCCATCTCCTCTTTCATCCTAGTGCCCCTTTCATTCCATTCTATACCAGGATGAATTTAAAGCAAGCATCACATATGTAAAGTATTGCTTCCTTTATTTCCATAAGGACTTACCCACGGGAGATTGGTTTTGCTGTCACCATAATTAATGTTTTGAATTCTGAATCCTCTATTATATATTTGTGTAGATCAATGAAGCAAAGAAATGTACTCAAGATACCATGTGGCCAAAGAAGCTTCCCTCTTATGGAGCCCATAGACTTAAGGTAAAAAAAAAAAAAAATCCTTATTTGTCCTGGATTACACTCTCAAAACAGAGGTAAAAGTAACGAGTATGTGTTCCTGATGTCTGTATGTTCTGTTGAAGAATGACCTGGACATACTTGAGAGCGCTAATGCAATCCTTAGTGACCTCACTCAAAGTGTGCATGCTCAGTTGTAATGTGAGAGAGATCAAAATGTCATAGTCTCATGACTGCCATATGTCTATCGTTGTGAAACTCTAGATATTGGGTAGGAAATATCTGGAGAAAAACTGAGGTGCACCCTGATGGTATCTTTCTGCACACAAGATGGGAGTTAATGGCTGGCAGGTGACTGGGGGGTGCCAGCAGTCGCAAATCCTGTGAACTCAGTTTTCCTTCCTTTCCTTCTTTTCTTTTCTCTTCTCTTCCCCGCCCCCTCCCTTCCCTTTCCCTTTCCTTCCTTCCTCCCCACCTCCCAGCTAAAATCCTTTTCCAGGGGACAATACCCTGAGAGTGGAGCAATTCAGATCATTGTTTTTGTTGTTCAGCATGGTTTGCATTGTTCTCAACTAGTGTCTTTGAGGTAGGTGGCATGAGTTCCCTCGGGAACTGTAGGAAATGTCCAGTAGTTAATAGCACAGTGTTAATGACACCATGTCCCGGAAAGATGTCTCTATGACAGTGTCATGGCCCAAGGCTTGAACTGAAAATTCAGGGCTCTCAAGAGAACCTAGACAAGTCAGGAAGCCCTGCTTCATCCTTATGCATTTAGTAGTGATGAGGAGGTCAGGCCTGGTTTCCTACATTGTAATGAAATACGCTTATGCCATCCCAATCACCAGGGCCTGGGCGGACACATAGTGCATCTCATATGTGCTTTTTATATTTATTTGATGTATTGATGAGTAGCAATAGGGAGCTGTGAAGAGCAGCTCACAGCTGCTGAAGACTTGCCAGCAGGCTGACGTTTGAGTGGTTTTAGTCCCTTATTGGGGGCCGGGGGCATCAATTTGTCCCTGCGATTGGGTTTGTGGATTTTGCGTTTATGGGGAAGGTATGTGGGGGCATTGGAGTCCTGCCTCTCAGATTCCTGGGAAGGAAGAAAGGCAGAATTCCACATGGGCTACGAGGTATAGATGTTTCCTTTCCCACTTAGGAAGCTGGGACTGAAAGAATGTGAGCAGGGGGCAAGGGAGAAACTGAAATTAGTTGCAGAAAAGATAGGGAACCACAAGGGAGTTCAGCTCCTAACCCCAGCGGTGAACGTGGTGGATGATTCTGAAACTGGGTATGGTGTTTAGTCCAAGCTCACACACAAATAACCACCACTGTTCAGAAGACACTTACAGAGAGATTTTATATGTGAAAAAACATTTTGCAGATGTTCAGTTGAAAATATTCAACAGTTAAGTTACCAAAGGTTACCTGATCCCCAATGCTGGCCAGACTATGTGGAACTGTGGTTCCCAGACATGCTTCTGGAGGTGGTGTAAATGATTATACACCTTAAGAAGCAGTTTGGTGTAGGACAAATCACATCAACAAAAAGGACCGTGCCATTTTAGAGACCCACTTGTTGTAGCCCAGAGAAACACGAGAAGGATATGAGGAAAAGGAGAATCAAACTTTATGATGAAAGATACTCATTGCAGGATAAACTAGGGAGCTGTCATGACTGGTAAGGAGACCTCATCAGCTCAGATCCCCACAAGCATTAAATAGTGAATACAAAATGACTTAGAAACAGCTTCAAGCCTACCGTATTTTGATAATTATGTGAAATATGTCTTATATGATTGCAAAATGTATATGAGAGTTCAGTTCTCATAACAGGAACCTGGGCAGACTAAAAAGCCCTACTCCACGTTGTGCTCCACCTGATGAAAGCATTTGTCACTCGCACGAACACAAAAGAAGAGATGTAAGAACAGCTGCTGCAGCAAGAGCTCCCCCTTTCAGACACCAGGGAGCCCGGAAGATCTGCCCAGTGTTTTCTGAATCCTTAGGCACCTAATGCAGATGATCAAAGGCCCCCTGAATCTCTGCGTGTGGGTTTTTGATGGATGTGCTGACTCTTTCAGATCACTCTTCAGGAGAAGGTGGCTCGGGACAACTGGGTAAGAATGTTTTTCTCTCCTCCTCTTGTGCGCGCTCTGCCCCAGCTGAACGTGGCTGTGTTCCTCTCCCACATCTTTGGGCTCCTGATCTGGATGGGGTGATGGCGGGGTGTAGCAGAGCAGGGAGGTTGCCCACTTGAAACACCAGTACAGGAGTTTGACATACTTCCGTGAGGGCATTGTGAGGTTTCTAAGGAGAAGCTGTTTCTTGTCCAGGGGAGGCCTGGGTGTGGTAATTCTTAGTGAAATTGATTCATCTCCATCTTCCAAGACCGGAAGAAATCCAAAGACAGAGGCCACCAGAGGAATCGAGGAGGCAGAAACCAGTGCCAGGAGAATGTGACAAGGACATCCCTCCGTGGACAGGTAAGGAGCACGATGTGGAATGCAGCAGTTTAATTTCTGCTGCAAAATCCCCTCGATTGGCTTCTTGTTCCAGTGGGCAATCGCTGTGTCTCCTGGAAATAATCACAAGAGGTTACTAGAGGAAACAGGTTGTCTCACAGAGGTGAAAGGACCCTGTTTCCTCAGAAGCCCCCAGGTAGCAGGGCTCCTTGGGTCCGTCCCTTGTGAGTGGTGGAGCTCACGCTCAGCTGCTGACTGCCACCCCCCTGGAAGCAACCTCTGTTACACTTAACTTGAGAGTGGGTGTGAGAACAGACATGGGTCAGGGCCCCTTCCACCTTGACACAATGTTGAAGGCTGTGTTTTTCTTTGATTTGAGAAAAATAACATGAATAGAATTAGAGATGAGAGGCTGTATGTCCTGGTAAGCTTTCTTGATTTGTCTTTGTGGATAAATATTCCATAGACAATCTGCTTTAAGAAAGCAGACATTTCTTTCCTCTTTATGGAGATCCCTTTTCCTTTTCCAAAAAATTTTTGTGTTGTCAACTACAGTTCCCCAATAGGGAAATGAATCCTTGTGTAATTTCAGTCCTCTACTGTTATTTTATTAGGTAGTGTGGTGCTAAAACTTTATAAGAAATTCCATGTAGAGTCTAATATATTAGTAATGAGGAAAGATGAATTCTTTGAGGTAATTTCTGGTCATGAATACTTACATTTCCCCTCTCAGATACATAGAGCAGATAATATACAGTAAAACACCTGAATAACCCACCCACAGCTTGTAGAAAGGACAGGTGCTGTTTGTGCTGATGACTTACTGCCTGAGGCATGGGTAATTTTTAATCTGATAAATTTTCATTTCCTGTGTTGTATATCAGGAAACCTTTGTTTCATTGTTGATTTCCAACTAGTTGATCTCTGACCTCTCCACAGTTGATTATCAAATATCTAACCAAGGCCTTCGAGAGTGTTCCTTAAGACTGAGGGAACAGGTCTCCCTGTAGTCCAAAGGGGTCACCTGAGTCATGTGGAAACCCTCTGTTTCTCGCAAGGGAACTGAGTGTAAGAAGCAGTGTTAAGATGGTGAAAGCCATGGAGGGTTTTTGTCTTTTTCCACCCAGTCTATGCAAATCAGAATAAACCTCCATCCCTTCTCTGGCCGCTATCAAATGCAGGACCTGGTGCAGCTTCCACGGGAAACAATGTTCGGTCCTTAGTATGGACACAGAGAGGGTCAAGGTAAATGCTGTGACAATTTTACATTGTAACTATTTCAGGAAACTTTAATCTCTTTATACAGTGCTCTCTCCTGGCCTCGTCTCTAGTTTGTGTGTTCTAGGATGTATCTACTGTATTACTTAGAGTAATTAATTACTTACAGGGACATTTTGATGGGCTAATGACTAATCAGCTGATGATCACACATAACTGTGCTGTCATACATTTGGTATCTTTTAATTTTTAGGGCGGAAAGGTGGTATCACTCAGCCAGGACCATAAGGTCTCACACAGTCAAATAACTTGTAGCTGGGCTTGAGTTGAACGTTACTTAGCAACATCACGTAACCATAAGGTGTCATGAGTGGTCACAAGATAGAATTTTAGAGTAGCACGCATATGTACTTGTAACCATATACAACAGATAAAAAAGTAGCTTAACCAGCCCCCTCCCCCATAACCTTAAAAGGTACACAAATATTTACTGTTGTCCTGCCAAATCCCTAAAACACAACTAAGTATATGCAGCAGATATAAGGTTAAACATCTCAAATTTTACATGTTTGACTACATAATCCCAATCACTCATAACAGCAGCATAATATTTTAGTTGAGAATCTATCTATAGACAGACAACCTTTAACTCTAAATCCCCCCTGTTGCATAATCTTACCATGATAGGCCTAAATGACCAATGCTTAAATTTCACAACATAGTACTACAAGACATGACAGACCTTCACAAGGGACACCTGTTACTGTAGCTTAATACAGAAAGCAAGGCACTGAAAATGCTTATGTGAGTCATTAGACTCCATAAGCACAAAGGTATGGTCCTGGCCTTGCCATGAATTCTTCATAAGATCACACATGCCAGCCTCTGCCTCCCAGTGAAAATGCCCTCCAAATCACAAATGTTTAAAAGGAGCAGGGATCAAGAACACTATACAAGTAGCTCGCAATGCCTTGCTCAAGCACACCCCCACGGGATACACCAGTGATAAATTAGGCCATGAATGAAAGTTCACCTAAGCTCTGTTAAAATAGGTTTGGTAAATTTTGTGCCAGCCACCGCAGTCATTTGATTAACCCAAATTAATAGGCCTGTGGTGGAAAACGTGTTAAAGATATTTCCATAGAAAAGTTAAGACTTAACTAAGCCGTAAGAAGCTACAATGACCACGAAAGGAAGCTACGGAAGTGACTTCAATCCTTTTGACTACACAATAACTAAACCCAAACTGGGATTAGATACCCCACTATGCTTAGCCCTACACATGAATAATTTGCTCAACAAAATCATTCTCCAGAGAACTACTAGCAACAGCAGACAACTCAATGGACTTGGCGGTGCTTTACACCACTTTAGAGGAGCCTGTTCTATAATTGATACACCCCGATAAACCTCACCACCCCTTGCTAATTCAGTCTATATACCGCCATCTTCAGCAAACACTTAAAAGGGAAAAAAAGTAAGCACAAACATTACACAGGAAGAAGTTAGGTCAAGGTGTAACCCATGGGGTGGGAAGAAATGGGCTACATTTTCTACTTAAGAACACAACACCCAGTAAAGTTTTTATGAAACTAAAAACCAAAGGAGGATTTAGTAGTAAATTAAGAATAGAGAGCTTACATGGATTGGGAGAATCAACATTGTGAAGATGTCAATGCTACCTAGAGCAATCTACACATTCAATGCAATCCCCATCAAAATACCATCCACT
The DNA here is from genome assembly GCF_037043125.1 of Eumetopias jubatus. Lineage (NCBI taxonomy): Eukaryota > Metazoa > Chordata > Mammalia > Carnivora > Otariidae > Eumetopias > Eumetopias jubatus. The sequence goes on from NW_028274875.1 coordinate 741,473, forward strand.
TTTTTCAAAGAAATGGAACAAATAATCCTAAAATTTGTATGGAACCAGAAGAGACCCAGAATAGCCAGAGGAATACTGAAAAAGAAAAGCAAAGCTGGCGGCATCACAATTCCGGACTTCCAGGTCTATTACAAAGCTGTCATCATCAAGACAGTATGGTACTGGCACAAAAACAGACACATCGATCAATGGAACAGAATCGAGAGCCCAGAAATGGACCCTCAACTCTATGGTCAACTTATCTTTGACAAAGCAGGAAAGAATGTCCAATGGAAAAGAGACAGTCTCTTCAACAAATGGTGTTGGGACAATTGGACAGCCACATGCAGAAGAATGAAACTGGACCATTTCCTTACACCACACACAAAAATAGACTCCAAATGGTTGAAAGACCTAAACGTGAGACAGGAGTCCATCCAAATCCTAAAGGAGAACACAGGTAGCAACCTTTTCGACCTTAGCCGCAGCAACTTCTTTCTAGAAACATCGCCAAAGGCACAGGAAGCCAGGGCAAAAATGAACTATTGGGATTTCATCAAGATAAAAATCTTTTGCACAGCAAAAGAAACAGTCCACAAAACCAAAAGACAACTGACAGAATGGGAGAAAATATTTGCAAATGACATATCAGATAAAGGGCTAGTATCCAAAGTCTATAAAGAACTTATCAAACTCAACACCCAAAGAACAAATAATCCAATCAAGAAATGGGCAGAAGACATGAACAGACATTTCTCCAAACAAGACATCCAAATGGCCAACAGGCACATGAAAAAGTGCTCAACATCGCTCGGCATCAGGGAAATCCAAATCAAAACCTCAATGAGATACCACCTCACCCCCGTCAGAATGGCTAAAATTAACAAGTCAGGGAACGACAGATGCTGGCGGGGATGTGGAGAAAGGGGAACCCTCCTACACTGTTGGTGGGAATGCAAGCTGGTGCAACCCCTCTGGAAAACAGTATGGAGGTTCCTCAAACAGTTGAAATTAGAGCTACCATTCGATCCAGCAATTGCACTACTGGGTATTTATCACAAAGATACAAATGTAGGGACCCGAAGGGGTACATGTACCCCAATGTTTATAGCAGCAATGTCCACCATAGCCAAACTGTGGAAAGAGCCAAGATGCCCATCGACAGATGAATGGATAAAGAAGAAGTGGTATATATACACAATGGAATATTATGCAGCCATCAAAAGGAATGAGATCTTGCCATTTGCAACGACGTGGATGGAACTGGAGGGTGTTATGCTGAGTGAAATAAGTCAATCAGAGAAAGACATGTATCACATGACCTCACTGATATGAGGAATTCTTAATCTCAGGAAAGAAACTGATTGTTACTGGAGTGGTTGCGGGTGGGAGGGATGGGGTGGCTGGGTGATAGACATTGGGGAGGGTATGTGCTACGGTGAGCGCTGTGAATTGTGCAAGACTGTTGAATCACAGTTCTGTACTTCTGAAACAAATAACGCAACATATTTTAAGAAAAAAGAAAAAGAAGAAGATAACAGGAGAGGAAGAAAAGGGGAGTATGTCAGAGGGGGAGACGAACCCTGAGAGATGATGGACTCTGAAAAACAAACTGAGGGTTCTAGAGGGGAGGGGGGTAGGGGGATGGGTTAGCCTGGTGATGGGTATTGAGGAGGGCACGTTCTGCATGGAGCACTGGGTGTTATGAACAAACAATGAATCATGGAACACCACCAAAAACTAATGATGTAATATATGGTGATTAACATAACAATAAAAAAATTAAAAAAAAAGAATAGAGAGCTTAATTGAATTGGGCCAGGAAGCACGCACACATAGCCCATCACCCTCCTCAAGTCATAGAATCTAAATATCACATATTAAAAGCACTAAAACACAAGAGGAGACAAGTCATAACAAGGTTAGCATGCTGGAAAGTGTGCTTGGGTAAACCCAAGTGAAGCTTAAATACAGCATCTGGCTTATACCCAGAAGAGTTCATAATAAAGACGACTACTTTGAACCAGAGCTAGCCCAAACAACTATAAATTACCACAAGACAAACAGTTATAAAAATATAGGAGAAATTTTAATTGGAGCTATAGAGAAAGGACCATAAGGAAATGATGAAAGAAAAATTAAAAGTACTAAATAGCAAAGATTAACACTTTTACCTTTTGCATAATCAATTAGCTAGACTAACTTAAAGAGAATTGAAGCTAAGCCCCTACCCCCCACCAAACCAGAGGAGCTACCTATGAATAAACCACCGGGTTGAACTCATCTATGTTGCAAAATAGTGAGAATATAGAGGTGAAAAACCTAAGGAGCCTGGTGATAGCTGGTTACCCAGAATAGAATATCAGTTCAACTTTAAACTTTACGTACAAAACCTAAAAACTGTACTGTAAGTTTAAAATATAGTCTAAAAAGGGGCACCTGGGTGGCTCAGTCTTTAAGCGTCTGCCTTTGGCTCAGGTCATGATCCCAGTTTCCTGGGATCGAGTCCCGCATCGGGCTCCCTGCTCAGCGGGAAGCCTGCTTCTCCCTCTCCCACTCCTCCTGCTTGTGTTCCCTCTCTCACTGTGTCTCTCTCAAATAAATAAAATCTTAAAAATAAAATAGAATCTTAAAAGGTACAGCTTTTCAGAAAAAGGATACAACCCTGTTTAGAGTGAATAAATACACCCATAAAGGCTTAAAAGCCATCATTAAGAAAGTGTTCAAGCTCAATAAAGTTAATACCAAAAATATTTAACTCCTTATCTAACACTGAGTTAATCTATTAATGTGGAAGCAATAATGTTAACAGGAGTAACAAGAATTCTTTCTCCTTGCATAAGCTTACATCAGAGCAGATAACCACTGAGAATTAACAAAATAAAACGTATCTAACAAATCACTTAATCAAACTAACTGTTAATACATCACAGGCATGCAATTAAGGAAAGATTAAAAGAAGAAAAAGGAACTCGGCAAACACAAACCCTGCCTGTTTACCAAAAACATCCCCTCCAGCATTTCCAGTATTGGAGGCACTGCTGCCCACTGACATTCATTAAACGGCCACGGGATCATGACCCTGCAAAGGAGAGCATAATTATTTGTTCTCTAAATCAGGCCTTGTATGATTGGCCACAGGGGGGTTAAGTGTCCCTTCCTTCCATTCAGTGAAATTGACCTTCCTGTGAAGAGGCAGGGATTAAAAAAAAAAAAATAGACCAGAAGACCCTTTGGAGCTTGAATTAACTAGCCCAAAGAAATTCCTAAATCTAACTGACCAGCAATAATATACTTCTATATGGGTTCGCAGTTTAGGTTGGGGTGACCTCAGAGAACAAAATAAACTCCAAGTGATAGAAACCTAGACTCGCCAGTCAAAATATTATTTGTTGATCCAAAAAATTTTGATCAATGGAACAATTTACCCTGGGGACAACAGCACAATCCTATTTGAGAGTTCATATTGATATTGGATCAGGACATCCTAATGCTGCAGCAGCTGTTAAGGGTTCGTTTATTCAACAGTTAAAGTCCTATGGGATCTGAGTTCAGACTGGAGTCATCCAGGTCAGTTTCTATCTATTAAATAATTTCTCCCAATTCGAAAGGACAAAACAAATAAGGACTAATTATTGAAGCGCCTTCGACTAATAGATGATATTTTCTTAATCTAACCAGTTGACTGTATACTCTGGTTTCTATTCAGATCGTATAGATCTTTTGCCTTTAACCAGTTGACTTTAAATCACACCCAAGACACCTGGTTGGCTCAGTCGTTAAGCATCTGCCTTTGGCTCAGGTCCTGATCCCAGGATCCCAGGGTCCTGGGATCAAGCCCCTCATCGGGCTCCCTACTCCATGGGAAGTCTGCTTCTCCCCCTCCCATTCCCCCTGCTTGTGTTCCTTCTCTCGCTTTGTCTCTCTCTGTCAAATAAATGAATAAAATCTTAAAAAAATAATAAAAAGTCACGCCCAAGAGAAGGGATTGTTAGGGTGACAGAGCCTGGTAATTACATAAAACTTAAGCCTTTATTCCCAGAGTTTCAATTGATCTCCCTAACATAATGTGTGTGTAATCAGAATTGTCTCGCTAATCATTCCTAGCCTTCTCACTGTGGCCTTCTGAACCCTAGTGGAACGAAAAGTACGAGGTTAATACAAGTAAAAAGTACGAGGTATATACAATACAAGACCAAATACTGGAGGCCCGTGTGGCCTTCTACAACCCATTGCTGATGCCGTAAACCTTGTCACTCGAGAACCGCTACAACCAGTCCTCTATATCCATATTTATTACGGCACCCATTTTAGCCCTAACACTTGCTTTAACTCTATGAATTCCCCTACCCACACCATACCCACTGAATATGAACTGAGGTGTGCTATTCATATTAGCTGTATCAAGCCCCCACGGTATACTCCATCCTGTGATCGGGATGAGCCTCAAACTCAAAATATAACTCAACTGGAGCTCTTCGAGCCACAGCTCAAACAATCTCATGTGAAGGAACACTAGCAATTATCCTTTTATCAGCCCTAAAATAAATGGATCTCTCACACTATCAACACTAATCATTGCCCAAGAACACCTATGATTCATCATCCCCGCATGACCATTGGCCATAATAGGATTCATCTCAACCTTAGCAGAAACAAACCAAGCCCCATGTGACCTAACAGAAGGAGTATCCAAACTAGGATCTGCGTTTAACCCTGAATATGGAGCAGGCCCATTTGCCCTATTCTTCCTAGCTGAATATGCCAACATCATCATCATAAATATTCTCAGAACAATTTTATTCTTTGGCACATTCCACAGCCCGTATATACCAGAACCGTTATATACCGTTAATTTCACCACCAAAACTCTGCTCCTAACAATCCCCTTCCTATAAATTCGAGCATCCTACCCATGATTCCGATTATGATCAACTAATACACCTACTATGAAAACATTTTCTACCCCTCACACTAGCCTTATGCATGTGACATGTATCCCTACCGATCACTACAGCAAGTATTCCAGCTCAAACGTAAGAAATATATCTGAGAGAAGATTTACTTGGATAGCATAAATAAGAGAGGTTTAAATCCTCTTATTTCTAGAATGATAGGAATCAAACTTCATCTTAAGGGAAAAAAATGTCAAAAATCTGTGCTACACATTTACACCATATTCTACAGTAAATTCATCTAAATAAGCTATTGGGCCCATACCTTGAAAAGGTTGGTGCCTATCCTTCCTAGGATAATAAAACCTAATAAAACTTATTCTCATTACCATTATAGCAACCTTCATCTCAGGAACTGTCCATGTAATAATAAGTTCTCAATGAGTCATCGTCTGAATCGGTTTTGAAATAAAGATATTAGGTACTATCCCTATTCTTATAGAAGAATTTACAAGCCACTGAAGCATCTACAAAATATTTAACACAGGCCACCGCATCTATGTTCCTAATAGCAATTATTATTAACCTATTGTTCTCCGGACAATGAACATTCTCAAAAATTCCTAACCCTGTTATATCAACCACAATAACTATTGCCCTAACAGTAAAACTCGGATTGTCCCCATTCCACTTGAGTTCCAGAAGTAACACAAGGAATTTTATCATCTTCAGGCCTAATCTTGCTAACGTGACAAAAACATCACACCACTAGCCATTCTATGTGAATCTCACCATACAACAACTCCAACCTATTAATAGCAATAGCCATTACATCCATACTCCTAGGAGGTTGACGAGGACTTCACCAAACTGAAATATGAAAAATCTTAGCCTACTCATCAATCGCCCATAGGATGAATAGCAGCCATTAGGGTGTATAACCCTATGATGATCCTTAACTTGACAGTTGACATCATAAAAACACTCACTACATTCATATTATTTATATAAAATGCATCCAAAACAACACTACCATTATCCCACACAGGAAGTAAACTACCACGTATTACCTTACTAACCTTCATATTAATACTATCACTGGGAGGCCTCCCCCCACGTTCAGGTTTCATCCCCAAATGAATAATCATTCAAGAAATAAAAAATGATAGGATTATTATCCCAGCCCTAAGAGCTATTACAGTATCACTAAACCTGTTTCTACATTCAAATAACCTGCACTACAGTACTAACTATATTCCCTTCGATGAGCAATAATAAACGACAATTTGAAAATAGAAAAAAGATAACCTTCTTACCGCCACTGATTGTAATCTCAACCATATGGCTCCTACTAACCCTACTAGTATCAATTCTGGACTAGAGGTTTAGGCTAAGAAGACCAAGGGCCTTCAAAGAGCTAAGTATTATCAAACTCCCGAACTCAAATTTAAGGACTGCAAGAATCTATCTTACATCAGTGGAATGCAGATTAAACACTTTAATTGAGCTAAGCCCTTACTAGATCGGTGGGCTTCCATCCCGTGAAATCTTAGTTAACAGGTAAATACCCTAATCAGCTGGCTTCAGTCTACTTCTCCCACCACGTACGGGATAAATGACGGAAGAAACCCCAGCGGAATTGAAGCTGCTGCTTTGATTCACTGTGATATTACACCACAGAGCTTGGCATGAAGAGGGCTAAACTTCTGTTCTTAGATTTGCAGTCTAATGCTTTTCTAGACATTTTATCGATGTTCATATATCGTTGATTACATTCCACAAACCATAACCCTGGCACTCTTTAAGTCTTATCTGGTGTGTGGGCTGGCATGGGAGGTGCCACTCTTAGTCTCCTGATCTGTGCTGAATTAGTTCAGCCCCATGCTCTACTAGGAGACGACCAAGTTTATCATGGAATCTAACTGCCCATGCACAGGAAATAATTTTCTTTGTAGTTCTACTGATTGGTGGTTTTGGAAATCGGCTAGGCCCTCGAATTACTGGCTCTCCAGATGTAGCATTCATCCAAATAAACAAGATAAGCTTCTGATTACTCCTACCATCTTTTCTGCTATTTCTTGCCTCTTCTATTTGGAAGCAGGTGCCAGAACAGGATGAAATGTCTACCCCCCTCTGGCCGGCTGTCTAGATCACACAGGAGCACCCGTGGATCTAACAATCATCTCACTACATCTAACAGGTGTGTCCTCAATTCTAGGCACTATTAATTTTATTACTACTATTATTAATATACCACTCCCCCCCTGCAATCCCAATACCTAAACCCCTTATTCACAGGATTCATCCCAATGACAGCAGTTTTGCTACTCCTATCACTACCATATTGGCACCTGGAATTGCTATACTATTAACAGATTGAAACCTTAATACTACATGTTTTGTCGCAGCCAGAGGAGGGGACCCCAGTGTTTATCGGCATCTATTCTGATTCTTTGGACACCACGAAGTAGGTGTCCTCATTTCACAAGGTTTCAGGATAATCTCACCTACTATTCATGCAAAAAAGAGCCCTTGAGGTACGCGGGAATAGTCTGAGCAATAATATCTATTGGTTTCTTTGGCTTTATCATATGGCCCACCATAAGTTTACTGTAGGGATAGACGGTGAAACACGAGCATACTTTACATCAGCTACTGTAATTATTACTATACCAACAGGAGTCAATGTATTCAGCTGACTTGCCACCCTTCATGGATGAAATACCAAGATATCTCTTGATATCTTATGAGCCCTAGGCTTTCTTTTCCGATTTACTATAGGAGCCCTAACAGGCATTGCATGAGCTAACTCATCCCTAGACATTGTCCTCCACGACACATATTATTGTAGTAGCACATTTTCAATATGTTCTACCAATCGGACTGCTATTTGCTATCATGGGCAGGTTGGTTCACGGATTCCCTTTATTCTCAGACTATACTCTTAATAGCACCTGAGCAAAAATTCACTTCATGATCATGTTTGTTGGCATCAACAGAACATTCTTTCCTCAACATTTTCTTGGCCATGCCGGAAAGCCTTAATGCTATTCTGATTACCCAGATGCATACACAACATTAAATATGGTCTCCCCTGTGGGCTCATTTAGTTCATTAACAGTGGTAATATTAATGATCTTTATCGTTTGAGATACCTTCACATCCAAACGAGAAATAGCAAGAGTAGAACTTACTACAACAAATATTGAAAGACTACATGGAAGTCCTCCTTTCAAGAGGCCAATCTTAGTGCCGGCAACATGTCCTGAAGTATAAAATGCTGTGAACTGTCACATACTCACAGTGTTATCTCCATGAAACAGATTTAAGATGGAAAACTATCAACTGCATGGAGTCAACCGACTTTAACAAGACTGAGTTCACTGAAATAAAAGCAGCAAAGGAGGATGCTTAGAAAGGCTGGTTTGCTGTGTTGCCCTCAGACTCTTTTGTTCATGGTGTTGATTTAAAGGGTTTCAAAAGGACACCTGATTTACTCAACAACACATGCAAAAAGACTCTTAGAAACTGAGTCAAATGCTCTAGACAGAGAAAGACACATGCACTTGCTTCTGGTCTCTCAGGCAATCCTTCAGCAAATGCCTTCTGGAGCGGCTGTGATGGAGTGGCTCAGGTGGAAGGTGTAGAAGACGGAAAGATGGTCAGGACACTGTACCCACCCCCAAAAGAACTTACCAATGAACAGAATCAAGATTCCAATGACACAGAGCAGCCCCCATCCCCGGTGTGGGATGGAATAACACAAAGCTGAGTCTCAAGGGAAGACAGGGACAGTTTTACTTTTCCACGTGAATGAGGGACTCTAAGGTCCTGATCTCCTCCTGAGAAAATAAAGGAAACACTGGACAAAAGAGCCAACTCGTATGAGTGAATGCATCCAATTTCTAAGGAGCACATGAAGAAACATGAGAACCACATGGAGAAGAAGGAAGCTTAGGAGAAAGGCAGCCTGGCAGTGGGAGCCAATCTCCCCAGGACACATCAATACATTCTGGAAGATGCACGTGAACTATAAAGAAGCTGAACAACTTTATGGGCATGGGCTTAGAAGGAAACAAGTGAAGTTCAGGGTCACCCAGGAAAGGTGAGCCCTAGTGAAACCGCGGGCTTTGGCTGGGACCCAAGAGAGTTACACCTAAAAAGTCAGGTGGAGGGGAAATACCTGGGCCTTCTTAGGGACTGGGCTACAGTGAGGGATGTCAGTTGTACACTGAATAAAGGGATCCGGGACTGCTGAAGCCCCAACCCACTTTCCAGAAAGAAACTCCCAGTGTTTCTGCAGCAAGACAATTGCATTTTTCTATCCACATTATTGACCCAAGACCCATACTGAACCAAAAGTGACTGAATTCAGGGCTGATGAGAACATATGATGACACTGAAACCTAAAGGGCAATGCAGACAGACCCAGAGGGGTCCAGGTATCAAAGTTTGTAATGATGGTACCTTCCCTCTTCTACTCCAAGGAGTCACACAACAAGCATGACAAGCAAGTAGAACAGAAAGGGAAATGCAGGTTACACACATCCAGGCAGGAAGGGCAGGCACAATTCTACAGAATGCATTTGGCAAAAATACTCGAGATCTAATTCTAAAAGAAATACAAGTATCTAGACAGGCCGTCTCATAACTTCACACAACAGTATTTGTGACAATTCCCACAGGAATAGCTTACTCTTCTGCAGCCACTTGTCTTTGTTTAGAGAAATCCAGCACAATATCCACTTTCCTCCTTAGCATTTTTAATTTGGCTTCTTGAGTTGTTTTCAAAGACCTCAGGGCATTTTTGTGGTCGTTCAATAATTCTTCACATTCTGGAAAGGAATGTGTGTGTATGTGCACATGACCTGAGAACTTGGGTTTGATGGGGAAAGGAGAAGGGCAAGTCCTTGAAGGCAGGAAGGCATTATTTCCCTTCCCAATGCAAACTCATTGCCACCGTATGGGGATTTCTTGGCCCTTTAGGACAGATATGAGAAAAGACATTCAAGAAATCATGATCACAGAACAATGTGAAGATGCCTAACATGACAGGATCATGCAGTGCAACAAAGAAAGCCCTTAAGGCTAAGAGAATAAGGAGAAAGAAAGCAAAGTGGAAAATAGTTCAAGTCAAAGAACTCACAAATGCCTTTCTTAGTGGCTTTCCTTCATATATATATATATATCCCCATACATACATGTATATACATCTTCCCCTCTTCACATTGAAAATGCTCTGTTTGGCCTTAAGAGGAAGGCACTGTACAGTTGGGCCAGTCATCACCCTTCATCACCCAAGTGACTTGTGGGGATTTTCTACAGATCTTGGAGGGCAGGGCTGAATGATGGGTTCATTACCTCGCTGTGAAGTCAAACATACTTCCTAGTCCTTGAAAGAGCAATCCTCATCATGGTGGTTCTAAGTGAAATCCCAGCTCCCTGCTCCGTAGGACTTTCAGTGCCCAGATGCCCACTCTCTACTGTGGTAAATAGCAAGTGAAGATGCTGCACTCACGTCACCCAGTGAACCAAAAGGCTCCCGGAGCCACATTAAGGAAAAACTCAACAGCCAACTCCTACCACATCCTGATCCTTGACTTTCTACTCTCTCTCAGCTTGCAAGTGAGCCAGTGCCCAACGAAGGGTGTCATTTAACTTTTCATTAACTGCCTCAACCTTTTTGATGTTCTCCTTCAACAAAACATTTTGAGTGAGTAATAATAATGCTTTCCTTGGGGCACATGTGTGGCATCTGGGTGGCACCATCGGTGGAGTGTCTGACTGCTTTCGTTTTGGCTCAAGGCCTGATCTCAGTGTTATGGGATTCACCCCTGCATCAGGCTACAAACTCAGCATGGAGTCTGCTTTCCCTCTGCCCCCCACCACTCATTCTTTCTCTCTCTCTCTCAAAGCAATCAATCAATTAATCTTTAAGATGAGGATGATGATGATGATAATTCACTAATTTTCTTTCTGTTGTTAGGACACAATTCAGACAAAGAAGGGATTCTTACCTTCAATTTCAGAACATCCTCAGTGAGAAACTCATGTTTATGCAGAGTTACTGCAAGATGTTTCTTGCCTTCCCTGATCTATAAAACATATGAAATAAGGAATCAGAATTCAAAAATAGCATCGTGTAAGACAAACCTATCTACTAATGTGTGACTCCATTCAAAATAGAGAGGCAGTGCTCTGCATTTGTGAAGCTTCTCTCAAATCAGGACCGCATGTAGACCACATGAAATAGGTCAGTAGGATGAACTACAAGAGGTGGAGGTAAAGAAAATGAAATCACAAAAATTATTTGAAAGGGTCTTGATACCTTCAGCTTCCAAAGGGATATTTCCTTAGCAAGCTCCCTCTTTCCTTGTCTAAGTCGATGGATCTTCCTATTTATTTGCTGTAAGGTAAAGAAAAGGAGAAAAAAGAATCTCTAAGATAATTAGCAAAACCAGGGACATTGAATATCCCAGGGTATGAGCTCCAGAGACACATTCTCTGACACTTGGGTGAAACTAACTTGTTAGCATTCTCATTGTGCCCGAAGGAAGCAAGCTTTACCAGCATTTGAAACCTAAGACAACCTATTTCGGGGAGATTCCTACTTAAAATTGTTTTCAAAAATAGAGAAAAGCAATCAAATGTCTTCTAAGTTTTCTCCCTTCTGTAAGCACCATTCTTGGAAAATGCAATAACTGCAAATGCTGATGTCATCCCCAGATATGTAACAGAAAAAACAAGCATGCTGTCAGCTAACATTTCTCTCCTCCAATGATTAAGGTGCAAAAATAGGTCCCTGCAAACCACCCAAAATGAACAAAACCATCCTTTGCTCCTGCTCAGTGCCACATCCATTTCCAGGTCCTCCTTGGAATTCCACACAAGGAAAGCTCAAAATGGCAATTGAGTGACAACTCCATGGCCTTCAGTGACTTCCTGCTGTTCACAGATTGCCTGTCATGAAATCTAGGTGGGTGCTCTGGAAGACAAGATCTTTGGAATCAAACACAGTTGGGGACAATCTCCACGTTACACCATCTTGGGAGGGCCTGGATAACTCACACTCCCTGGAACACAAGCTTTTCTCTTCCCAACATGAGACGGTTACTACCCACCCTGACAGGAAAACAAAATTCATGAAGCACCCCATCACAGATGGATAACACATCGGAGGTCGAGAACACAGACTCCTCTAAATGGCTCTTAATTCTCTCATCCTGGGGCACCTGCGTGGCTCAGTCGGTTAAATGTCTGCCTTCAGCTCGGGTCATGATCCCATATCGGATCATGATCCCACCTTGGGCCCTGGGATCCCACAACTGGTTCTTGGCTCAGTGGGGTACACGCTTCTCCCCCTCCCTCTGCCAGCCACTCGGTCTGCTTGGGCTCTCTCTCTCTGTCAAATGACTAAACAGAATCTTTAAAAAAATAATACTTCTCTCATCTTACCTCAAAGTGCAAACTTCTCTTCTATTGGCCCAATGTGAGCGCTCCCGTGCCCTGAAATCTCTCTTCTCACCACCCCCACTGCTGCACTCCCAGGGACGAACACCAGCATTTGAGAGTTTGCTAAGTGCCAGGCAGCCACCCCGGCCATCAACAGACAGCACCGTGGAATCTCCACAACCTCTGTGGCACGGACACAACATGTCACCCCCACTGGCACACATTTCTTTCTACTCATTCTCCCCTGGCAGGAAAGTCTTCCTCCACCTCAGACTCAAAACCATGGTTTCAACCTCTCTTGTGACACACGCTCTGCCTGGCAATATGTGGCTTCTTCTCTAAGTGTGGCCTGCTTGCTAGACTCAAAGAGTGTTTTCTCATCTTGACATTTCACCAAGAGCCAGGTCATGGCAAAGTACTCACTCCAGACCTCAGGTTCCTATCATCGCTTGCCTCCTAAACATCTCTCTGAAAAATTACTCTTTCTATTCTCCCCCCCTCCCACGAGGTGTTCCTCCCCCTGGTCTCAGAAGTTATGGCAACACCCTCCATGTTGTCATTTAGACTCCACATGAGGAAGAGAATGATTTTCATGAGTGAACAAGTCAATTAGACATCAGAAGTCACCATATTTACCACTCGTCTAATTATACCCACGTCAAACTCTGGTACTGAGAATTTAGGACAAAGAAAACCAAAGCAAAAACACTTACCATCATATTGTCGAGGCTTTATCTAAGAGAGGAAGAAACAAAATTATGTTTGATGTCAAAACGTATTACTAGGAAAAATATCTAGTTCAGGTCAATACCGGAAAAGTCATCCAATAAAATTACAATAATCATTTTGTTTAGAAGAATGACTTCACAGGAGTAAAAAAAGAAGTCAAAATGGGAATTTCCTGATTAAGTCATCATAGTTCACAATCCATTTCTGATAAAGAGCACAAAGGTATATAACTTATTTTAGACCCCAAAGTCTATTCTCATTCTGGGAAATGAACGTTCAGCCTGTTCAATTTCGACAGTGTATCATGCAGACATTTAAAAAATATTAATTCATCATTTCCGGAACTTTACTGCAACCCGATATCCACACTGAAGTTCAGAACCTGGGATTATTATAAAATCCCGAAAGTAAGGAAATGGAAGGAAGGGAGGAAGGAATGTAGGAAGGAAGCCAGGCAGGTGACTAAAACTCTGACAAAATTGTGCCTTTTTCCTTGACCAGAAAGCTTCTCTGAGCTCTCACTAAGGGTTGGGTGTTTGCTGAATTCACACACAGTTATGGCACATCAGGTGCTATGATTGCCGGCCCATCTGTAATAGACCCTTTCATTAGTTTGGTATTACCTCTGCCAAGACTTTGGGGCAGATTCCGTGCCTCTGTAGAGTTGCAGACATATACTAACATGTGGTGACAGTAGTTTATCCCCATGGCATCTGTTCACCCCAGGGCATAGGTGGGATGCAGGACACAGGTAACCTCTGGCAGTTATGCTCCTGTTTTGGAACGTGGTGGTGAAGGTTTCACGTGCTGAGACCTGTTTCTTTGGGCTTCAGCTTTTGTTGGTGTTGTTACTTTTCTGTCTCATCTCAGCCTATAGTTTATTTTGTGAGTGTATGTCTGTATGGATGCACAGGGGCTTCGTCATTTCCCGAGACCACCCTGTAGGCCTTACCCCAGGGGTCCTACCTCATCACCGTTCCTGTACTATGGGCCACGTTCACACCCTGCACCCTGCTGTCCTCATGAACTTCACCGACCACCTCCACCTCCTGCATTTGGCCATGTGATCTGAACAGTAGGTCCTGACTTGCAAAGCATATCCATCTTTCTCCACGAGGAGACTTTGAAGAAGATGTAGAAGTGGTGCCCTAGGTTTTTGTATTGCAGGGGTTCCCCTGGCTAAAGACATTCCAAGATTCATCAGTTTCTACGCTATAACTACATTGTGGGGCTGTGTCGTTTATCCATTTTGATCTGGGTAACAGTTGTCTCTTGTAGAGAGAGAAAGACATTTTACAGAATGTCAGACATAACATTTTTCAGCCAGGCTATTTCCCACATTTTGGGCTGTTGAGGGATGAAGCACACTGCTCAGTTCATTTCTTTAAAAAGATTTTATTTATTTATTTGACAGGGAAATAGAGAGAGAGCACGAGTGGCAGAGCGGCAGGCAGAGGTAGAGGGAGAAGCAGGCTCTCCGCGGAGCAGTGCGCCCGATGCACGGCTCAATATCAGGATCCCGGGATCATGACCTGAGTCAAAGACAGACACTTAACGGACTGAGCTACCCAGGCGCCCCAGCTCAGTTCATTTTTAGCTGCTTGAGCCTGGACTGTTTTTCCTTAGCTATGAAAACACCTGAAGGAAGGTGGGGGGCTGTGGTCCCTTCTTTGAGGGGGAAGGACAGGTCTTCCCCTTGTATTCAGGTGTCAGCGGAAACGTGGAAAATGCTCTATGTCTGAGAAGGGACCCGAGAGTGGGAGCGAAGGAAATGTGATTGCAGCAGATTTGGAACGTTTGTTTGAATTCTTCACAGTCAATGCCGGTCTGAATCCACCTCCATCGGTTCTAGGGCTTTGGTCTGATGCTGAAGCTGCTGGGGCTCCCATGAGGAACAGGGGCCCTGAGCCTCATAGAGGTCCAGGGATGGGCAAGATAACTACTTTGGCCTCTACCAGGTGTTCCAGAAACTTCCCTTAGTGAACCACATCCAGTCCTGGCCTTGTGTCTGTTGGGTGGGTCCTGTAGTTTGTCTGTGGTGTTGTTTACCTTTCAAAATGCAAACAATTCACCCAGGGGCTGACAGGCTTCTTCATTACAAATCATCACCTTCGGTGGCACCTTCCAAATCCACAGGTGCTAGGAGGTGAAGGATGGCGGGGCGATCACTGTGTGTGCGTTTGTGTGTGTGCATGTGTGTGGGTCCATCCACCCCTGCCCGCCCACAATGACCGTGAGGGGAATTAACTTCAGAAGGATGACACCTCACAGCAAGGTGAAGTCTCTGGCCAATCTGACTCCCAGTCAGTAGGTGCGATTGGTGTAGTGTTCATGTTGGGGTTAGATGATTAAACTGTGACAAGGTCTGTGGTACTCCTCACGACTGAAAACTAGGAGAACCTCTATTCCATTTTATAGTGTTTGTTTTGCAGTTTGGAATGTTCTTAGGGGAAGTTTCATAAGTCATCCATGTTTTACTTCTGCTGGTAAAAATGCTGTACAGAATACCTCTAATTGTTACCCTTTCTACAACTGTTTTGAATTTTCAAATCTGTTGGGTGGACTGGCACACACGTTCTGAAGGGGGGATGTCAGTGATTAGCTGTGTGACAAGTGCCTCACAAGCCATTCCATTGGGCCATAAGGAGCAGTTCGTTTTGGTCCTATGTCACTGTGAGAGCTGGTTTCTTCTGTCATCACATGCTCTGGAGTTGTCCATCAGAAAGCATATACATTTTTGTGAATTCTCTTATTTAGCTTTCCCATCTTAATTTCCCACTGGACAAAATTGCTCTGGAATTCAGTGTGCGGAAATTTCCAAAGAGTGTGTTTTATGATAAAAACAGCTGCTGCACATAAATAAGGGCTATTGGTATCATGTTCCTCTCAGAAAACCCTTTTCCAGACCCCCTGTCAGACCACAGGCCCCTCATTTCTCCAGGGTCTTTGTGGCCTTGAACAGAAACTGCAGAGAGTAGAAGACTGCTTTGTCGGGAAGTGAGGCAGGTGGGGACAGTCAGGGGCTTGGCAGGCAAAGGATTCAGCTCGAGTGGCTCGGATTCCTTGTGGAGAAAGGGCATTCAGTTTCATCACATTCTGTAACTTCTTAACAAACCCAAAACTATGGTGGTTGAAGAGGAACGATGAAGTGTTACCCAGGATGTTGATGCCTCCATGTCTGGAGTATGCTTCTTTACTCGTATCCAGTGATCCATTTTCACCTTTTAAGACACTACTTCTTGGTAGTGAACGTTGGCAGACAGGGGTAGTGATGTTTGGTGACAGTAGGTTATTCCTGTAACATCTATTCCTCTGCTCCCTGCCTTATTATAGTTGGTACCAAATGAGAGGGATAACGTTTTCTAGCACGATGCGGCTCTTCTGGAACGTAGTATTGGAGAAAGTGCCAGATGCTGAGAGCTTGCTCTTTGGGTTTCATCTCTTGGTGTTGCAACTTTTGGCTGTCTTAGCCGAATATTTTGTCCTCTGTTCTGCAGGTCGGTACAGATGTGAGAGGGTTTCCTCGTGCTCCAAGCCCCCCCCCCATATGCCCTACCACACAGGGTGGTGTTTACCAGGCTTCACTGGCTATGGGCTACCTAAGCTTCCTCCACGTGGGTGGACAGGCGGTCCTCACTCACTGCTTGTTCCTTCACCACATGGTAAGATTATCTGAATTGGATGACATGAGTTGTAATGCATATTCCTAGTTTAAGTACTTCTGTCAGTGGAGAAGATGTAGAGGAAGTACCACAAGGCTTTGCCATGCAAGGATAGACCTGAGTGAGGACATAGTAACATTCCTCATCTTTCTGTGGACGTCCATTTCATGGACTGTCTTATTTCACCCTACAGAACTGGGCAGCAGGTGTCTGCCATGGAGACGAAAAGTTACATTTTGCAAAAGACAAACATGAAAGCATTGCCCAGGTGCATAGCACAGACACAATATTTTGGGCTCTGGGATGGATGGAGTGCAACGTTCCCATCACTCTTCCTTGTGGAGGCCCCAGTTGTCCAGGGTTATTGATTAGTTATGAAAACATCTGTCCCTGGGTGGAGTGGTCACATCCTCAGGGGTGAGGGACTGGTCTCTCCTTTGCCCACAGGGGTGAGAGGAGACCTGTGAGAAACTCTCTGCATCTGGATGAGACGTGGGAGTGGGAGAGAGTGGAATAGTGTGGGGCAGGTGTAGAGGGTTGGCTTACACCCTGTATGGTCAAGTCCAGTCTGAATATACCTCCATCCCTTCTAGGGCTTCATTCATATTCAGAAACGTGTGGCGCTCAAGGGGACAACAGCGGCACCCCACCCAAGAAGGTCCCACAGAAGGACCAGGTAAATACTGTGGCTGTTTTTAGTTGTAATCATTTCTGGAATCCTGTTCCTGTCTGAGCAGCACCCTGTCCTGGCCTTGTATCTATTGGGTTTGTCCTGGGATCTGTGTGTGATGTCATTTACCTTTCAAAATGGTATGTCTTCATTCAGAGCCTACAGGCTTCTCTGTTTCCAGATCATCACCTTAGGGGTGTGTCAGTGGAAGAAACACAGAATTTTGCTGAAGCCTTGACATTACAAGGGGAATCCTGGCTGGGCATGTTTTAACATCCTGAAGATTCTCAGTACATACATGTGTTGTGCTTGGCTATTTCCACGCACTGAGCAGTGGGGGATGTGCTGTTGTTGGGAAGGAAGTGTCTTTATTGCACAATGGAGACGAATATTTCTTACCATCGTTCACGTCCAGAGACCACATTTGTTGTCTGGGAGGGATGATACACACCTCTCACTTTGTTTGCAGCGTGTTGAGTTTGAGCTGTCATTTCATTAGTTATATAAACACCTGAAGCAAGGCTATTGTCCCTTGATTAATGATTAATGTAGGGATCTGTCCCTTGTCCTCGGCAGTCAGTGGATACTTGTGGGAAACCCTCTTGTCCGGTAAAGGTGATGAGAATGAGAAACAGTGGCAGATGTTCTAGGCAGGTGTAGACGGTGTGTTGGAGTTGTGTTGCTGAGTCACTTCCAAAGGGATGCTTTTCTTTCTTTCCTCTGACCTGTGTCAGATACCGATGCTGGGGCATCATCCTCCATGAGGAATAGCAGTGCTGCATGCAGGCCTCCCATGGTGTGGAAGAGTGAATGTTGCTAAGGTCATGATAACTTTCTTAAGGTTGCTCAGGAGATACATTTGATGCACTTTGTCTTTCACTCATACTGATGTGGTTGGCAGGTCCCTTTGTGGTGAAGGAGAGCCACTCTTCTCCGAAAGCTGGGCACCGCGGGTATGCGCAGGCACACCCTACAGAGGCGATATTCCGTGCGCCAGAAGGGATGACGCCTACTCTTTTTTTTTTTAATTGTTATATTAATCACCATACATGACATCATTAGTTTTTGATGTAGTGTTCCATGGTTCATTGTTTGTGCATCATACCCAGTGCTCCACGCAGAACGTGCCCTCTTTAATACCCATCACCAGGCTAACCCATCCCTCCACCCTCCTGCCCTCTAGAACCCTCAGTTTGTGTTTCAGAGTCCATCGGGGATGACGCCTACTCTCAACGTTAGGAATTTAACGTGTCTGAGAGCAGGGAGGGACACATTTGTTAAATGATATAGATGTTGTGTTCCGTAAAAGGGAATCACCAGCGATGGATCTGAAGGACAAGAGAGGGAGCCATGAGTCACTAGAAACAGGAGGTTGTGGATGAGAAGGATGGAGGTGCTCAGGGGAGTGGATGGGCCTCTCTAGGGTAGAGCAGGGGCCATTCCTGGTAGGCCAGTGGCTAGAGCAGTGAGTGTGAGGACACCGTGAGATCCACACAGAGTTGCTGCCTGTGTCCGTCACACGGTGTGGATAATGCAGTTATTTGTATCAGAACATCACTGATGCCATAAAGCTGTTCGTTCATACTCTATAAAGATTGTTGTTTCCGACGGATTTCTGAAGGTTCTGATTTGGGTGACACAATGTGGTGGAGATTTGTGAACTTTAACTTGGTTCCTTTGGGGATTGTCGTCTGCCTGAGTTTGTGGGCCCCGGTGAGAAAAAGTGAAGACGGGACCGAGATCAGCAGAGTGGCTGCCTTGGCCTTCAGCCTGAGCCAGACTCTTCGTGGGGAACTCAGGATTGACCAGGATCCACCCTAGCTGGATCCCTGTCACTACGCCTCTGCCTCTGATTGACCACTCTGGCTGCACTTTGCATGTCCCTGAACATCATCAAAGGATCCTGCGGATTTACCTGTGTTCCTGATTTCTCAGCCCGAATGGCAGCTCTTAGTGGGGCCTCTTTACAGCCTCAGCTTTGTTATCTGTGAAAGGGGAGCATATTGTTTTCTGAGGTGATTAGGAGAATAGGAGTTGAAGTACATAAAGAATCTGCAGGGGCCCCTGAATGGCTCAGTGCGTTAAGCATCGGACTCTTCATTTCTGCTCAGGTCAGGATCTCAAGGTTCTGAGATCGAGCCCCAAGTCATGCTCGGTGTTGAGTGTGGAGCCTACCTAGCAGTTTCTCTCTCCCACCACCCTCCCTGTTCGCGCACAACATTGCCCTTTCTCTGTCTCTGTCTCTGTGTCGAAAAAAAGAAAAAGAATATGTAAAATATCTGGGCTGTTGGCCACTCCCCCTTCTCACTGTTTAAATGAAAATAGCTCCATGCAGATGAGCGTGAAAAGATGTTCATTTCAGTCCACACCATTACACTGAGAGTATAACACCTCAGCCCAGAGTTTGCCAATTCTCATTTCAAAAATAAGGCAAGGACCCCTTTTTATTTTCTATTAAATTTTAGGTCCTACCTAAGAATGAATTGAAAGATCATTACAAGAACCTGTACATTCAGTGATTTATACCTGGGATGTGAAGACAATTGTTTTCTATTACATATAGACTCTTGGAGGCAGCCACACACTCAGGTGTCCATTCAAGGCCTCTGATAGAGTATAGGAAGCAAATGCATTTAGGAAATCATAAGGTCACAGTGTACTAACCCAAATCTATTTGCCGTACAGGACACTACATTTGAAATTTGAAGACCTCCCTGAGCAATTACAACCAGGCAGTGTGTGTATATATTTAGAAAATTGTCAGATCAGCCTAATGTCCTGAATGTTGTCCCTGCCCATCCAGTCCCTTGTGCTCTGTCTCTCCTGGTATCCCCCAAATAAACCTTTCCAGTTCTGTCTCTGTGTCAGCGTCTGCATTTAGGAGGCCCTACAGTCACTCGCCTTCGAGTGCACAGTGTGAATCCCCTACACAGAACAAACTGGCAGCAATGGTGGTGATGGAGGATATAGCACGATTCCCCGTTGTGGTATCTTTCCTGCAGGGGGCATAAAAAATCCTTCTGGGGAGGCGGACACATCTTGTATTTAGGTCTGTTGGTGGTTGTATTAACTCAGGTGATAGATACTTTTGAGCACATGGCACTTGCTAGTTTAGGGTGTGTGTGTTGATCAGCAGGACAGGGGTCTGGCCCCAGACAGCGGTCTGTTGTGATGGTGAGGAATGAATGAAGCATCCCTAGGGGCCCTGGGAGACCGGTGAGGAGGCGCTGCATTAATCCAGATTTTGTGCACTCATTTCACCTTACCAGATGCCCCCCAACAGGAGGTGGGCTCTGGGGGGGGGGTGATGGTGGCAGTTGTCTTGGGAAGACCCATGATGCGCATAATCCTCCCACAGTGACCTTGTTGGGGATTGGGCAGAGCAGAAGCTAATGACAGGGGTCCCATTCCTCCCTGACCACACAGGAGGAGTTGGGTGTATGCCTCTCTCACTTTTTAGGTTGTTTATTCCAATCCATTCTGCACCAGAGCTCCTGGATCATGAAAAGCCCTCCTTCTTCCCAGATTGTGGAAGCAGCCATCCTCCAGTAGCTTTGGGGTCATGGCTGGGCCATTAAGTTGCCCAGGTTTTTCTGTCCAGGTGTGGCTGGTAACTGCACTGCTGCAGTCAAGGCCTTGTGAGCAGGGCCTGGGCCAAATGATGGCAGCAGAGAGGGGCAGACAGGAGAGGTGGTTCCTTGTGGTCTTGGACAGGACTGCACAGAGCAGAAGGCCTGAGGGCCTGGGGAGAGATAGGGAAAGAGACTGTCAGGGACAGAGACACTGAATGAGTGGTGAGGGGATTGGGCAAGTCCTAGACAGTGAGAGGAACAAAGAGAGAGATGCGGTAGAGAGAAGCAGAGACCAAGAGGAATTTCAAGGATGAAAAGATGTTGCTGGTCTAGGTGTTGGAGGTGGACCATGGACCAAGGTGGAGGAGGTCGATGTAGGTGATCCGAATTTTGGGACCAGAGAAGGTGGGAAAGCAGGCGATCAGATTTCCTTGAGACCAAACCTCCAACCTCCTTAGGGCTGAGCTTTGTAGAAGACATTTCACTTGGGAAGATGGGCATACTTCCTTTTGCATGGGGTTTTGTGGCCTAGCCTCAGGATCTGTCTTAGAGAGGGAGGGCGTGGCTGGACCTGAGCATGCTCTGTCCCTCCAGCTCAGGGGCCATGGCATTGAGCGTTGTAGGGATTCCCAGGGCGGCCAGCAGAGGGCACCTGCGCACCTCCAACCGGGAGGGGAAGGTGTCTTTGCCTGTGCTGACCCAAGGTATGTATCTCAGAGCCCGAAGGACTTCTGTAGCAGCCAAAGGATACAGCCCCACTGTGGTTGCCACAGGATAGATAGCCAGAGCTGTGGTTCCAGTAGGTTCTGCTGCTGCCCTGTGGGATACCCTTGGGGTTTTGCAGGAACTTGTTGCCTCCTGAGGTGCTACTGATAAAAGCTGCTTTCTTGGGTGAGTGCTGAGGAGGGGGCTCTGGACAGCTTCCCCAGGTCTTGCTGGTAGGTGTGCAGCACAGTCGCTTGCATTTGGGGGGCTGTTCCCCTGATTCATTCCTCCTTTTCCCTGAGGGTATTTGAACAAGACCTGTTTTACTCAGGGATCCGTGGATTGAGGGATCCTGCGACGTCACATCGGAGATGCTGTGGTTGGTTTGTTACACATGCAGGCTTGTATCTGGGGAAAAATCCTGACTCCAATTCAGAGAAATGGGAGCTGCATTCAGTTGGGACATGAATACAGGAACTGCTGTCAGAACCTTCTAGAAGGAGGAACTGAGATCCCACTTTCTGTGTTCTGCTGGAGCCAGAGCCCCAGGTAAAAGCACAGAGTGTCCTCCACTTAAACATGCTTTCATTAATTTTCAATCATTATTTTTCGCCGACAATGTTACAGTAGTTGGAAATGACTGAAAACTTGACCGGTACTTGATGTCCTAAAACTCTCATTATTTTAATGTTAAATTTACACCTGAAATTTGATTTGTTATAATTATCATTTCCTGTCTTCCTTGGAAGGAAACTCATCCATAATACCTTTCAAATGTACTCATTATCTCATCTACTTTTCTTTCTTTCTTCTTCTTCTTCTTCCTTTTTTTTTTTTAAGATTTTATGCCAGCACCACGGGTGTGGGGTGGGTGACAGCAGAGGGAGAAGGTGACTCAACACTGAGCAGGGAACCTGGCATGGTACTCGATCTCGGGGACCCTGAGATCAAGACCTGAGACAGACGCTTAAGTGACTGAATCACCCAGGCGCCCCAGCTCATCTCATTTCAACTGAGATTTGCCATGTTTTCTAATTTCTCATGAACCCGTAACAATCTTCAAAAGATTTAAATTGGTTGCAGTTTACTAAAGCTCATTCACAGGATCCCACTGTGATTTCTTCTGTTCAAAGTGTCAAGACCACTTCTAAATATATGGAAGATTATACTAAGCAAAATTTGTGAATCACTGTTTGAAGAAAAAGCATGAAGGTATTTTTTTTTAAGATATTAAAATAGATGCTTACATCCACTGGTTCATGCACTTCCAACTTGTTTCTTTTATTTTCCTTTGTTGCTTATTTCTATTTCAGATATTATATTCCTGTATCTTCCTGAGTTTTACATTCCTAACATGTACTTTCAGGGATCCTTTCTGTCATTTGTCAGAAAGAAGACAGACCTTTTGGTAACAATGCAGCTGTGTAAAATTTCAAGATTTGTTGTTTAGGTTTTTAGAAACTTTTCCCGCCCATTTGAAAATATCATCCCATCTTGACAAGTTACATAAAAAGTGTACTCTCCTTGTATCAGTATGATTTCATTTCATTATACTGTGTTTCTTCATTTGATATTTTATATTTATGTCTAAAAGTTGAGAATATCTCATACGTTCACTGAATGTGGAAAACATATGAAATTTTGAACGTTTGCATATTTGAACTCATAAATGCAGAGATTTGCCTGTTAAATTAAGGCTATTTGCTGAGCAAGATGCAAGTGACATAATCATTTTAGGGGACGAAATAATGTCTTCTATTGTTTTACAAATATGCTACAGTTGTTTCATTATCATATATCTGGATATGAGCAATTATTTTTTATTTTCAATTTTTTATTTAATTCTACTTAGTTAATATTCAGGGTATGGATATGAGCAATCTTATGACAGTATCTTTTTATAATTTATTAATTTAAGAAACTAAACATATCATTTTTTTCTCCATGATAAGAAAAATCTACAGAAGTATCATCATTTCTTATGACACAATTCTTTTAAAATTCTATTTAATAATTTGTGAGAGGAAGAGAGATCATGAATGGAAGGGGTGAGGCAGAGTGTGAAGATGACTCCCTGCTGATCAGGGAGCCCGATGCCGGGCTCGATCCCAGGACCCTGAGAAATGACGTGAGCCAAAGACAGCTGCTTCCCCACTGAGACACACGGTTGCCCCTTTATGAGGTTTTTCTTAATATGACATCTCTTATAATTGAAGGTTTTCCTCCTTGATGGGCTACATCTGTTTTACCATCAATAACCAAGAAGAAGCATTTTCTCTAAGTATTCTTTTCTATAAATTATTTTTAATTTTTTTTATTTTATTTCAATTAGCCAATGGAATAGCCATCAATTAAACTAAGGATTAGCCATCATTAGTTTCAGAGGTAGAGTTCAGTGATTCTTCAGTTGCATATAACACCCAGTGCTCATCCCATCATGTGCCCTCCTTAATACCCATCACCCAGTTAACCCATCCCCCTCACCCACCTCCCCTCCAGCAACCTTCACTTTGTTTCCTATGGTTAAGAGTCTCTTACGGTTTGTCTCCCTCTTTGTTTGCATCTTTTTTTTTTAATTTTGTATTGTTATGTTAATCACCATATATTACATCATTAGTTTTAGGTGTAGTGTTCCATGATTCATTGTTTGTGTATAACACCCAGTGATCCATGCAGAATGTGCCCTCTTTAATACCCATCACCAGGCTAACCCATCCCCCACCCCCCTCCCCTCTAGAACCCTCAGTTTGTTTTTCAGAGTCCATCGTCTCTCATGGTTCGTCTCCCCCTCCGACTTATTCCCCTTTATTCTTCCCCTCTTGCTATCTTCTTTTTCTTTTCTCTTAACATATGTTCCATTATTTGTTTCAGAAGTACAGATCTTTGATTCAACAGTCTTGCACAATTCACAGAGCTCACCATAGCACATACCCTCCCCAATGCCTATCACCCAGCCATCCCTTCCCTCCCACTCCCCACCACTCCTGCAACACTCAGTTTCTTTCCTGAGATTAAGAATTCCTCATATCAGTGAGGTCATTTCCTATGTCTTTCTCTGATTGAATTGTGTCACTCAGCATAACACCCCCTGTTTCATCCACGTCGTTGCAAATCGCAAGATCTCATTCCTTTGGATGGCTGCATAATATTCCATTGTGTATATATACCACCTCTTCTTTATCCATTCATCTGTCTATGGACATCTTGGCTCTTTCCACAGTTTGGCTATTGTGGACATTGCTGCTATAAACATCGGGGTGCACGTACCCCTTCAGATCCCTACATTTGTATCTTTGTGGTAAATACCCCATAGTGCAATTGCTGGATTGTATGGTAGCTCTATTTTCAACTCTTTGAGGAACCTCCATACTGTTTTCCAGAGGGTTTGCACCAGCTCCCATTCCCACCAACAGTGTAGGAGGGTTCCCCTCTCTCCGCAATCCCGCCAACATCTGTCATTTCCTGACTAGATAATTTTAGCCATTCTGACAGGTGTGAGGTGGTATCTCATCGAAGTTTTGATTTGGATTTCCCTGATGCCAAGCGATGTTGAGAACTTTCTACTGTGTCTGTTGGCCATTTGGATGTCTCCTTTGGAAAAATATCTGTTCATGATTTACACTACACATTTGATTGCCACTGCCCCTGAGCCTCCACTCTGGTACTGCACTGCAGGTATTGAAGGCATTTATTGTCCTGACCGTGGAATTCGTCTCCCATGTCAGGGACCAGCTCATGGAGGAGCTGCAGCGGCATGTGAAGTCAGTGACAGCCCCGCATAAGTACCCCAGGAAGGTGAGACAGGGCGGAGGGATGGCATTTGGTCCCCTCCAGTGGGCCGTGCTCTCTGCTGCCCCAAATCTCTTAGAGTGGCTGGGGTGGAGCTTATGTAGCCCATGGAGTGAGCATTTTTCTCTACTGAAGAAGCATTCAACTTAGGGATTTAGGGGGCTCCAATTCAATCAGCTGGAACCTCTATCCTGTGTCAGAAAACGAAAAGGGATGCGTGGCTCACAAGTCAACCTACAGAAAAAAATCAGATACGTATCTAGAAATATCCAGAAAGTCTATTTGTAATATTTCTTTCCTTTTTTAAAAGATATATTTATTTATTTTTGAGAGGGAGAGCGTGAGAGGAGAAGGATATACTGGGAGGGAGAGAGCGAATCTCAGGTAAGACTCTCTATGGAGCATGGACCCTAACACAGGGATTGATCTCATGACCCTGAGTTCAACTTAAACCAAAATCAAGAGTCGGACGCTTAAGTCAGCCAGGCGCCCCTGAAGGCTATTTGTCATCTTTCAAAATTTGAAAAAGAAAAGCCATCAGGGAAATTCAAATCCAAACCCCTTAAGATACCACCTTACAGTTAGAAGGGCATAAATTAAGAAGGCAGGAAACAACAGATGTTGGAGAAGTTGTGGAGAAATGGGAACCCTCTTACATTGGTGGTGGGAATGAAATTGGTGCAGCCACTTTGGAAAACAGAGTGGAGGTTCTTCAAAAAGTTACAAATAGAGCTACCCTATGACCCACCAATTGCACTACTGGGTATTTACCGCAAAGACACAGATGTAGTGAAAAGAAGGGGCACATGCACCCCAATGTTCATAGCAGCAATGTCCACACTATCCAAACTGAGGAAGGAGCCGAGATGCTCTTCAACAGACAAAGGGATAAAGAAGATGTGGTCCATAAATACAGTGGAATATTACTCAGCCATCAGAAAGGATGAATACATTTGTATCGACGTGGATGGAACTGGAGGGGATTATGCTAAGTGAAATAAGTCAAGCAGAGAAAGACAGTTATCGTATGGGTTCACTTATTTGTGGAACATAAGGAATAGCATGGAGAACATTAGGAGAAGGAAGGAAAAAATGAAAGGGGGGAATCAGAGAGGAAGTTGAACCACGAGAGGCTATGGGCAAAGAAACACAACAAAACAAAAAATACAAATCAACACCTGCCACACATTTTTCAAACCATTATTCATAGTAAGGAATACATTTTCTTTTTTTCTTTTTTCTTTTTTAGGTTTGTATTAATGTAAATTCAGTTATTCAACATATAATATAGTATTGGTTTCAGAGGTAAAGTTCAGTGATATCAGTCTTATAGAAAACACAGTGCTCCATACATCATGTTCCCTCCTTAACGCCCGGCACCCAGACACCCCATCCGCCACCCTCCTCCCCTTCAGCAGCCCTCAGTCTCCTTTCTATGACTAAAGAGTCCTTATGTTTGTCTACCTCTCTGATTTCGCCTTGGTTTATTTTTCCCTCTTTTTCCCTATGATCCTGTGTTTTCTTTCTTAAATTCCATATACTAGTGAGATCATATAATCATTGTCTTTTTCTTTTTTTTAAAGATTTTATTTATTTTATTTGAGAGAGTGAATGAGAGAGAGAGAGAGAGAGCATGAGAGGGGAGAGGGTCAGAGGGAGAAGCAGACTCCCGGCTGAGCAGGGAGCCCGATGCGGGACTCGATCCCGGGACTCCAGGATCATGACCTGAGCCGAAGGCAGTCGCTTAACCAACTGAGCAACCCGGGCACCATATCTTTTTCTGATTAACTTATTTTGCTCAGCATAATACCCTCTAAACATCCACATTATTGCAAGTGACAGGATTTCATTTGTTTGATGGCTGTGGAATATTCCATTGTGTATATATACCACATCTTATCCATTCATCTCTCCATGGGTCTCTGGGCTCTTTCCATAGTTTGGCTATTGTGGACATTGCTGCTATGAACATTGGGGTGCAGATGCCCCTTCAGATCACTACATTTGCATCTTTTAGGTAAATCCCCAGTAGTGAAATTGCTGGGTAGTAGGGTATCTCTCTTTGCAACTTCATGGGGGAACCTCGATACTGTTTTCCAGTGTGGCTGCAGCAGCTTGCATTCCCACCAAGAGTGTAAGCGGTTCCCCTTTCTTCACATCCTCGCCAACATCTGTCATGTCCTGACTTAGTAATTTTAGCCATTCTGTGTGGTGTGAGATGTTATCTCATTGTGCTTTTGATTTGTATTTCCCTGATACCAAGTGAGGTGGGAGCATCTTTCAATGTGTCTGTTGGCCATTTGGATGTCTTCTTTGGAGAGATGTCTATTCATATCTTCTGCCTATTTCTTGACTGGATTATTTGTTCTTTGGGTGTGGATTTTGATAAGACCTTTACAGATCTTGGATACTAGCCCTTCATTTGTAATGTCATTTACCATATCTTCACCCATTCTCTCAGTTGTCTTTCAGTTTTGTCGACTGTTTCCTTTGTTGTGCAAGGGCTTCTTGTCTTGATGAAGTCCCAAGAGTTCATTTTTGCCTTTGGGGACGTATCTAGCAAGAAGTTGCTCTGGCCGAGGTCATAGATGTCATGGCCTGTGTCCTCCTCTAGGATTTTGTTGGTTTCCTCTCTTACATTTAGGTCTTTCATCCATTTTGAGTATGGTGTAAGGAAATGGTCCAATTTTATTCTTCTGCATGTGGCTGTCCAATTTTCCCAACATCATTTCTTGAAGGGACTGTTTTTTACCCATTGGATATGCTTTCCTGCTTTGTCAAAAATTAGTTGGCCATAGACTTGAGGGTCCATTTCTGCGCTTTCATTCTGTCCCATTGAACTGTGGGCCAGTTTTTGTGCCATACCATACTGTCTTGATGACTACAGCTTTGTAATAGAGCTTGAAGTCTGGAATTGTGATGCCACCAGCTTTGGTTTTCTTTTCCAACATTCCTTTGGCTATTTGAGGTCTTTTCTTGTTCTGTACAAATTTTAGGATTATTTCTCCCAGCTCTCTGAAAAAAGCAGATCGTATTTGATAGGGAACGCATTGAAGGTAGAATTTGCTCTAGGTAGCATAGATATTTTACTAATATTAGTTCTTCCAGTCTATGATCATGGAACGTTTTTCCATTTCTTTGTGTCTTTCTCAATTTGTTTCATGAGTGTTCTGTAGTTTTCAGAGGACCGGTCCTTTGTTTCTTTGTTCAGTTTTATTCCTTGGTGTCATCTGATTGTAAGTTCAGTTGTATACGGGATCGACTCCTTAATTACTCTTTCTTCTTTGGCATTGATTGTGTATAGAAATGCAGTTGATTTCTGTGCATTGATTTTATAGCCTGCCACATTGCTGAATTCCTGTATGTGTCTAGCAGTTTTGGGGTGTGGTCTTCTTGGTTTTCCATATAGAGTATCGTGTCATCTGCAGAGAGTGAAAGTTTGCTTTCTTCTTTGCTGATTCAGATGCCTTTTATTTCTTTTTGTTATCTGACTGCTGAGGCTAGGAGTATGTTGAACAGCTGTGGTGATAGTGGACATCCCTGTCATGTTCCTGTCCTTAGGGGAAAAGCTTTCAGTGTTACCCCATTGAGAATGAATGGGCTTTTCATAGATGGCTTTTATGATATTGAGGCATGTGCCATCTATCCCTACACTGTGAAGAGTTTTAATCAAGAAAGGATGCTGTACTTGTCCTGTGCTTTTTCTGCATCTATTGACAGGATCCTATGTTTCTTGTCCTTTCTTTTATTAATGTTGTGTATCCCACTGATTGATTTGCACAGGTTGAACCATCCTTGCAGGACAGGAATAAGGTCCAGTTTGTCGTGGTGAATAATCCTTTTAATGGATTGTTGGATCCTATTGGCTAGTATTTTGGTGAGAATTTTTACATCCTGGTTCATCAGGTGTATTGGTCTATAATTGTCCTTTTTGAAGGGGTCTTTGTCTGGTTTTAGGATTGAGGAAATGCTGTCCTCATAGAAGGAGTTTGGAAGTGTTCCTTCCATTTCTGTTTTTTGACACCACTTTAGAAGAATGGGTATTAATTCTGCTTTAAATGTTTGGTAGCATTCCCCTGGGAGGGCGTCTGGACCTGGGCTCTTTTTTGTTAGGAGATCTTTGATTACTGACTGCTTCAGTTTCCTTGCTGTTTATGGGTCTCTTCAGGTTCTTTATGTCTTCCTAGTTCAGTTTTGGTAGTTCAGACGTCTCTAGGAATGCATCCATTTCTTCCAGATTGCCTAATTTGTTGGCATTTAGTTTCTCTTAATACGTTCTTTTAATTGTTTGCATCTTTTGGTGTTAGTTTTGATCTCTCCTCTTTCATTCAGGATTTTACTTATTTGGGTCCTTTCTCTTTTCTTTTTGGTAAGTCTGGGCAGGGTTTTCTCCATCTTATTTATTCTTCCAAAGAACCAGCTCCTAGTTTCGTTGATGTGTTCTACTGTTCCTTTGGTTCCTATTTCCTTGATTTCTGCCCTAATCTTACGTCTCTTCTCCTGCTGGTTTCAGGCTTTAATTGAGGTTCTTTCTCCAGCTTCGTTAGGCGTAATGTTAGGTTTGTGTTTTGAGACATTCCTTGTTTTTTGAGAAAGGCTTGTAGTGGTATCACTTTCCCTGTTAGGACTGCCTTTGCTGCATCCCAAAGGTCTTCAGTAGTTGTGTTTTCCTTTTCATTTGTTTCCATGAGTTTTTAAGTTCTTCCTTAATTTCCTGGTTGTCCCATTCATTCTTTAGCAAGATGCTCTATAGTCTCCAAGTATTTGAGTTCTTTCCATATTCCCTCTGCTGATTGAATTCCAATTTCAAAGGATTGTGGTCCAAAAATACGCAGGTACTTATCCCCTCTTTTGTTACCGATTTGTGAGCCAGTATGTGATCAATTCTGCAGAATATTCCATGTGCACTTGCGAAGAAGGTGTATTCTGTTGCTTTAGGGTGGAATGTTTTGAATATAACTGTGAAGTCCATCTGGTCCAGTGTGTCATTCAAAACCCTTGTTTCCTTGTTGATTTTCTGCTTAGATGATCTGTCCATTGCATTGAGTGGGGTGTTAATATCCCCTACTATCCTTGTATTATTACCGATGTGATTCTTTAATTTTATTACTAACTGGCTGCCCCCATGTTCAGGGCATACATATTTACAATTGTTAGATCTTCTTGTCGGATGGACCCTTTAATGATGATGCAGTGTCCTTCCTCATCTCTTCTTACAGTCTTTGATTTTAAATCTAATATAAGGATTGCCACTCCAGCTTTCTTTGGATGTCCATTAGCATGATAAATGGTTTTCCACCCCCTCACTTTCAATCTGGAGGTGTCTTGTGTCTGAAATGAGTCTCTTTCAGACGGCATATGGATGGGTCTTGTTTTATCATTCAATCTGATCCTCTGTGTCTTTTGATTGGGGCATTTAGCCCATTTACCTTCAGAGTAAGTATTGGAAGATACGAATTTAGTGCCATTGGATTACCTGTAAAGTCACTATTTCTGTATACTGTCTCTGTTCCTTTCTGGTCTGTGTTACTTTGGGGCTCTCTCTTTGCTTCATGGATCCTTTTAGTATTTCTTGTAGGGCTGGTTTTTCAATCAGAAGTTCTTTTCATTTCTGTTTGTCCTGGAAGCTGTTTATCTCTCCTTGTATTTTGATGGACATCCTAGCTAGCTAAATTAATCATGGCTGCCAGTCTTAGGTGTCTCCCATTGTAGGTTAAGGACCTCTTGGCCTGAGCTTGCTGTCAAGAGTTTCTCTTTGTCTCTGAGATTTGCAAGTTTCACTATTATACGTTAGGGTGTTGACCTATTTTCATTGATTTTCAGGGGGATTATCTGTGCCTCTTGGAATTGGATTCCTGTTTTGTCTTCCAGATTAGGGAAGTTCTCTGCTACAATTTGCTCCAACCTGCCTTCTGCCCCTGTCTCTCTCCTCTTCTTCTGGGATCCCAATTATTCTATTATTGTCTCACTTTACGGTATCAGTTATCTCCCAAATTCTCCCCACATGATCCAGTAGTTGTTTATCTCTCTTTTCCTCAGCTTCTTTATTCTCCATCATTTTGTCTTCTTTATCCCTAATTCTCTGTTCTGCCTCATTTATCCTGGGGGTTAGAGCCTCCATTTTTGATTGCATCTCATTAATAGCCTTTTTGATTTTGACTTGATTAGATTTTAGTTCTTTTGTTTCTCTAAGAAGGGATTCTCTAGTGTCGCCTATGCTTTTTTCAAGCCCAGCTAGTTATCTCTCTAATCATTATTCTGAACTCAAGTTCCAACATCTTACTTCTGTCCATACCGATGAGGTCCCTGACAATCAGTACTGTGTCTTGTTCTCTTTTTTTGAGGTGAGTTTTTCCATGTTATTCTGTCCGGCGAAGCATTGATGAATGAGAGAACAAAATACTAAAATGCCAACAATGACCCGAGAGAAGTATATAGTAAAGAGTGTACTGGATCCTGTGTGGATTTTGGTCTGTTTGTTAGAAAACGAGATCCCAAAGTTGTAAAGAAAATAAAAACTTATATAGGTACAAAAATTAAGTTGAAGACAATGTAAAAACTAAAATTGAACGTAAGTATAAAAATGAAAATTAAATGACAAAAAACAAAGAGAATAAAATAATATCCAGACAGGTGAACAGAGTCACAAACTCCATCCTGAGTGTATTTTGTTTAGTTTGTTAGAGGAAAATACATCTCAAAATGGTAAAGAAAGAAAAACTTATATATACAAAAATATTTTTAATTATGTTCCATTAGCCACTGTATAGTACATAATTAGTCCTTGATGCAGTGTTCAGTGATTCATTAGTTAAGTATAACACCCAGTGCTCATCAGACCCCATGCCCTCCTCAATACCCATCACCCTGTTACCCCCTCCTCCCACCGTTCTCCCCTCTCAAACCTCCAGAATGTTTCTTGGGGTCCATAGTTTCTTATGGTTCATCTCCCTCCCTGATTTTGCTCCATTTGGATTTCGTTCCTTTCCCTTATGTCGTCTGTGCTACTGCTTATGTTCCACATATGAGAGAAACCGTATGAGAATTGTCTTTCTCTGTTTGACTTACTTCACTTAACATAATCCCCTACAGTTCCATCCATGTCGATGCAAGTGGTGGGTATTCATCGTTTCTGATGGCTGAATAATAAATTAAATACATTGAAAAGATTGAATCTCTCTGTAAAGATGAAAATTTTCCAATTTAAGAAAACAAAACAAAAAACCCTCCAAAAGAAACAAACCAAAAGAAGAAGGGGCAATAAAAGAGAATATGATCAGACAATGAAGAGTACGTTAGCCATACATTAGGTTCTGGGTATATTTGGTCTCTTAGAGGAAACTACATCCCAACACTGTAAGGAAAGAAATAGGCAAATATTTCCAAAAACAAAATTAAATGCAGTGGAAGGATAGAAGGTAACCGTACACATGAAAATTTAAAAAGATTTTAAGAAAAGAGTGGATATGGGGCACCTGGGTGGCTCAGTTGGTTAAGCGACTGCCTTCGGCTCAGGTCATGATCCCAGGGTCCTGGGATCTAGCCCCCCATTGGGCTCCCTGCTCGGCAGGAAGCCTGCTTCTCCCTCTCCCACTCCCCCTGCTTGTGTTCCCTCTCTGACTGTCGCTTTCTCTCTCGGTCAATTAAATAAATAAATAAAATCTTCAAAAAAAAAAAAGAGTTGATAAAATAAGAAATTGGTGGAAAAATGAAAGAGCAAAGGAATTAAAATAGAAAGACTCAAGAATCCTGGGGAAAAAAACATGAATCCTACATGTACCCTAGCACTGGATTCTTGCAGTTCTCAATGATTGGTATAATTGTTCTTGGATGGATGTTCTTGCTGATCTTGGGGAGGGGCTTGTTGCATTGATTTTCAACTGTCTTTGCCAGTGCGGAATTGTACCGCCCTTGCCAGAGGGCCAGGCTAAGTAACCCGGTCTGGTTTGCTCTGTGTGGCTCCAACCCCGGAGCCAAGAGCTCGAGGCCCCACTCCTCAGTGCTCCCTCAGTTAAAAGCAGTCAGTCACTTTTGTCTCCCTGATCTCCGTCAGCTGTCTCCATTCACCCAGCCTGTGACTGAGGATTTGTATCTCAGGCCGGGATCCCGTTCGAGTCTCCAAACCCTGCAGACTCCTGTGGTGAACACTCTGAGCCTTTATCCCCAGAGGAGGATTGGGGGGGACCTCCCTGGTTCTGCTGCTTGCTGGGCCCCTGCTTGGAGAGCAGTCACTTGAGCATGCTGTTCAAGTGTTCGGTTCGTGGTATATGGAATCCCTGAGCCGTGAGCCCACTCCTGGGCTCACTGATTCCAGCCAACTTCTCCTGCCTCCACAGCTGGGAGCTCTGCCCCACTAAGGTACCCCTGTTATGTCTGTGATCCTGGGGATTCTGAGGCCATGCGGTCCCACCTAGGATTCTGCCCTCTTTTGCCACCTGGGTACTTTTCAGGCAGGGACATCCCTCACTGGAGCTGATTTCTCAAAGGTCTGACTTAGCATTCTGCTACTATGTCACTTTCCGGTAGCCAGATACGGAGGTTCCCTCCCCCTGCAGTTTGTTTGCCCACATATGGCCTCGCATTCACTTTTTTGCACCTCCTACCTTGCAGAAAGTAGTCACTTTTGTATTTGTAGAGTTGCAGCTTCTCTTCCATTCCATGCTGCTTGAGTTCATAGGTATTCACAATGGTTTGATAAGCATCTAGCTGAATTCCTGGGAGAAGATGAAATTAAGGTCTCCTAATCCTCCACCAACTGAGACTCTCTCCAGGAACGCATTTTAAATTGCAACCCAATACCTATAGATACATCACAAACAAAGGTAACAAAATAATATTTACTCAGGCCTGTAATACATTATGATAGACTTTATTCTATTTCATTTGTGTTTGATCCTGTGCAACCTATGAAAGTGTCCAACATTAGAGAAATGATTGACTTATACACGGTATTTAATATTATATATCTTAAAACATGATGCAGATATTTATTTGGAACCTAAATAGAGTACAGCATCTTGTTGAGAGGAAAAAGGCTGTGAAGGAATGTAAATATCATGCTGTTTGTTGAAAAACGAAGTTTGAGGGGCTACACAGGCTCCAAGGTTAACGTGTCTTTGTTTTGTACTATTACATTGCTGTGCTTTCTGAGTGTTTACCTTTGAGACATAAAGGTAGAGAGCTAATATTTATTGAACATTTACTATGTGTGCCTGGCGCAGGACTGAAAGCTTTCCATAAATTATGATTTCATTTAATCCCTCCCCAAACCTGAGATGGTATAACCATCCATATGACAGAATGGAAACAGGGGAGGCTCAGAGACTCACAGCAACTTGCCTGAGGTTGGAGTGAAGAAAAGGGCAGAGCTGAACTCAAACCCACCTGTATCTGATGACAGGGTCCATGCTTCACATGTAAGGTTCTCCTGCCTGCCAGAGAGTAGACTGGAGGATGCATGCCAGTTAGGAGGGGCTGATGTTACTGTGAGTCACTAGACGCCCCTCGTCTTAGTGGCTCCTACTAGGGAAGTATCATTTTTGCTCCTGCCACATGTCCACATGGTCTTTCTGGGAGTAGGATAAAAGAGCCCCCACCATAGGTAACAGCCAGGTGCTAGAGGAGATGGACAGAGGGGGTGCCAGACCCAGTTGTCACAAGTGTTCTGTTTGAGGAGGCACGCCTCACTCCCACTCACACCTCACTGGTCAGAGCACGTCAGAGGGCTGTATCAAACTTCCTGGGTCAGGGGACACTCTGACATGCCTTCGTGGAGCATACTGGGGCCACCACATGGTGCCAGCCCGTCTGGCGGACTGTGCAGTGGCAGAGGAGGAGTCTGGAGCATGGGTAAGAAATGACAGCAGGACTAAGTCGGGATGGGTTTGCTTTATCCTCAACCAGGTAAGATTTGTACGTCTCGGTCTATTAGGTTTGATTTTCAGACCATACAGTCTTCTCACACCAAGATTCCAGGATATTCCCAGCAAAAGACATTTTTGATTACAATTTTATCATGCTCATATCATTCAGTTCCAATATAGCGCATTTTCTTTTGGATTTCTTTACTCCTATTTCATTTTAGAGGTACTTCAAAAATAAATTGTTTTTCAGATATATTTATTTGACAGAGAGAACCACAGCGAGAGCGGGAACACAAGCAGGGGGAGTGGGAGAGGGAAAAGCACGCTTTCTGCAGAGCAGGGAGCCCGATGTGGGGCTCTATCCCACCACCCTGGGATCATGACCCGAGCCAAAGGCAGACGCTTAAGGACTGAACCACCCAGGTGCCCCGAGGTACTTCTCAATTTCTAAACATATGGGAATTTCTTGTTAGCTTTTTATCCATGATTTCTAGCACATTATATTACCACAACATGCTCTGTGTGATTTCATGCCTCTGAAACATGCTGAAATTTCCCTTTTGGCCAAAATAGATCGGGTGCATTTTTGTAAGTGTATCCTATATGCCTAAAGTTAATGTGTCCTCCACCGTGGCATATGGTTGTGGACAGACATACGGAGATAGCTGTGGGGCTGAGATGATTTGCTATCAAGGTCTACATGTTATGGATATTCCGTCTGCTTTGAGTCACTGAGAGAGGGTTGAAACCTCCCACTCTGCTTGTGTATTTGCTCGTTGTTGCAGTTGTTTTCTATGTTGTTCAGCCAATGTCTCTAGGACAGGAGTTCTGGAAGCAAGGAAAGCGTGCCCAGAAGAGGGGAACTGGCACTTGTGTTGAGAGGGAGCAGAAACAAGAAGGACAGCCAAAGTTCCAGAGAGGACCTGTTATTGGGATGGCGTGGTGGTGGGGCACCAGGTGGGAAGAGGCTATTTAAATATGAGGTCACGCCGGGTGTCCTTTATGATCTACCAGGGGCAAAGGCAGCTGATTGGTTGAGAGAGTATAAAGCCTCTGGGTTGCTAAGGAATGGTTCAACCAGGGGAAGGCTTGGAGATCGGTGGATCCTCCTCCAATCCCTTAACCTGCTACTGTTTCGTGCTGACCTAGTGATTTCCTGACCTAGTGATTTACTCACCTGCTGACCTACTCCCCTTCCTGAACCTCCCCTCCAGTACTTAATCTGACCCTGAAACTGTCCTTGACCCTTCTTCTCCTGACAAATGCCTTCCCCAATCCCACCCTCTATTTCTACCCTGCTCCCATCCCTCCTTAAAAGCCTGTCCCCTTCCCACCACTCCCTACCCATCCACCCCTCCCTCCACTCCACCCCCCATCTCCACCTGCTCCCCGGCACCCCAGCACCCCTTGAAAGGACCAAGACTTGAAGGTGCAGAGGCTGTTGTTCTGGCTGCTCTTGCTCCGGTGTCCCAGTTCCCCAAACCCAAATGTGAGTAAACGTGGCACTTCAATGTTGTCTCCCATTGAAAGAGAGAGGGCACAGGTGCAGGGGGAAGGGCAGAGGGGGAGGGAGAGAGAGAAAATGCCAAGGCAGCTGTGCAGTGAGTCCAGAGCCTGAGGAGTGGCTCAGCCTCAGGACCATGGATCATGACTTGATCCAAACCAAGACATCGTTGCTTAACTGACTGAGCCACCCGGCGACTCAAAGCTGCTGGTGATGTCTTCCTTCCTACTGGGTTCTTTCACACACTGGTTAAATAATAGCTTTTTCAGGGGTTCTTGATGGGCACTGCAGAAGAACTGCAGTTCTTCCTGAAGAGCGAGCACCACAGGGCAGGTTTCTCGGTCAGCCTGAAGGGTTTGTGGCCACAGCCATCCACATCAAATTCTGGGTCCTGTCTGTGCTGCTTGGTCCAAAAAGAGCAGCTTTGGCGCGATGGAAACCGGAGCATACTAGGTTTATGGTGTAAAGAAGGAAGGATTTGAGAAGATACAAAAAGCCATTGAGTACTTTGTCTTCAATAAGGGGCTTGCGTGATAGCTCTTTTAAAATGTCAGGGCCTCCATAGGAGCTGTGGGTATTAGACTGGCATCTGGAAGCCCAGTGAAAATCCTGCCTCAAGCCTTGCAGGTTTAGGGTCCATCTTCTATGTAGTTTGTTTTCCTATCAGCACATTGTTCATATTTATGAAGTGTGGCAGCCCTGGGAACAGTGGCATCTTACACCTTGGTGTTGGGACTCGAGTGTTAACAAGTGAAATTTCCTTTGTGCTCTATGCTTCCTGGTTGGTTGACTTTGAACAACTTCTCAGTCAGGTCTTTCCTTCTGGCCTTGGAGGCTGTACGCGGGGACTCTGTGTCCCACTAGGTTCGTGGGAGCCCCAAGAAGCCCAGCGGACACTAAGTGACCCCATCTTGCTTGGACTTTTGTCACAGGAGAATCTGATGGAGTGATGTGATCAGGAAGTGAGTGAGTTGTTATTCTTTCTTTAGCCCAGTATGTACAGAGTATTGATTTCCCCAAAGTAAAAAGCTCCTGAATGTCCTTAGGAATGTCCAAAGATAAAAGAAATACCCGGTTCCTAGTGTGACTATTTCACTCCTTAAAAAATAAAACGCTGACCCCCAGGAGAGAGAGACAGACAGGCAACACCCTAGAAATAAGCAGACTTCTTTAGATCAGCCTACACCAGATTCTTAGAGAGGGATCTGCAAAATGGGAGTAGTCAGGAAGGACCCTTGTGTTGAGGCCGACTCATCCCACATGAATACCTCCAGTCAAAATAGACTCGATTCTGTTTCTTTTGAGTCCTCAAAGGAGGGAAAATCTTGGTAGTCTTTATTGGAAATATTCCCGTCTTCCTAGGCTGCATCTCATAGATCAGTTCAGCTTTCTCACCCTCCCTCATCTCTGAGCTCTTGCATAAAGTAACTGGCCTTGCATTTCCCTCCTCCCCCTGCTCATGGCCATTGTCTGTGAGAACCTAGTGTTATTGGCCCCATTGGATGTCATCTAGTTGAGAGTCCGCTACTGGTCAGCATCCAGACAGCTGCCAATTGTACCAAGTGGCCACGACTGGGGGCATTTTCCATTTGTGACAAGATGGCTTCTGTCTTTTGGGCATTTGATCCCCATGATCAACCATTGTGCAGATAGGAAATGTCCTCTTTCAGAAAGCGGTGGATCAAAGACCGTGTATGTTTCCCACCAGCACCCATGTTTGTGACCTCAGCTGTGAGGGCTGAAGATGAAAATGTTATTGATTTCAGGGTTACTTTCTAGAGAGTTGTGTTTGCACAACATTCAATATTCGTGTGAATTAGTATGAATTGCACTGTGAGCGTCTTGTCTCCTACAATAGTTGGAACTCCAGTTTTTGTAAAAGGAGATGCGTTCTTTGTTTTGGTGTCCATATGCAGGGA
Organism: Eumetopias jubatus; assembly: GCF_037043125.1. Taxonomy (NCBI): domain Eukaryota; kingdom Metazoa; phylum Chordata; class Mammalia; order Carnivora; family Otariidae; genus Eumetopias; species Eumetopias jubatus. Next base: position 780,212 of record NW_028274875.1, read on the forward strand.
TTTTGTATTCTTTTAGAAATGAAATTTCATGGTCACCTGGGTGGCTCAGTCAGTTGAGCTTCTGCCTTAGGCTTGGGTCTTGATTCCAGAGTCCTGGGATTGAGCCCTGCTTGGGCTCCATGCTCAGCTGGCAGTCTTCTCTGTCTCCCTCTACCCCTTCCCCTGCGTCGTGTTTCACATAAATAAATAAAATCTTTTAAGAAATTAAATTTTAGAGTTGCTATTGACTGATTTAGTTACAATACTAAGAAATAGGAGCATGAATGCCTTTCACTGGCTGTTTCGAAATAGGTGTTCAAGGAACTGAAAATGTCACAGGTATCATCCAAATAAACAAGATCACCAGATTATGAAAATCTTTATGGACTCCTGAAATCTGACAGTTTGGGCTGTGATTCTGAAGCAAAGTGGACATTGAAAGAAAACATCACTGTTTTCAGAAACTAAACAATAATTCTATTTGATTTTTGTTGGAATAATAATTCCATATTATTCTAATAGAAGCCTCCTGTCTCTCTCTCACTCATGTCTTTATCTATAAACATCTCCATCCATAGAAAATTCTCATTTATATGTCTAGGACGTTCTTTATTCTTCCTTTCTCTCATCCTTTCATAAACTTGGGGCATGTTTTTGGAAACGTTCCAAAGCAGTATATCCAGGTCCTTCATGGATGTACAATAGAAGTCAGTGACTTCTTACCTACTGTATGTTTACATTTACTTACTTGTCTATTTTATGTTGGCTTGTAAATTCTTCAGTTCTGTTAGCTATAGAACATGTATTTGCCACGTATTTGTAGTCAAAATAAAACCTCTTAAGATGTGCCTATTAGATTTTTCCTACAGCTTCGGTGTGATATATTGTATATAGTATCATAACATCTTTTTCAAGAGTACAGTTTGTTGGGGGGCGCGTGGGTGGCTCAGTTGGTTAAGCGACTGCCTTATGCTTAGGTCATGATCCCGGAGTCCTGGGATCGAGTCCCACATCGGGCTCCCAGATCGGCAGGGAGCCTGCTTCTCCCTCTGACCCTCTCCCTTCTCATGCTGTTTCTCTCTCTCTCAAAGAAATTAAAAAAAAATCTTAAAAAAAAAGAATACAGTTTGTTGGTATTTGACATAGGTTAACACAGAGAAACCATCAGCACGTTAAGGTAGTAAACACACTCATCACTCCAAAAAGTTTGCCCTTGCTCCTTTGTAATCCCTCTGTGCTCCTTCTCCTCCATGGGGAGGCAGTTAAGAGGTGTTCTTACCTGGGGGAGGCTGGTTGAGGGTTTGTAAAGTTGATTGTTTGGGACAGAGACATTTTAAATCTTTGAGATTCCTCATCGTCTCACGTGTTATTTCAGCTTGTCCGTGTTGTGCCTGACTATTTCCCTCTTGGCCCTGATGGGGTTGGAGTTCTATGGAAACTTCCCATTATCACTGCCTCCTTGGGAATTGGTCTGTTTCTCCTTTATATCTGGAGAACCATCCTCGCTGTGAGTATACTAAAGTAGCTTGTATATACTGTTCTTCATAAATAAGCAGAAAATTGTATAGTCACTGGACGTTTTCTATCCATTCAGTAATATAAATTTCCCGCTATTACATCAAATTTGATGATCACCTAGATTGAAATACATTTAAATTTGTGTTGCAGTGCCTTCTGTGATCCATATGTTCTTTTTTTTTAAAGTTCAAACATAATTGGCCAACAGTGTAATATGAGTTTCAGGTGTACAACATGATTCAGAAATTCTATACATTTCTCACTGCTCATCACAGTATGTGTACTGTTAATCCCCTTCACCTCTTTCATCCATCCATCCACCCGCAACCCATGAGTTCTTTAGAAGTGTGTTGTGTACTCTCCATTTTTTGGTCATTCTCCGGCTATCTTTCAGTACTTGATGTTTAGTTTTGTCATTTGTGGTCTGACAACATACTTCCTGTTGATTTCTTAAAGATTAACTGATAGATTTGAGAGAGAGAGAGAGAGAGAGAGAGAGAGTGAGTGATGGGGTCAGAGGGAGAGAGAGAATCCCAAGCAGACTCCATGCTGAGTTTGTAGCCTGATGCAGGGGTCAATCCCATAACCCCGAGATCAGGCCTTGAGCCAAAAAGAAAGCAGTCAGAAACTCCACCGACGGTGCTACCCAGATGCCACTCATGTGCCCCAAGGAATGCATTATTATTACTCACTCAAAATATTTTTTTGAAGGAGAACATCAAAAAGGTTGAGACATTTTATGAAAAGTTAAATGACACCCTTTGCTGGGCACTGGCTCACTTGCAAGCTGAGAGAGAGAAGAAGGTCAAGGATCATGACGTGGTAGGATTTGGCTGTTGAGTTTTACCTTTATGTGGCTCCAGGAGGCTTTTGGTTCACTGGGTGAGGTGAGTGCAGCATCCTTGCCTGCTGTTTAACACAGTAGAGAGAGGGGATCTGGGCACTGAAACTTCTACAGAGCAGTGAGCTGGGATTCCACTTAGAACCACCATGATGAGGATTGCTCTTTCAAGGACTAGGAAGTATGGTTGAATTTATGGCGAGGTAATGAACCCCTCATTCAGCCCTGCCCTCCAAGATCTGTGGAAAATCCCCACAAGATACTTGGGCAATGAAGGGCGATGACTGGCCCAATTGTACAGTGCCTTCCTCTTAATGCCAAACAGAGCATTTTCAATGTGAGGAGGGGAAGGTTTGTATATATGTATGTATGTGGATATATATATGAATGAAAGCCCCAAAGAAAGCCAGTTGCGAGTTCTTTGACTTGAACTATTTTCCACTATGCTTACTTTCTCCTGATTCTCTTATGCCTTAAGGGATTTCTTTGTTGCACTGCATGACCCGGTCCTGTTAGGCAACCTCACATTGTTCTGTGATCATGATTTCTTGAATGTCTTTACTCATATCTGTCTTAAAGGGCCAAGAAGAATTGGAGGATGCAGAGCAGAGAGCCTTGAGGGACAAAAAATGAGCACTGCATGGTATGTTATTTTGGGGGAAGAAATCGCCATACGGTGGCAATGAGTTTGCATTGGGAAGGGAAAGAATGCCTTCCTGCCTTCCAGGTCTTGCCCTTCTACTTTCCCTGTCAAACCCAAGTTCTCAGGTCATGTGCACATACATACACATTCCTTTCCAGAATGTGAGGAGTTATTGGAAGACTACTACAATGACCTGAGTTCTTTGAAAACAACTCAAGAAGGCGAATTGAAAATGCTGAGGAGGAAAGTGGATACTGTGGTGGATTTCTCTAAACACAGACAAGTGGCTGCAGAAGGATAAGCTATTCCTGTGTGAATTGTCACAAATACTGTTGTATGAAGTTATGTGACGGCCTGTCTAGATACTTGTATTTCTTTTAGAATTAGATCTCGAGTATTTTTGCCAAATGCATTCTGTAGAATTGTGCCTGCCTTTCCTGCCTGGATGCGTGTAACCTGCATTTCCCTTTCTCTTCTAACTGCTTGTCGTGCTTGTTGTGTGACTCCTTGGAGTAGAAAAGGGGAGGTACCATCATTACAAACTTTGATACCTGGATCACCTCTGGGTCTGTCTGCATTGTCCTTTTGGTTTCAGTGTCATCACATGTTCTTATTAGCCCTGTTTTCAGTCACTTTTGGTTCAGTACCAGACTTGGGTCAATAATGTGGATAGAAAAATGCAGTTGTCTTGCTGCAGAAACACTGGGAGTTTCTTTCTGGAAAGTGGGTTGGGGCTCAGCAGTCCCAGATCCCTTCATCCAGTGTACAACTGACATCTCTCACTGTAGCCCAGTCCCTAAGAAGGCCAGGGTATTTCCCATCCATCTGATTTTTTTAGGTGTAACTCTCTTGGGTCCCAGCCAAAGCCCACGGTTTCACTAGGGCTCACCTTTGCTGGCTGACCCTGAACTTCACTCGTTTCCTTCTAAGCCCATGCCCATAAAGTTATTCAGCTTCTTTATAGTTCACTTGCCTGTTCCAGAATGTATTGATGTGTCCTGGGGAGATTGGCTCCCACTGCCAGGCTGCCTTTCTCCTAAACTTCCTTCTTCTCCATGTGGTTCTCATGTTCTTTATGTGCTCCTTAGAAATTGGGTGCATTCACTCATATGATTTGGCTCTTTTGTCCAATGTTTCCTTTATTTCTTAGGAGGAGATCAGGACCTTAGAGTCCCTCATTCACGTGGAAAAGTAAAACTGTTCCTTGTCTTCCCTAGAGACTCAGCTTTGTGTTATTCCATCCCACACCGGGGGTGGGGGCTGCTCAGTGTCATTGGCATCTTGATTCTGTTCATTGGTAAGTTCTTTTGGGCAGAGGTACAGTGTCTTGACTATCTTTCTGTCTTCTACACCTTCCACCTGAGCCACTCCATCACAGCCACTCCAGAAGGCATTAGCTGAAGAATTGCCTGAGGGACCAGAAGCAAATGCATGTGTCTTTCTCTGTCTAGAGCTTTTGACTCAGTTTCTAAGATTCTTTTTGCATTTGTTCTTGAGTAAATCTGGTGTCCTGTTGTAAGTGGTTAAACCAACAACATGAAGAAAATAGTCTGAGGGCAGCACAGCAAACCAGCCTTTCTAAGCATTCTCTTTTGCTGCTTTCACTATCACTGAACTCAGTCTTGTTAAAGTTGGTTGACTCCATGCAGTTGATCGTTTTAACTCTGAAATCTGTTGCGTGGAGATAACACGCTGACTATGTGACAATTCACAGAGTTTTATATTTCAGGAAATATTCCCGGCGCTACGATTGGCCTTTTCCTCCTCAAGGATCTTCGAAGGAGGCGGCGGGGTCGTACTTCTAGATCCTAGAAATGTCTGGGAGTGATTTGCCATGCCAATGAAGCCATATTCTGGAAGCCTTCCTTTCAGGTTGATTGTCAGCCTTGGTCTGAGGATCACGGTTCCCCATGGAGGTGTAAGACTAAGGATCGTCCCCTGCTTCATCCTAATGGGTATAGTTGGTCAAGCATGGTTTTTTGCTTTGACATGAATGGAATCCTCACCGTCTCAGACAAAAGACCAACTCTGAGATGGCACGAAGTGTAATGTTATTTGGGGCTTGATGATGAATGAATTGAAGTAGAGAAGTATAAAGACAACTCTGATTGCCGGAGCCTTGGCAGCTTCCAGAGTTTGATTTTTCTTTAACCGTAAATGGGACCTTCAGGTTGTTTCCCTCATTGTGTTGTCAGTCTGTGCATTTATGGGGGTCATTTGAATCTAGGCCATCAGGTGTGTTGGGAGGAAAAACGGCAGAAATTCAGGACCTTGGCTACTCGACTGTGTATATACCTTTCCCATCTTAGGAAGCTGGAAAATACACACTGTGAACTGAAGGCACAGAAGAGTCAACTGGCAGCTGCTGAGGAAAATTTGAAACTGGTTACCGAAGAAATAGACAAGTATATGTGAGTTCAGACACTAAATATTAGCGGCTCCTGAAATCCCTGTTCACTTCCTATTTTTAATCTTTGTACATGGTTTAGACTCAATTAACAAGTAATACAAACCAAAGTTCAGAGGCCATATCCAGAGAGAATTAACAGACACAAAGAGACAAGTTTTAGAAATAACCAAACAATTATATTACTAAACATGTCCTGATCCCCAGTGCTGGCCTGACTCTGTGGAAAATTCCGCCACGCCATTCCACCCCCCAGGGGTGGTGTCAGTGGTCCTAATCTTGAGGAAAGCAGATTGTCATAGGATGAATCCTGCCCATGAACCCGGTAGTGCCATCTGATGGCGCAGTCTTTGCAACCCTGGGAACCATGGCGAGCATAGAAGTTAAAGGACAATAGAGCTTCATGGTAAAAGCTCCTTGTCATGTGATAAATGAGGGAAAGATTGATATCAGATAAGGAAATTTTGTCAACTCTGAACCCTGCAGGTGTGGAAAAATGAGTAAGGATAGGATGTAACGATAGCTTTGATCCTACTGTACATTTATTATCATGAAAGTGTTTCCTGTGTCAGGATAAATCGTATGAGGGGACAGATCAGAGGAGGATGGCCACATGGGCAGGTGATTTATAATCACACCCAAGGGATGCCTGGGTGGCTGTGGTTAAGCGTCTGCCTTCGCCTCAGGTCATGGTCCCAGGGTCCTGGGATCAAGCCCTGCATCGGGCTCCTGCTCTGCGGGAAGCCTGCTTCTCCCTCTCCCACTCCCTCTGCTTGCGTTCGTTCTCTCACTGTGTCTCTCTCTGTCAAATAAATAAATAAAATCTTTAAAAAAAACCTAAAATCACAGCCAATATTGGGCTTTATCTGACAAAAGCATTTACAAGTCACAGACAAGAAATTGGAGAAATGCAAGATCAGTTGCAAAAGGCAGAGCTCACCTTCAAACACAAGGTAACCTGAGTTCTGCCCCAACATACTGGCCCCTTCGTGCCTCCTGCAGGTGATGGAAGTGGCCCTTAGATCCCTGAACATGGGCTCTTGGTGAATTGAATTTTTCAGATCGCAGCTCATGAGAGAAGTGCTCTAGATAATTGGGTAAGTGTTTGCTTTCTCCTCCTCTTCGTTTGGGGCACAGTCCGGCACAACTGAGGGTGGATGTGTTTTTCTCCCCCAGGTTAAGGCTCGGTTTTGGGAGAGGAAGATAGTGCAGCAGAGCAGGGAGAAGACCTACATGAAACACAGGTGTGCGAGTTTGACGTGCCTTTTTATGGGTGTCCTGAGGGGTCAAGGCTAAGCTGTTTAGTGTCTGGTAGAAGACATGGTGTTGTAATTCTTATAGACGTCCATTCTTTTTCTGTATTCAAGACTGCACATGATGAGGAGAGACAGGCCTCCTGAGGGATCCATGAGGCAGGAACCGATGCCGGGAAGATCCGAGATATGGAACCATGTGCAGAGAGGTAGAGAGCATGCTGTGAATTGCAACAGCCTGATTTCTGCTGGGAAACACTTGCTGTCCTCCCTGTTCTTGAGGGTGATCGTTGTGTGTACTAGAGAGAATCACAGGCACTACCTAAGTACAGCAGGTTGTCTGAAGGCATGACGGGAGGGTGCTTTCCTCAGGTGCCTACCGGCAGCCGGGCACCTGTCCCTGTGACAGGTGGAGCTCACACCCCTCCCCTGACTGCAGACCCCCAACCCCACCCCCTCCACCATTCCCCTACTGAAGAGCTGAGCCTGGAGGCGTTGTGAGCCTGAGCTCCCTTCCCACCTTGACGCAATGGTGAAGCAATTTGAAAAAAAAAATAAGACTGTTTGAGAAAAATGACATTTACCCCTTATGGAGATTATATTATTTTTGTTTTATTTGGAATCTACAGTACTATATTCATCAATGAAATTTGTGCATTTTACTCCTCTAATATTATCGGTATAATGCCACAGCTTTACTTCTCAATCCGCCTGTTTTTTTCTTTGCTCCTGACTGTACGATTATTCTACTCCAATTCTTCTCTTCAATATTTACGTAATAGCCAGTTACACATGCTAGGCCACATCTAGAGACTGAAAGATTGCACCATTAACTGGCGGCCTGAGGAAAGAATGCATGCCGTTCGTGTTGCGGGTTTGTTGATATCACCCACTCAAGGCTATTCTCACTTAGATCTTTAATCTATGAAGAAAAAGTGATTTTTTTGGGTTTGTATTGAGCACCCCAATTTCAGTATTAATTTCCAGCCAGTTGTACCCCAATCTGTCCCCTGTTGATTGATTACTTATGGAAACACTGGAACCAGGGTCCTCGAGTGTCTCCCGCAAGAGTCAGGTGACTGGTATCTCTCGTAGCAAAGAAGTCGCTTGAGTCATGTGGAGAAACCCTCTCTTCAGATCAGGGACCCGAGTGGGGGAAAGAGTGTGAGATGGAGGAGGAAGGCACGGAGGGTATGCAAACCACAATAAACCTCCGTCCTTTGTCCCATCCAGAATCTAGACCAGTTCCCAGGATGAACAGCAGCACCAGCCCGAAAAAGGACCCGGAGATGGCTATGGTAAATGGTCTGGGCGTGTTCAGTTGTGCCTGTTTCTGGAAGTTACTCCTGTAGGGACAGCACCCTGTCCTGGCCTTGTGGCTGTTGGGTGTGTTCTGTGATCTATCTGAGGCATCCTTCCCCTTTCGGAATGCAAGCTGTTTACCCAGGAGCCTCCAGGCTTCCTCATTAGAGATCCTCAGCTTACGTTCTTCCTCCCGAAGTTGCGGATGCTTAGAGGCAAATGATGGCAGGATGCTCACCCCAAATTTGTGTGTGTGTGTGAGTGTGTGTGTGTGTGTGTGTGTGTGTAAACCCCTGGAGGGGGGCAACATCACACACCACCCTGAAGTCGGCCAGTCCCGCTGACTCCTTGCAGTTTACTTTCCCGCGTGGGCAGTAGTGGTGTTGGATTTTGGTTCAGGAGACTGACCTGGGAGAATGTCTGCGGTAATCCTCACAGTTGGCAGCAGGAAAAGCCATGCTCTGCCTCACACTCTGTACCATGTGCTTTGGACAGCTGTGAGTGTTGGTGGAGAAGGTGAGCTACGACCTCATGTGCGTTCCATCTGTGTGGGTAAAGACATGACCCAGAATCCCTCCAGTTGCACCGTGGGTGAGATGAAGTTGAACTCTGCCAGGTGCCAGGTGCCAGGTGTGTGGTGGAAAATGCCCCCGGAGCACAGCTGTCAAGAGGGAATCCCAGTGACTCCTTGCAGGGCCCACACCTCACACATGTTTCAGCTGTGCTCCTGTGAGAGGGTTCTGATGCAGTTTGGTGGCTGTGCCAACTGATAGCGTCTGTCCTGATCCATCCTGGGAGGGTCACACCTGCTATGCAGACACATTGGTTTGCATCCGGTGATGCAGAATCGGCCCTTCAGTGGTTCTTGGCACCAAGGATGATGCATTTGCTCTGTGCCTGAGCTAAGGAGCATCGGAATATCAGTGAAACAGGTCCACAGAGCTGAGTCTCACTAATTCATAGGGATCGTGCACCTCTCAGCCCTTTTCCAGGTCCGCTGCTGAACTGCAGAAATTCCTGTCTCCTGAGCAGTGTCTGTGGCCATGGACACACTTGGGATAGTAGAAGACTCCTTTGTCATGAGGGAATCGGTGCGGGATCAGGCGGGGGCTGGTGGGCAGCAGTTGGACCCACGATGCACTGATCTTCCATCTTGGACACTGGGCTTCCCATTGCCCCTCTTACTGTCTGGGCTCAGTATACAGAAGGAGATTCTGTAGCTGTCACGGCGGGTAAAGTGTGGTCCTGGATGTTGATGCCAGGCCATCTCTAATAGACCCTTTTATTTGATTGGTATTAACTCTGCCAAGGCTTTGGGGCAGATTCTGTGACTCTGTAGATTTGCAGACATATATTAACGTGTGGTGACAGTAGTTTATCCCCATAGCATCTGTTCACCCCAGGCCATAGGTGGGACATAGGAGATAGGTAACCTCTGGCACAGATGTTCCTGTCCTGGAATGTGGTGGTGGGGAAGGTTTCAGGTGCTGACACCTGTTTCTTTGGGTTTCAGCTTTCGTTGGTGGTGTTCTTTTGTGTCTCATCTCAGCCTATAGTTTATTTTGTGTGTGTATGTCTGTATGGATGCACAGGGGCTTTGTCATTTCCTAGGACCACCCTGCTGGCCTTGCACCGGGGATCCTACCTCATCACCGTTCCTGTACTATGGGCCACGTTCACAGCCTGCACCCTGCTGACCTCATGAACCTCACCGACCACCTCCACCTCCTGCATTTGTTAAAGTGATCTGAACAGCAGGTCTTGACTTGCAAAGCATATCCAACTTTCTCCATGAGGAGACTTTGGAGAAGATGTAGAATTGCTGCCCTAGGGCTCAGTTTTGCCGGGGTTCCCCTGGCTAAAGACATTCCAAGATTCATCAGTTTCTACACTATTCTTACATTCTGGGGGTTTGTAATTTTTCCATTTTGATCTGGGTAGCAGGTGTCTGTTGTAGAGAGAGAAAGACATTTTACAGAATGTCAGACATAACCTTTTTCAGCCAGGCTATTTCCAGGGACCACATTTTGGGCTGTTGAAGGATGAAGCATACTGCTCATTTCACTTTTTTTTTAAAGATTTTGTTTATTTCTTTGAAAGAGAAATAGAGAGAGAGCACAGGTAGGCAGAGCAGCAGGCAGAGGGAGAGGGAGAAGCAGGCTCTCTGAGGAGCAGGGTGCCTGACGCAGGGCTCAATCCCAGGATCCCGGGATCTTGACCTGAGTCAAAGGCAGACACTTAACGGACTGAGCCAACCAGTACCCCAGCCCAATTCATTTTTAGCTGGTTGAGCCCGGACTATTTTTTCCTTAGCTATGAAAACAGCTGAAGCAATATGGAGGGCTGTGGTCCCTTCTTGAGGGGGAAGGACACGGCTTCCCCTTGAATGCAGGCTCCAGCAGAAACGTGGGAAATGCTCTATGTCTGAGAAGGGACATGAGAGTCGGAGAGAACGGAATGTGATCGCAGCAGGTTTGGAGCATTGGTTTGAATTCTGCAGTCAATGCCGGTCTGCATCCACCTCCATCAGTTCTAGGCCTTGGTCTGACGCTAAAGCTGCTGGGGCTCCCATGAGGAACAGGGGCACTGAGCCTCACAGAGGTCCAGGGATGGGCAAGGTACCTCTTTTGGCCTTTTCCAGGTGTTCCGCAAACTTCCCTTACTGAACAGCACCCAGTCCTGGCCTTGTGTCTGTTGGGTGGTGCCTGCAGTTGGTCTGTGGTGTCGTTTACCTTTCAAAATGCAAGCAGTTCACTCAGGGGCTGACAGGCTTCTCCATTACAGATCATCACCTTCAGTGGCACCCTCCAAAGCCACAGGTGCTTAGAGGTGCAGGATGGCAGGGCGCTCAGTGTGGGTGTGTGTGTGTGTGTCTGTGTCCATCCACCCCTGCCCGCCCACAATGCCCATGGAGGGAGTTAACTCGAGGAGGATGACACCTAACTCCAAGGTGAAGTCTCTGGCCGGCCTGACTCCGAGTCAGTAGGTTATGATCAGGTACGATTGGGGTAGTGTTCATGTTGGGGTTAGACGATTAACCTGTGACAAGGTCTCTGGTAATCCTCACAACTGGAAACTAGGGGAAACACTTCTCCATTTTATAATGTCTGTTTGGCAGGTTGGAATGTTCTTAGATAGGGCAAGTTTCATAAGTCATCCATGTTTTACTTCTGCTGGTAAAAATGCTGTACAGAAACCCTCGCCTTGTTACCCTTTCTACAACTGTTTTTGAATTTTCTAATCTGTTGGGTGGACTGGCACACACGTTCTGAAGGGGGGATTTCGGTGAATAGCTGCGTGACCAGTGCCTCACAAGCTCTTCCTTTGGGCTTCTAGGAACAGGTCGTTTTGGTCCTATGTCACTGTGAGAGCTGGTTTCATCTCTCATCACACGCTCTGGAGTTGTCCATCAGAAGGCATATACATTTTTGTGAATTTTCTTATTTAGCCTTCCCCTTTTTATTTGCCACTGGACAAAATTGCTCTGGAACTCAGTGTTCGGAAATTTCCGAGGAGTGTGTTTTAAGATAAACACAGCTGCTGCACGTAAATAAGGGCTATCGGTATCATGCTCCTCTCAGAAAACCCATTTCCAGGCCCCCTGTCAGACCACAGGCCCCTCATTCCTCCAGGGTCTTTGTGGCCTTGGACAGAATCTGTAGAGTGTAGAAGACCGCTTTGTCGGGAAGTGAGGCAGGTGGGGACAGTCAGGGTCTTGGCAGGCAAAGGATTCAGCTCAAGTGGCTCGGATTCTTGTGGAGAAAGGGAATTCAGTTTCATCACATTCTGTCTCTTCTTAACAAACCCAGATCTACGGTGGCTGAAGACGAATGATGAAGTGTTGCCCAGGATGTCGAAGCCTCCTTGTCTGGAGTATGCTGCTTTACTCGTATCCAATGATCCCTTTTCACCTTTTAAGACACTCCTTCTTGGTAGTGAACGTTGGCAGACAGGCGTAGTGATGTTTGGTGACAGTAGGTTATTCCTGTAACATCTATTCCTCTACTCCCTGCCTTATTATAGTTGGTTCCAACTGGGAGGGATAAAGTTTTCTAGCACGATGCGGCTTTTCTGGAACGTGGTATTGGAGAAGGAGCCAGATGCTGAGAGCTTGCTCTTTGGGTTTCATCTCTTGGTGTTGCAACTTTTGGCTGTCTTAGCCGAATATTTTGTCCTCTATTCTGCAGGTCGGTAAGGATGTGAGAGGGTTTCCTCTTGCTCCGAGGCCCCCCCATATGTCCTACCACACGGAGCGGTGTTTACCAGGCTTCACTGGCTATGTGCTACCTCAGCCTCCTCCACATGGGCGGACTGTGGGGCCTCACCCACAGCTCGTTCCTCCACCACATGGTAAGATGATCTGAATTGGATGACATGAGTTGCAAAGTATATTCCTATTTAAAGTACTTCTGTCAGGGGAGAAGATTTCGAGGAGGTACCACAAGGCTTTGCAATGCAAGGAGAGACATGAGTGAGGACATAATAACATTCCTCAGCTTTCTGTGGACGTCCATTTCATGGACTGTCTTATTTCACCCTACAGAACTGGGCAGCAGGTGTCTGCCATGGAGACGAAAAGTGACATTTTGCAAAAGACAAACATGAAAGCATTGCCCAGGTGCATAGCACAGACACAATGTTTTGGGCTCTGGGATGGATGGAGTGTCACCTTCCCATCACTCTTTCTTGTGGAGGCCTCAGTTGTCCAGTGTTATTGAAGAGTTATGAAAACATCTGTCCCTGGGTGGAGTGGTCACATCCTCAGGGGTGAGGGACTGGTCTTTTCCTTTGTCCACCGGGGTAAGAGGAGACCTGTGAGAAACTCTCTGCATCTGGATGAGACGTGGGAGTGGGAGAGAGTGGAATAGGGTGGGGCAGGTGTAGAGGGTTGGCTTACATCCTGCATGGTCCAGGCCAGTCTGAATCCACCTCCATCCTTCTAGGGCTTCTGTCATATTCAGAAACCTGTGGCGCTCAAGGGGACAACAGCGGCACCCCGCCCAAGAAGGTCCCGCAGAAGGACCAGTTAAATACTGTGGCTGTTTTTAGTTGTAATCAAGTCTGGAATCCTGTTCCTGTCTGGGCAGCACCCTGTCCTGACCATGTATCTGTTGGGTTTGTCCTGAGGTCTGTGTGTGGTGTCATTTACCTTTCAAAATGCTAAGTCTTAATTCAGGGCCTACAGGCTTCTCTATTTCCAGATCATCACCTTAGGGATGTGTCGGTGGAAGAAACACAGAGTTTTCCTGAAGCCTTGACATTACAAGGGGAATCCTGGCTGGGCATGTTTTAACATCCTGAAGATTCTCAGGACATACATGGTTTGTGCTTGGCTATTTCCATGCACTGAGCAGTGGGGGAGGTGCCGTTGTTGGGAAGGAAGTGTCTTTATTACACAGTGGAGACATATATTTCTTACCATCATGCACGTCCAGAGTCCACATTTGTTGTCTGGGAGGGATGATACACACCTCTCACTTTGTTTGCAGCGTGTTAAGTTTGACCTGTCATTTCTTTAGTTATATAAACACCCGAAGCAAGGCTATTGTCCCTTGATTAATCATTCGGGTAGGGGTCTGTCCCTTGTCCTCGGCAGTCAGTGGATACTTGTGGGAAACCCTCTTGTTCAGTAAGGGTGATGAGAATGAAAAACAGTGGCAGATGCTCTAGGCAGGTGTAGACGGTGTGTTGGAATGTTGCTGAATCACTTCCAATGGAATGTTCTTCTGTCTTTTCTCTGACGTTGGTCAGATACAGACGCTGGGCCATCCTCCATAATGAATAGCAGTCCTGCATGCAGGGCTCTCATATTATGGGAGAGTGAACATGATAACATTCTTCAGGTTGCTCAGGAGATACATTTGATGCACTTTGTCTTTTACTCATAACTGAGGAGGTTGGCAGGTCCTTTGTTGTGAAGGAGAGCCACTCTTCTCCAAAATCTGGGCACAGCGGGTATGTGCACGCACACTCTACAGAGACGATAGTCTGTGCTACGGGAGGGATGATGCCTACTCTTTTTTTTCTTAATTTTTTATGTCTATGTTAACCACCATACATGACATCATTAATTTTGGATGTAGTGTTCCATGGTACATTGTTTGTGCATCATACCCTGTGGTCCACGGAGAACGTGCCCTCCTTAATACCCATCAACAGGCTAACCCATCCCTCCACCACCCTCCTCTCTATAACCCTCAGTTTGGTTTTCAGAGTCCATCGGGAATGACTCCTACTCTGAATGTTAGAAATTTAATGTGTCTGAGAGCGGGGGGGCACATTCTTTTAACGACATAGATGTTGTGTTCCTTAAAAGGGAAGCACCAACGATGGATCTGAAGGACAAGAGAGGGAGCCATGAGTCTCTAGAAACAGGAGGTTGTGGATGAGAACGATGGAGGTGCTCAGGGGAGTGGATGGGACTCTCTAGGGTAGAGCGGGGGCGGTTCCTGGCAGGCCAACCGCTTGAGCAGTGAGTGTGAGGACACCGTGAGATCCACACAGAGTTGCTGCCTGTGTCCGTCACACAGTGTGGATAATGCAGTTATTTGTACCAGAACATCACTGTTGCCATAAAGCTCTTCCTTTATACTCTATAAAGATTGTTGTTTACGCTGGATTTCTGAAGGTTCTGAACTGGGTGACAGAATGTGGTGGAGATTTGGGAAATTTAACTTGGTTCCTTTGGGGATTCTTGTCTGCCTGAGTTTGTGGGCCCCGGTGAGAAAAAGTGAAGACGGGACCGAGATCAGCAGAGTGGCTGCCTTGGCCTTCGGCCTGAGCCATACTCTTCGTGGGGAATTCAGGATTGACCAGATCCACCCTAGCTGGATCCCTGTCACTACGCCTCTGCCTCTGAGTCACCACACTGCCTGCACTTTGCATCTCCCTGACCTTCATCAGAGCATCCTGCGGATTTACCCGTGTTCCTGATTTCTCAGCCCAGATGCCAGCTCTCAGTGCAGCCTCCTTAGAGCCTCAGCTTTGTTATCTCTGAAAGGGAGCATATTGGTTTCTGAGGTGATTAGAAGAATAGGAGTTGAAGTACAGAAACAATCTGCTGGGGCCCCTGGATGGCTCAGTGGGTTAAGCATCGGACTCTTGTTTTCTGCTCAGGTCAGGAACTCAAGTTTCTGAGATCAAGCCCAAGTCCTGCTCGGCGTTGAGTGTGGAGCCTCCCTAGGAGTTTCTCTCTCCCGCCACCCTCCCCGTTCGCGCACACCATTGCCCTTTCTCTGTCTCTGGCTCTCTGTCGGAAAAAAAGAAAAAGAATATGTAAAATATCTGGGCTGTTGGCCACTCCCCCTTCTCACTGTTTAAATGAAAATAGCTCCATGCAGATGTGTATGAAAAGATGTTCATTTCAGTCCACACCATTACACTGAGAGTATTACACCTCAGCCCTGATTTTGCCAATCTTCATTTCAAAAATAAGGCAAAGACCCCTTTTTATTTTCTAAAAAATTTTAGGTCCTAGCTAAGAATGAAGTGAAAGATCATTTCAAGTACATGTAGATTCAGAGATCTATACCTGAGATGTGAAGAAAATTGTTTTCTATTACATATAGACTCGTGGAGGCAGCCACACACTCAGGTGTACATTCAAGGCCTCAGATAGAATATAGGAAGCAAATGCATTTTGGAAAACAGAAGGTCACAGTGTACTAACCCAAATCTATTTGCCTTACATGACAGGAAATTTGAAATTTGAAGACCTCCCTGAGCAATTACAACCAGGCGGTGTGTGTATATATTTAGAAAATTGTCAGATGAGCCTAATGTCCTGAATGCTGTCTCTGCCCATCCTGTCCCCTGTGCTCTGTCTCTCCTGGTATCCCACAAATAAACCTTTCACAGTTCTGTCTCTGTGTCAGTGTCTGCCTTCAGGAGCCCCTACAATCACTCGCCTTCAAGTGCACAGTGTGAATCCCGTACACAGAAAAAACTGGCAGCAATGGTGGTGATGGAGGACAGTAGCAGGATTCCCCGTTGTGGTATCTTTCCTGGAGGGGGTGTAAGAAATCCTTCTGGGGAGGCGGACACATCTTGTATTTAGGTCTGTTGGTGGTTGTATTAACTCAGGTGATAGATACTCTTGAGCACATGGCACCTGCTAGTTTAGGGTGTTTGTGCCGATCGGCAGGACAGGGGTCTGTCCCCAGGCAGCGGTCTGTTGTGACGGTGAGGAATGAATGAAGCATCCCTACTGGCGCTGAGAGACTGGTGAGGAGTCCCTGCATTAATCCAGATTTTGTGCACTGGTTTCATGCTACCAGCTGCCCCCCAACAGCAGGTGGGCTCTGAGGGGTGGCTGATGGGGGCAGTTTTCTTGGTAAGACCCATGATGCCCCTAATCCTCCCACAGTGTCCTTGTTGGGGGATGGGCAGGGCAGAGGCCAATGACAGGAGACCCATTCCTCACTCACCACACAGGAGGATTTGGGTGTATGCCTCTGTCATTTTTAGGTCATTTACTCCAATCCATTCTGCACCAGGGCTCCTGGATCTTGCAAAGTCCTCCTTCTTCCCAGGTTGTGGAAGCAGCCATCCTCCAGTAGCTTTGGGGTCATAGCTGGGCCACTAAGGTGTCCCGGTTTTTCTGTCCAGGAGTGGCTGATAACTGCACTGCTGCAGTCAAGATCAGCCTGAGCAGGCTGGGTAAATGAGATTCTCATACCCTGTGAGCAGGGCCTCGGCCAAATGATGGCAGCAGAGTGGGGCAGACAGGAGAGGTGTTTCCCTGTGGTCTTGGACAGGGCTGCACAGAGCAGAAGTCCTGAGGGCCTGGGGAGAGATAGGGAAAGAGATTGTCAGGGAGAGAGACACTGAATGAGTGGTGGGAGGATTGAGCAAGACCTAGAAAGTGAGAGGGACAAAGAGAGAGATGCGGTAGAGAGAAACAGAGACCAAGAGAAATTTCAAGAATGAAAGGAGGTTGCTGGTCTAGGTGTTGGAGTTGGACCATATACCAGGGTGGAGGAAGTCGATGTAGGTGATCCGAATGTTGGGACCAGAGAAGGTGCAAAGCAGGTGATCAGATTTCCCTGAGACCAAAGCTCCAACCTCACTAGGGCTGAGCTTTGTAGAGGCCATTTCACTTGGGAAGATGGGCACATCATTTTGCTTGGGGTGGTGGGGCCAAGCCTCAGGATCTGTCATGGACAGAGAGGGCTTGGCTGGGGCTGAGCATGCTCTGTCCCTCCAGCTGAGGGGCCATGGCTTTGAGCATTCTAGGAATTCCCAGGGCGGCCAGCAGAGGGCACCTGAGCACCTCCAACCGGGATGAGAAGGTGTCTTTGCTTGTGCTGACCCAAGGTATCTCAGAGCAGGAAGGACTTCTGTAGCAGCCAAAGGATACAGCCCCACTGTGGGGGATACAGGATAGAGAGCCAGAGCTGCGGTTCCAGTAGGTTCTGCTGCCACCCTGTGGGAGACCCTGGGGGCTTTGCAGCTACTTGGTGCCTCCTGAGGTGCTACTGAGAAAATCTGCTTTCTTGGGTGAGTGCTGAGGAGGGGGCTCTGGACAGCTTCCCCAGAACATGCTGGTAGGTGAGCAGCACAGTCGCTTGCATTTGGGGGGCTGTTCTCCTGGTCCATTCCTCCTTTTCCCTGAGGGTATTTGAACAAGACCTGTTTTACTCAGGGATCCATGGATTGAGTGGTCCTGCGATGTCACATCGGAGATGCTGTCGTTGTTTAGTTACAGATGCAGGCTTGTTTCTGGGGAGAAATCCTGACTCCAATTCAGAGAAATGGGAGCTGCATTCAGTTGGGACACGAATACAGGAACTGCTCTCAGAACCTTCTAGAAAGACGAACTGAGATCCCACTTTCTGAGTTCTGCTGGAGCCAGAGCCCTAGGTAAAAGCACAGAATGTCCTCCACTTAAACATGTTTTTATTAATTTTCAATCGTATTTTTTGCCGACAATGTTACAGTAGTTGGAAATGACTGAAAACTTGACCGGTACTTGATGTCCTAAAACTTCCATTATTTTACTGTTAAATTTACACCTGAAACATGATTTGTTATAATTATCCTTTCCTGTCTTCCTTGGAAGGAAACTCATCCATAATACCTTTCAAATGTACTCATTATCTCATCTCCTTTTCTTTCTTTCTTCTTCTTCCTTTTTTTTTTTTTTTTTTAAGATTTTATGCCAGCACCACAGGTGTGGGGTGGGGGACGGCAGAGGGAGAAGATGACTCAGCACTGAGCAGGGAGCCCGGCATGGGACTCGATCTCTGGAACCCTGAGATCAAGACCTGAGACAGACGCTTAAGTGACTGAATCACCCAGGCGCTACAGCTTATCTCTTTTCAACTGAGATTTGCCATGCTTTCTAATTTCTCATGAACCCGTAACAATCTTCAATAGTTTTAAATTGGTTGCAGTTTACTAAAGCTCATTCACAGGATCCCACTGTGACTTCTTCTGTTCAAATGTCAGGACCACTTCTAAATATATGGAAGATTATACTAACTAAGCAAAATTTGTGAATCACCGTTTAATGAAAAAGCATGATGGTATTTTTTTAAGGTATTAAAATAGATGCTTACATCCACTGGTTCATGCACTTCCAACTTTTTTTCTTTTATTTTGCTTTGTTTCTTATTTCTATTTCAGATATTATATTCCTGTATCTTCCTGAGATTTACATTCCTCACATGTACATTCAAGGATCCTTTCCGTCCTTTGTCAGAAAGAAGGCAGACCTTTTGGTAACAATGCAGCTTTGTATAATTTCAAGATTTGTTGTTTAGGTTTTTAGAAACTTTTCCCGCCTATTTGAAAATATCATCCCACCTTGACAAGTTACATAAAAAGTGTACTCTCCTTGTATCAGTATGATTTCATTTCATTATACTGTGTTTCTTCATTTGATATTTTATATTTATGTCTAAAACTTGAGAATATCTCATAAGTTCACTGAATGTGCAAAAAGTATGAAATTTTGAACGTTTGCATATTTGAACTCATAAATGCAGAGATTTGCCTGTTAAATTAAGGCTATTTGCTGAGCAAATGCAAGTGACATAATCATTTTGGGGGAAGAAATAATGTCTTCTATTGTTTTACAAACATGCTACAGTTGTTTCATTATCCTATATCTGGATATGAGCAATTATTTTTTCTTTTCAATTTTTTATTTAAATTATACTTAGTTTACATTCACGGTATGGATATGAGCAATCTTATGACAGTATCTTTTTATAATTTATTAATTTAAGAAACTAAACATATCATTTTTTTTCTCCATGATAAGAAAAATCTACAGAAGTATCTTCATTTCTTATGACACAATTCTTTGTTTTTAAGATTCTATTTAATAATTTGTGAGAGGAAGAGAGATCATGAATGGAAGGGGCGAGGCAGAGTGTGAAGATGAGTCCCTGCTGAGCAGGGAGCCCGATGCCGGGCACGATCCCAGGACCCTGAGAAATGACCTGAGCCGAAGGCAGCTGCTTAATCCACTGAAACACCCGGGTGCCACTTTAAGACGTTATTCTTAATATGACATCTCTTATAATTGAAGGTTTTCCTCATTGATGGGCTACAACTGTTTTACCATCAATAACCAAGAAGAAGCATTTTCTCTGAATATTCTTTTTTAAAATTATTTTAAATTATTTTTTTTATTTTAATTCAATTAGCCAATGGAATAGCCATCAATTAAACTAAGGATTAACCATCATTAGTTTCAGAGGTACAGTTCAGTGATTCTTCATTTGCATATAACACCGAGTGCTCATCCCATCATGGGCCCTCCTTAATACCCATCACCCAGTTACCCCATCCCCCTCACCCACCTCCTGTCCAGCAACCTTCAGTTTGTTTCCTATAGTTAAGAGTCTCTTACGGTTTGTCTCTCTCTTTGTTTTCATCTTTTTAAAAAAATTTTGTATTGTTATGTTAATCACCATACATTACATCATTAGTGTTACATGTAGTGTTCCATGATTCATTGTTTGTGCATAACACCCAGTGCTACACGCAGGATGTGCCCTCTTTAATACCCATCACCAGGCTAACCCAGCCCCCGACCCCCTCCCCTCTAGAACCCTCAGTTTGTTTTTCAGAGTCCATTGTCTCTCATGGTTCATCTCCCCCTCCGACTTACTCCCCTTCATTCTTCCCCTCCTTCTATCTTCTTCTATTTCTTTTTTCTTAACATATGTTGCATTAATTGTTTCAGAAGTACAGATCTGTGATTCAACAGTCTTGCACAATTCAGAGTGCTCACCATAGCACATACCCTCCCCAATGCCTATCACCCAGCCACCCCATCCCTCCCACTCCCTACCACTCCAGCAACACTCAGTTTCTTTCCCGAGATTAAGAATTCCTCATATCAGTGAGGTCATATGATACATGTCTTTCTCTGATTGACTGATGTCACTCAGCATAACACCCTCCAGTTCCATCCACGTCGTTGCAAATGGCAAGGTCTCATTCCTTTAGATGGTTGCATAATATTACATTGTGTATATATACCACCTCTTCTTTATCCATTCATCTGTCGATGGACATCTTGGCTATTTCCACACTTTGGCTATTGTGGACATTGCTGCTATAAACATCGGGGTGCACATACCCCTTCGGATCCCTATATTTGTTTCTTCGTGGTAAATACCCAGTAGTGCAATTGCTGGATCGTATGGTAACTCTATTTTCAACTGTTTGAGGAACCTCCATACTGTTTTCCAGAGGGGTTGCACCAGCTTGCATTCTCACCAACAGTGTAGGAGGGTTCCCCTCTTTCCGCATCCCCGCCAACATCTGTCGTTTCCTGACTTGTTAATTTTAGCCATTCTGACTGGTGTGAGGTGGTATCTCATTGAGGTTTTGAGTTGGATTTCCCTGATGCCGAGCGATGTTGAGCACTTTCTTATGTGTCTGTTGGCCATTTGGATGTCTTCTTTGGAAAAAATGTCTGTTCATATCTTCTGCCCATTTCTTGATTGGATTATTTGTTCTTTCGGTGTTGAGTTTGATAAGTTCTTTATAGATTTCGGATACTAGCCCTTTATCTGATATGTCATTTGCAAATACTTTCTCCCATTCTATTGGTTGTCTTTTGGTTTTGTGGATGGTTTCTTTTGCTGTGTAAAAGCTTTTTATCTTGTTGAAATCCCAATAGTTCATTTTTGCCCTTGCTTCCCTTTCCTTTGGTGATGTTTCCAGGAAGAAGTTGCTGCGGCCGAGGTCATAGAGGTTTCTACCTGTGTTTTCCTTTAGGATTTTGTTGGACTCCTGTCTCATGTTTAGGTCTTTCAACCATTTGAAGTCTATTTTTGTGAATGGTGTAAGGAAATGGTCCAGTTTCATTCTTCTGCATGTGGCTGTCCAATATTCCCAACACAGTTTGTTGAAGAGACTGTCTTTTTGCCATTGGATATTCTTTCCTGCTTTATCAAAATTGAGTTGGCCATAGAGTTGAGGGTCCATTTCTGGGCTCTCGATTCTGTTCCATTGATCTATGTGTCTGTTTTTGTGCCAGTACGATATTGTCTTGATGATGACAGCTTTGTAATAGAGCTGGAAGTCCGGAATTGTGATGCCGCCAGCTTTGCTTTTCTTTTTCAAGATTCCTCTGGCTATTCAGGGTCTCTTCTGGTTCCATACAAATTTTAGGATTATTTGTTCCATTTCTTCGAAAAAAGTGGATGGTAGTTTGATGGGGATTGCATTGAATGTGTAGATTGCTCTAGGTAGCGTTGACATCTTCACAATGTTTGTTCTTCCAATCCATGAACATGGAAAGTTTTTCCATTTCTTTGTGTCTTCTTCAATTTCTTTCATGAGTATATTATAGTTTTCTGAGTACAGATGCTTTGCCTCTTTGGTTAGATATATTCCGAGGTATCTTATGGTTTTGGGTGCAATTGTAAATGGGATCGACTCCTTGATTTGTCTCTCTTCTGTCTTGTTGTTGGTGTATAGGATTGCCACTGATTTCTGTGCATTGATTTTATATCCTTCTACTTCACTGAATTCCTGTATGAGTGCTAGCAGTTTTGGGGTGGAGTCTTTTGGGTTTTCCACATAGAGTATCCTATCATCTGCAAAGAGTGAGAGTTTGACTTCCTCTTTGCTGATTTGGATGCCTTTGATTTCTTTTTGTTGTCTGATTGCTGTGGCTAGGACTTCTAATACTATGTTGAATAACAGTGGTAATAGTGGGCATCCCTGCCGCGTTCCTGACCTTAGGGGAAAAGCTCTCAGCTTTTCCCCATTGAGAATGGTAATCGTTGAAGGTTTTTCATAGATGGCTTTTATGATATTGAGGTATGTACCCTCTATCCCATACTTGACGAGTTTTGATCAAGAAAAGATGCTGTACTTTGTCAAATGCTTTTTCTGCAGCTATTGAGATGATCATATGATTCTTGTTCTTTCTTTTGTTAATGTATGGTATCATGTTGAATGATTTGCGGATGTTGAACCAGCCTTGCAGCCCAGGGATAAATCCCACTTGATTATGTTGAATAATCCTTTTAATGTACTTTTGGATCCTGTTGGCTAGAATTTTGTGACAATTTTTGCATCCATGTTCATCAAAGATATTGGTATGTATTTCTCCTTTTTGATGGGTCTTTGTCTGGTTTTGGGGTCAAGTTAAGTGTCCTCATACAATGAGTTTGGAAGTTTTCCTTCCATTTCTATTTTTTGGAGCAGTTTCAGTAGAATAGGTATTAATTCTTCTTTAAATGTCTGATAGAAATCCCCTGGGAAGCCATCTGGCCCTGGGCTTTTGTTTGCTGGGAGATTTTTGATGACTGCTTCAATTTCCTTAGTGGTTATATGTCTGTTCAGGTTTTCTATTTTTTCCTGGTTCAATTTTGGTAGTTGATACGTCTCTAGGAATGCACCCATTTCTTCCAGGTTATCTAATTTGCTGGCATAGAGTTGCTCATACTATGTTCTTATAATTGTTTGTATTTCTTTGGTGTTGGTTGTGATCTCTCCTCTTTCATTCATGACTTTGTTGATTTGGGTCATTTCTCTTTTCTTCTTGATAAGTCTGTCCAGGGGTTTATCAATCTTGTTAATTCTTTCAAAGAACCAGCTCCTAGTTTCATTGATCTGTTCTACTGTTCTTTTGTTGTCTAGTTTATTGATTTCTGCTCCGATCTTTATGATTTCTTTTCTCCTGCTGGGTTTAGGCTTTATTTGCTGTTTTTTGTCTATCTCCTTTAGGTATAGGGTTAGATTGTGTATTTGAGACATGTCTTGTTTCTTGAGAAAGCAATCTTTTTCTATATACTTTCCTCTTAGGACTGCCTTTGCTGCATCCGAAGATTTTGAACAGTTGTGTTTTCATTTTCCTTGGTTTCCATGAATTTGTTTAATTCTTCTTTAATTTCCTGGTTGACCCATTCATTCTTTAGTAGGATGCTCTTTAGCCTCCGTGTATTTGAGTTCTTTCCGACTTTCTTCTTGTGACTGAGTTCTAGTTTCAAAGCACTGTGGTCTGAAAATATGCAGGGAATGATCCCAATCTTTTGGTACCATTTGAGACCTGATTTGTGACCTAGGATGTGATCAATTCTGGAGAATGTTCCATGGTCACTAGAGAAAAATGTGTATTCCGTTGCTTTGGGATGGAATGTTCTAAATATATCTGTGAAGTCCATTTGGTCCAGTGTGTAATTTAAAGTCTTTATTTCCTTGTTGATCTTTTGCTGAGGTGATCTGTCCATTTCAGTCAGGGGAGTGTTAATGTCCCCCACTATTATTGTATTGTTGTGAATGTGTTTCTTTACTTTTGTTATTAATTGCCTTATATAATTGGCTGCTCCCATGTTAGGGACATAGATATTTACAATCGTTAGATCTTTTTGTTGGACAGACCCTTTAAGTAGGATATAGTGTCCTTCTTCATCTCTTATTACAGTCTTTGTTTTAAAATCTAATTTGTCTGATATAAGGCTTGCCATCCCAGCTTTCTTTTGGTGTCTACTAGCATGGTAAACTGTTTTCCACCCCCTCACTTTCAATCTGGGGGTGTCTTTGGGTCTAAAATGAGTCTCTTGCAGACAGCATATCGATGGGTCTTCTTTTTTAATCCAATCTGATAGCCTGTGTCTTTTGATTGGGGCATTTGGCCCATTTACATTCAGGGTAACTTTTGAAAGATAGGAATTTAGTGCCATTGTATTGACTGTAAGGTGACTGTGACTGTATATTGTCTGCGTTCCTTTCTGATCTATGCTGCTTTTAGGCTTTCTCTTTGCTTAGAGGACCCCTTTCAATATTTCTTGGAGGGCTGGTATTGTGTTCGCAAGTTCCTTTAGTTTTTGTTTGTCCTGGAAGCTTTTTATCTCTCCTTCTATTTTCCATGACAGCATCGCTGGATATAGTATTCTTGGCTGCATATTTTTCTCATTTAGTTCTCTGAAGTTATCATGCCAGTCCTTTCTTGCCTGCCAGGTCTCTGTGGATAGGTCTGTTGCCAATCTAATATTTCTACCATTCTAGGTTACATATCTCTTCTCTAGAGCTGCTTTCAGGATTTTCTCTTTGTCTCTGAGACTCCTAAGTTTGACTATTAGATGTCGGGGTGTTGACCTAGTTTTATTGATTTTTAGAGGTGTTCTCTGTGCTTCCTGGATTTTGACGCTTGTTTCCTTCCTCTCATTAGGGAAATTCTCTGCTATTATTTGCTCCAATATACCTTCTGCCCCCCTCTCTCTCTCTTCTTCTTCTCAGGATGCCAATTATTCTAATGTTGTTTCGTCTTATCGTATCGCTTACCTCTCGAATTCTGCCCTCGTGATCCTGTACTTTTTTCTCTCCCTTTTTCTCACCCTGTTTATTTTCCATCATTCGGTCTTCTATATCACTGATTCTCTCTTCTGCCTCATTTATCCTAGCAGTTAGTGCCCCCATTTTTGATTGCACCTCATCAATAGCCTTTTTGATTTCGACGTGGTTAGATTTTAGTTCTTTTATTTCTCCAGAAAGGGTTTCTCTAATAAATTCCACGCTTTTTTCAAGCCCAGCTAGTATCTTTAAAGTCATGATTCTAAACTCTAGGTCCGACATCGTACTAATGTCCATATTGAGTAAGTCCCTGACTGATGGTACTACCTCTTGTTCTTTTTGCTGAGGCGATTTTTTTCGTCTTGTCATTTTCTCCAGAGGAGAATAGATGAATGAAAAAACAAAATGCTAACAGGTTAACAACGTCCCCAGGAAATATACTGTATACAAATCAGAAAAGCCCTGAAACCAGGGGAAAAGAATGGGAAAGAAAGAAAAAAGAAGGAGAGGAAAAAAAAAAAACAAAACAAAAAGATAAGACAAAAACAGAACAATACAAAAAATGCACAATATGATCAAATATGATCAGGCTAGTGCATAGATCATCGCCACACACTAGATTTTGGGCGTATTTTGGTCTGTTAGAAGAAAGTGCCTCCTAAAATTTTGAAGGAGGAAGACATATATGTACAAAATAAGGGTTGATACAATGAAGGGATGGAAGATGACTGTAAAGATGAACATTATAAAAGATTTTATAAAAGGAATTGATAAGATAAGAAGTTGTTGGGAAAAAGAAAGAAGATTAAAAAAAAGAGAGAGAGAGAAAGGGGAGAGAATGTGATCAGGTAGGAGAGTAAAACAAAGCCATACACTAGTGATTTAGGGTATATTTTGATCTGTTAGAAGAAACTGTATCTCAAAATTTTAAAGAGAGAACAACTTTTATATATATATATGCCAAAAATAAGGGTAACTACCATGAAGGGATAAAATATGACTCTAAAAATGAAAAATATTTTTTTAAAAAAAGGATTTAGAAGATGTTGTTTGAAAAAGGGAAAAGGAAAAATTAATAAAAAAAAAACAGTTAAAAAATTAACTTTGAAAAACTAATGAATCATGGTAAAAAAAAAGCCATGAATTCTATGTGCAGTATTTCCCTGGCGCTGGATTTCTTCCGTTCTCCTTGATCGGTAAACTTGGTCTTGGCTTGCTGGCTGTTTGTGCTGATCTTCTGGGGGAGAGGCCTGTTGCCGTGGTTCCCAAATATCTTTGCCGGAGGCGGAATTGCCCTGCCCTTGTCGGTCCAGCCTAAGAAAGCTGCTCGGGTTTGCTCTCAGGAGTTTTTGTTCCCTGCAAGCTCTCGAGACAGCTTTGGAGGACCAGGGTGAAAATGGTGGCCTCCCAATGTCCACCTGGAGGAGCTGAGATCTCAGGGCCCCGCTCCTCAGTGCACCCCCAGAGAAAAGCAGTCACTCCCCTCTCCCTGGTCTCCGGCCGCACTCCGTGCTCACGCGGCCTGTGACCGAGCATTTCTATCTCTGGCACCCGACCCCGTGTGGAGTCTCCAAACCCAGCAGATCCCTGTGGTGTGCTCCCGCACGGCTCTGCCTGGGAAGGAAGGAGAGTCTCCCCAGCTCTGCCACTTCTTGAGTCCCTGCTGGAGGAGCAGTGGCCCGACTGTGCCGCGGATCACAGTTTCTGGCAACCCCGAGTTGAGAGCCTGCGCCCCGGCTCCGTCTCTGCAGCTACCTTCCCCACTCCAATACCTGGGAGGTCTGCTGCACTCAGGCACCCACGGTTTTTCTGTGACCCCGAGAGTCCTGAGACCACACTGTCCCACGAGGGTTCCACCCCCCGCTTAGCCACTGGAGCGATGGTCCCTCAGCGGAGCCCACTTCTAAAAGTTCCGATTTTGTGCTCCGCGGCTCTATCACTTGCCAGAAGCGGCAGAGGCCCCTTCGCCCGCCGTCTATCCTCCCAAATACCGCCTCGGATTCACTTCTCTGCTCGTCCTACCTTCCAGGAAGTGGTCCCTTCTCTGTTGAGAGAGTTGTTGCTACTCTCTTCGATCTCCTCTTGAGTTCGTAGGTGTTCAGAATGGTTTGATCCCTATTCAGCTGAATTCCTGAGACCAGACGAAATCCACGTCTCCTATTCCTCCGCCATCTTGCTCCGCTCCCCCTCTCTTAATATTCATAATAGTGTTTTAGGTCTAACATAATTTTGTAGAAGCATTACAAATCCTTTTGTAATTTTATTACACAAATAAGACCAGATCTTATCTATCAATACATTTATAGTTAGGCATATAGAAATTATAATAATCTACAATACTCAAAATTCAGAATCTTTCTTTTTTTTTCCTTAAGATTTTATTTATTTGCCAGAGAGAGAACACAAGCAGGGGGCAGCGGCAGGCAGAGGGGGAAGCAAGCTCCCTGCTGAGCAAGGAGCCTCGTGTGGACTTGATCCCAGGCCCCTGGGATCATGACCTGAGCTGACGGCAGACTCTTAACTGACAGAACCACCCAGGCATCCCTAAATTCAGAATCTTTCTAGTGTTTGGGCTTTCAGTATTTTCTAGTGATCCCCTAAGATGTAAATTGTTTATTGCATAAAACGTGACATCGAAATCACTCCCAAAATATTCTTTCACTTTTAAATATTTTTTCACTTGCTGCAGAGCACAACTGAATAAATTATGAGTTTGCATAATTTTTGAACCCTTTGTTTATAAAAACCCATAACAATGAAACATGATATGTTCATTGTAACTGATTCTTTTTCCCTCTTGTAATATCAGTGAGCCAGAGGTGGCTCATTGTTTATTGGCAGGCTGGTACCCATTAGCTCAAACCCCTGCTGCTGGTGCCAAACTCAGAATTGGTTTTTACACATCAGTCTTTTAAAAACATAACCCTGAAGAGCAGATTTTTAGGCACTGACTGCCTGTGTGATTTCCATATCCCGTGAAACTGGGTCCAACGGTTCCTAATCATAAATAAGATCGGTGAGTCAATCAATCTAGATTAACCCTTCAGCTCTAAAAGGCCCTGAACTGCTGTTGGCCTTTTAAGTCTCTGATCCAGAACCCCCCACCCCAAGCCAGGCTGCAGAAAGACATCACTTAGGCACATAAGCGCCTTCTTCAATATCCCCAGTATTGGAAGGGTTAATACTGTGATGAATCTCCCCTCTTGCAAACTTATCAGTCCCGCAAGAGATGTTGTTTCATGTTACTGCCACCTCATGGTCACATCTTTTTCCTTCAGCCTGAAACTCATTGAAATCACTCTACATTCTTTCAGTCTTTGAATGTCTGTTTAAATTTGAAATACCTGATTGTTCTACTACTGCTGCGGAGGATGAAGGGGAAGAAGATAAAAATGAGGATTGCTGAGAACAATTGAGCCAGCCACAATGAATCACTTGGCCATTTGTACATTTTTTGAACAGGTTCAGCCATGGTGTGAAATACCATATCCTCTAAAATCCAAATATGCCCGTGATCTAGGATGACCTGCTTTATGCTCAACTAATCAATGACACTCCTTCAAGACCACAAAACTACTTATTTACATACTATAAAATGGCATGTTATAGATATGTTATTATCTTAATTTAAAATATGAGGTACAGATATCTGTGAATTTATATTTTGCTGTATTCAGTTTTCTTTGACATGCGTGTTGTTATTTAAATAAAACAATTAGAAGAATAATAAGAATAATTGTCTGTTATTAGTAGTCCAACTAGAACTAATTATGCAATCTCATGTGTTAGGAAAAATAAAACTGTTATCACTAATAAAGTTTTCATTGAAAATAGGCTTAGACTTACCAAAGAAAGGAGTCCATAAATGAAGGAATATTTTCTATGCATAAAATACTTGCATTATGTAGATACCTAGGCCTTCCAGAGGTGATATATAACTTGTCACTCTTTGAGATGTGCCTATAGTGACTTCACCAGAGGAAATATACCTTATGGACAGAGAAGAAACTTGGCCAACACACCCCCAGCAAGGTGATCAAAGATAAACATCAACAGTGATAAGCCATCTTGAGAGGAAACATTCTTGATGTGAAGTGATAAGGATATTTTGTCTCTGTGATCTCCCGCCCCCAAACACATAACTCCCGTCTAGTCCTTTGAGAAAAACGTTAGACATAACACAACTGACGATCATTCTACAAAGTACATGAACTGTGCTCCTCGAAACTTTCCAGATAATGAAAAATATGGAAAGTCTGAGAACTGTCATGGCCAAGGGGAGTGACTGAGGGTGATGTCCCAGCTGGGATGAGCCTGGAACAGAAAGGGTTAAAACCTAACCAAATCTGAGTAAAACTATAGACTTTAGTTCATAATTACCTATTTTGAATAGTAGTTGTGAAGATATACCAACTGAGGCGATAAATTTGGCAGCTGGCTCATTTGTTTGTTAAATTCACGTGAGTGAAATCATCTGGTGTTTGTCTTTCTCTGACTTCTTTTGCTTAGCATTCTATTCTCTAGGTCTGTCCACGTTCTTGCAAATGGCAAGATTTCATTCCTTTTTCTGGTTGAGTAATATTCCATTGTATTTGTATGCCACATCCTTTTTATCCATTCATCTGTGAGTGGACACTTGGATGGATTCCATCATATGGCTGTTAAAGCGAAAAAAGAGAGAGAGACAAACCAAGAAACAGGCTCTGTTTTTTCTTTCTTTTTTAAAATATAAATTCAACTAACCAACTTATAGGTACATCATTAGTTTCAGATATCGTGTTCAAAAATGATCAGTTGTGTGTAAGACCCAGTGCTCATCACATCATGTGCCCTCCTTAATGCTCATCACCCAATTAACTCATCCCCCCAACCCTTCTCCCCTCCAGCAACCCTCAGTTTGTTTCTTTTTATTTTCTTTTTCTATTGTTATGTTAATCACCATACATTCCCTAAGTTTGTTTCCAATGATTAAGAGTCTCTGATATATTTTCTCCCTCTCTGATGACTTTCGATTCTGTTTTCACTCCCTTCCCCTATGGTCCTGTGCCCTGTTTCTTATATTCCACATATGAGTGAAACCATATGATAATTGTCTATCTCTGATTGACCTATTTCTCTTAGCATAATACCCTCCAGTAACATTCATATCAATGTAAATGGTAAGTATTCATCCTTTCTGAGGGCTGACTAATATTCCACTGTATATGTATAGCACATCTTCTTTATCCATTCATCTGTTATATGGACATCTGGGCTCTTTCCACGGTTTGGCTATTGTGGACATTGCTTCTATGAACATTGGGGTGCAGGTGCCTGTTCAGATCACTACATTTGCATCTTTGGGTCAATACCTAATAGTGCAATTGCTGGGTCATAGCGTAGCTGAAGTTTTAATTTTTTGAGGAACATACCATTTTCCAGAGTGCCTGCACTGGTTTACATTCCCACCAGCAGTGTAGGAAGGTTCCCCTTTCTCCACATCGTCGCCAATATCTGCTGTTTCCTGCCTTGTTAATTGTAGCCATTCTGACTGGTGTGAAGTGGTATTTCATTGTGGTTTTAATTTGTAAGTCCCTGATGCGAAGTGATATGGAGAATTTTTTCATGTGTCTGTTGACCATATGGATATCTTCTTTGGAGAAATGTCTGTTTATAACTTCTGCCCATTTCTTGACTGGATTCTCTGTTTTTTGGGTGTTGAGTTTGATATATTCTTTATACATCTTGGATACTAACCCTTTCTTTTAAAGATTCTATTCATTTATTTGACAGGGACAGCGAGAGAGGGAACACAAACAGGGGGAGTGGGAGAGGGAGAAGCCGGCTTACCCCTGAGCAGGATCATGACCTGAGCTGAAGACAGACACTTAACAACTCAGCCACCCAGGTGTCCCAATACTGGCCCTTTTAAAAAAAAACATTATGTTCATTTAGCCAACATAGAGTATATCATTAGTTTTTGGTGTAGTGTTCAATGATTCATTAGTTGCATATAACAACCAAATGCTCATCACAACACGTACCCTCCTTAATACCCATCACCCGGCTAACCCATTCCTGCAAACCCCTCATTTCTGTATCCCTCAGTTTGTTTCCCGGAGTCCAGAGTCTCTCATGGTTTGTCTCCTTCTCTAATTTCTTCCCCTTCGGGTTTCCCTCCCTTCCCCTGTAGTCCTCCATGCTATTCCTTATGTCCCATATATGAGTGAAACCATGTGATAATTGTCTTTCTCTGCCTGAATTATTTCATTTACCATACTAGCCCTTTATCTGATATGTCATTTGCAAATCTTTTCCCATTCTGTAGGTTGCCTTTTAGTTTTGTTGACTGTTTGCTTTGTTGTACAGAAGCCTTTGGTCTTGATGAAGTCCCAGTAGTTCA
Organism: Eumetopias jubatus; assembly: GCF_037043125.1. NCBI lineage: Eukaryota > Metazoa > Chordata > Mammalia > Carnivora > Otariidae > Eumetopias > Eumetopias jubatus. Next base: position 811,304 of record NW_028274875.1, read on the forward strand.
TTTTTGCTTTTTCTTTCCCTTGCCTTTGGAGATGTGTCTGGGAAGGAGTTGCTGTGGCTGAGGTTGAAGAGGTTGCTGCCTCTGTTCTCCTCTAGGATTTTGATAGGTTCCTGTCTGCATTGGTGGTCTTTCATCCAGACTCTTAACTCTAGAGAACAAAGTGATGGTTACCAGAAGGGAGATGGTTGGGAGCATGGGTGAGATAGGTGATGGAGATTAAGGAGTGCACTTGTCCTGATGAGCCCTGGATAATGCATGGAAGTGTTGAATCACTCTACTGTATACCAGAAAATAATTGAACACTGTATGTTGACTGTAGTGGAATTAAAATAAAAGAAAATCTTTGGCCAACTGTGTTATGCATATGGAAATCTCAATACTGTCTTTCCTATTTGATTTTGTTGATAAATCTAAACCTTTTATAAAGTGAAAAGCTTATTAGTCATCATTATGTTTTCTTTGTTAACACATAATGTTGCATAATTAGTTCTACCATTACTTGCTAGTAATTGACACATATCCTGTTCTATTGTTTCATTTAAATAATATCATTTATGTTACAAAAATTGAGTAATACGCAACAATGTAGAAATCACAGCATGATCTATTTTACGTAGTTTATGTTAAGATAAATCATATATTATAGCAAAGAAGTAATTGAATTCAACACAAATACATTGAACTCTAGGCTTTTGCCAGGCACTGGAAAGAGCACCAGCATATTTTGGGGAGGGTGGAGTTGGGAGACACAGTCAGTGCTTCCGCCTTGCCCTGAAAGTTGGTCCAGAGATAAAGCCAGTAGCTAAAAATGCGAGGAAAGGAAAGGTAAGTAACAGGATGTCATGCTTATTGAGTGCTTTATGTCAGGTGTGCTTCAAAGATCTTTACTAATCATTCTTCTCCCAGGCAACAATGCCCCACAGTACAAAAATCTCACTGTCATCCCCATTTTGGAGATGAGCATGTTGAGGCTCAGAGAAAGGCAGACAGCTTGTGAGTGAAGGAGCTGACATTCCAACCAATGGAAATCCTTCCCTTCTACTCAAGACTCTATGAGCTTTTATAGAGCCACATGCCACTTGATTCTTTCTGGTGAAGGGAGTAAAGGGGTATTTAAATCCTCATAGAACTCAAAATATTCTGTGTGGAGAAGAGAAAACAGAATAAACGGCCTACCCATGAAAGAATAGATTCAGAGGGCCTGTCTTGAGGGAAGACTCAGCATTGACCTCAGGCCAGTGGCTCCTTACTCCACCTCTGATGAGGTTATTTATCAACCAGAACCTTTATCAGACCCATCAGGTTGTTCCCCAAACTTACTGGACTCTGATGTACACTGAGAGATTTTTGTATCAAGCAGACTTGAATCCTTTCTCAGGCACCGGGTTTCCGTGCTTGACCTTCTGAGGACCGAGAATGAGGACCTCTTCATGTGAAAAGGATGCAGGAACCAGCTTGAAAGGGTCACCACTGTCCAAATCAAGACATCCTGCAGATCAAAATGAATCATGGCAGGAATAGTTTCCCAATACTGAATGATGACCCGTGAGTCTAGAGAACTACTTAAGAAAAGTTTGAAAATCGAGATTGACAGAAGGGAATGATCTTTACAAAAATTGCTCAGAATTAAAGATAGGAGTAGACAGTGGAAAGAAGAAATCACCTTTAATTAAAACATCATAACAGTTCAGCCACCAGTTATCAGTAAATGGTCTTTGGGTGAAATGATGTTAGGGCACAAGCTATGGACTGTGGGAACCACGGTGAACTTAACACCACTTACCTACAGTGAAACTAGAATGTTTCCATGTGGCTCATGAGGCAGGTTCAAAGTGAAGGGCATAATATCAGATAGTAACAGATTTTAAAAAGAGAAGAAAAAATAGGAAGGTCTGGACAAATAGAACGGACATCATGAGATGGTAAATGTAAAGTCAAAGAGAAAAATTCCCATTGAATGCAATGGACAAAAAGATCCAGGTAAAAATCCACAACTTTCTAAACCAACGAACCGACCAACAAGTGTAAACTTTTGCGGTGCCTGGGTGGCTCAGTCAGTTAAGTGTCTGCCTTCAGCTCAGGTCATGATCCCAGGGACCTGGGATTGAGCCCCACATCCAGCTCCCTGCTCAGTGGGAGTCTACTTCTCCCTCTCCCTCTGTCCCTCCCCCCATTCATGCTTTTTCTCTCTCTGCTCTCACTTTCAAATAAATAAATAAAATCTTAAAAAGAAAAACTGCAGGAGAACTAAAAACCTCGAGTGGCAAATTTTCACAGCCCTCTCTCAGCAGCCCCCAAATTAGTAAGGATGCAGAAGATTTGGACAGTTAAAACATCTGAATGTAGAAGTAGATCCATAACCATATAAAGTACATATGATATGGAGATACAAAATAAAGACAAAATATAGGTATAATGTACATTTAGATATTAGATAAAATATGTTAAAATGAAACAATATTCTATACATTCGTTTAAAATGAATATATACAGATGCAGAACTATGTATATATATTAATACATACATTTATATGCAGAAATATATAGGTTATTTTACTAAACAGATATAAGAGAGTCATTATTTTTAAGGACATATCATATGTTTATACAATTTAACCATGAATTGGATAGAAACCAAGTGTCAATATATTTCAGAAGAGTGAAACCCACAAAGGATGTTCTTTGATCACAATTGCAAATATGCGGGATCATTGTAGAAATGATAACTAGAATTTCCACATATTTTTGGTAATTGAATAGCCTATTGAACACAACCACAGAAGGAAATCTCAAAGGAAAAATCAGTGTGAACTGAATGAACATGATACTGAATATATGCATTAAAATAGACCTCTTTCTGTCCTGGGAATTTTCCTTTGGATAGAAAGATTTATGGTGTTCAAATCATCCCATAATAACGGAGAAGCTGTTATATGTTAAACATTCCTACAAATGCCACTTAACTCTGTCACCTCATTAGGTGTCAGTGTTGGGTTTAAATTATGCACATAAATGGAAAAATGCCAAGCTGAATCTCATGCTTGCTCTGTGTGGAGTCTCCATGAAAATTTTCATTCATAAAGTTCATAAGCTTCTCTCTCAAGGGACTCCTGGACAACACCCAGGGAGTGTGGCACCACCAGGAACCTGAGAGAGGGTGAGGAAGAATCAGAGGGAGATAGGAGTAGAGAGAAGGGACAAAGAGGAATTGCAAGGAGCAAAGGGCGAGGCGGTCCACGTGTGTGGACTGGGAACCATGGGCCAGGGAGGCCCTCCTGTACCAGCGGGGCCTTGCTCAAGTTCCAAAACCAGGCCCCAGGTCCTGCAGCCTGGAACTGGCACAGATGCATTGCTGATCTCGACACAGAGTATTCGAGAATAAGGTCCGTATTCTCCCTCTGGAGCTAGCAATGTGCAGCAGGATGGGGGGTTGCTATCCTCATGTCCACTGTGGATCCTGATGCAGGATGGTAGGTGGACGGTTTCAAATCCCAAGCATTCGGGGCGCCTGGGTGTCTCAGTCGTTAAGCATCTGCCTTTGGCTCAGGTTGTGATCCCAGGGTCCTGGGATCGATCCCGCATCGGGCTCCCGGCTCAACAGGAAGCCTGCTTCTCCCTCTCCCAATTTCCCTGCCTGTGTTCCCTCTCTCACTCTCTCTCTGTGTCAAAAGAAATCTTAAAACAAACCAACAAAACCCAAAGAAACCCCAAGCATTCTCTTACTTGATGTCATACTTCATCAAGCTTCTAGTTGTGAAATGTCATACTTCATGAAGCTTCTAGTTGTGACCAGGTGGCAATTAGTATTTGAAGGTAAAATTGGTTCCTTACCAGACTGATGGAAACTATTTCATCCATCTGCCATGTCTAAAGCACTTTTCATTGAAAATATTATGACATGAGACATGCAGTAATTCATAATGCATGTGTAGCTACCTAATGGTTTGCATTTTGACCCTGTCACCAATGTGTCCTCAAACACTTGATTGGCAAAGTCAAAAATGCGCTATCCCAATTGCTATCGTGGTGCTAGTTGATTTCTTGTATAAATGGAATTTCAATATCCTGACCTGACCAGAAATTGTTCTTTTATTAAGAGGAAGAAGAATGAAAGCAAAATTAAAATAGTGTATCGGGCGTCAGTGTTTTATGTACTAGGAACTTTTTGGTGGGTAAACCCAATCACGTGAGTTTGCATTATGTCAATTTGCAGTCTGTATTTTGGAGGGGAGTGGTGCCAGCCCTAGCCGTTTCCTAATGACATTGACAAAATCGGTTTCATTCTTCAGTGACACAGAAAGGAGAAGGAAAAGATGTCCTCGTGCCCGAGGCACTGTCACAAAGACCTGTCCCGGTCTAGAGAACAGGCTTGGCGGGACCCAAGCACCCTCAGTGCGCCTGCACCTGAGCAGCCTGGGTCTTAAGCACTGTACGGATTCCCAGGGCAGCCGGCAGAGGGCGCGCGCGAACCCCACCCGGGAGGGGCGGTTTCCCTGCGTGCGCAGGAACCGCCGGCTGTCAGAGGACGCCAGGGCATTACCTGACCCAGGGTGCTTCAGGGCAGGAGAGGTTTCTGCCGCCCCCTTGGGTCCCAGAGCGCCTCCGAGACCCAGAGCTGCGTTTCCAAGAAGTTTTGCAGCCGGCCCGGGGGAACCTGGGCCCTTTGCAGCATCTCGGTGCCTTCTGAGGAGCGACGGAGAAGCTGCTTTGTTGGCTGAGTGCTGAGGAGGGGACTCTGGGCGGCTTCCCCGGGACGTACTGGTAGGTGAACAGCCCAGTCGCTTGCATTTGGGAGGCTGATCCCCTGGTTTGGTCCTTATTTTCCCTGAGGGTATTTGAACAAGAGGTATTTTACTCAGGGTTCCGTGGATTGAGGGGTCCTCCGACGCCACGTCAGAGATGCTGTGATTGGTTTGTTAGAGGCAGGCTTCTTTCTGGGGAGAAATCCTAACTCAAATTAGGGGAAGGGAGCAGCATTTAGTTAGGAGGTGAATACACTAACTGCTGACTCTCAGGACTTTCTAGAAGAATGAGCTGGGATCCCACTTTCTGATTTCTGCTGGAACCAGAGCCCCAGATAAAAACACAAACTGCCGTCCAGTTTGTAACCTTAAAGGTAGAAACACTCAGGGAATTATCAGCCAATGTCGGCTTTCTTTGGAAGGATGGAGACTTGAATGTAGGACAGAGAAGCTGTGATTAAACCTTAGGCAAATTGGGGAATATAAGAGAGGCTCACTGTTTTCAGGAGAAAAGGGGGCAATTTGGAAGGCTGTTAAGAACCAAAGGTCCAGGGTCACCTGGGTGGCTCCGTCATTGAGCGTCTGCCTTCAGTTCAGGTCATGATCTTGGGGTCCTGGGATCGAGCCCCACATCGGGCTCCCTGCTCGGCAGGCAGCCTGCTTCTCCCTCTCCCACTCCCCCTGCTTGTGTTGCCTTTCTCGCTCTGTCTCTCTCTGTCAAATAAAATCTTAACAACAACAACAAAAAGAACCAAAGGTCCTTTGGCGGCATCTGGTAGTTCAAAGTGTTGTAGCTCCTCACGGATGAGTCCTGTTGGAGGAGGTGCGGGGGGTATAGAGATAAAAATAGAGTTCGGCTAGCTGGAATAGTGGAATATCCATGTGTGCGGTCAAGTCCATGTCTTCCTGTTGGGTCCCCAATTTATTTGGAGTGGTAGTGTCTTGCCACGGCCCGCGTGCAAGGTCGAACAGGGGTGAGGGTAAGAGAATGAAACATAAAAGTATGGGAACAGGAGGGTTGCCCACGGGGATGCCGCGAGCAACAACTTTATTCTTACTTACACACTTTATATAGGTTCAGGTTACATAACAGTAGGACATAAACAAGTTCCACAGTTTTCTCCCTGCCCTCTCCTGGCTCCGTCCCAAGTTTTTGGTCCAAGGCCAGGTTCCTCAAGCACATAGTTTCTTCCCATGCCTTCAAAGGGCCTGGTGCGCTATTTTTCAGGGCTTATCAATAACACTGTGGTTTCTAAGCCTAAATACAACTCGGGCTAGCCAGTACCACATGTTCTTGTATGGGGGCAGCCAGGTGGCCATGGTTCAAAGGGATCAGGGAGCCTTTGCTCTACCCGATTAACCCCTTTGTTGCTCATGGCTCCCGACATTTCCCCCTTTTATCTTTAAACGCAACATGTGTACATTTGCTTGGGTACTGGCCATGAAAGCAAACAGACAGCGACTCCAAGCACACCATAAGCAGAGTAATAAGGTTATCCCTACAACCAGAGCACACATAATCCAGAAGGAATGTTGGAGGATATTAAAGGGGTTAAACCCCTGTAGCTTTTGTAGAAAGGATTGTGCCATGTCTCTGGGGGTGACTACATGCAGATGGGAGGAGGCTATATTATTTATTTGTTTTTGCAATTGAAACAGATCTAGGCTTACATTTGTCTCATGCCAGATACCTTGCAAGTGCCTCTGCACCGTTTCCCAGGAGACGTTGTCAGCTTTCAGGGGGGTCACACAAATGGAACCATACCCTCCGTGGCACACAAAGGACAAACGAGTATGTAACAATGAATATTGGGTGCCCAAATATTCGACCGCCTGCTCTAAACCATCCAGGCGAGCCAAGATCTTCCTATCTATGCTTCCCTGGGTGGCAAGGGTCTGGGAGACATTATGAGCTAAGCTATTTACATGAGCGGCAGTATGTATGCCCTGGGACAGTGCCACCGTGGAGACAGTAGCTGATGCTATCAAAGACACCAAGGCAGTGATGCCAGCTATTAGGAGGCCTAGGAAACATCGTCCCCGGCTAAGTAGGCCCTCCAATTCTTGCGCAAATTGGTAGCCATAATCTCTATACCAGGGCCCCCTCACCTCTACAGGCATCATTAGATAAGGGGGCTGCATGGCTAGGAAAACCTTCTTTGTTGGATTTGGGGCGCTGGGTAAAGGCAAACAGTTGGTGAGATAACACTCCTCACAAGTTATTTTGTAAAGGGTTCTATTGGCCTTAGCCTCGGGTACTACAGATCCGTCCCCCACTACAAACAGAAACGGTAGGGAAAGACATGCCTGAATTTGAAATGTCAATGGGCCCGTGGGGAAGCCAGGGAAAAGGGGTGAATTAGTTTTAACATCTCTCATGGCCGCAACAATTTTCCATAAGTCCGGGTGTCTCATCCTCCCCAGTGATAGCAGTCCCCCGGGAGCAGAATTATTGTGGTCGTATGGCCCATATCCTGAAGGCGGGGGGGAGCGGCGCAAAGGGAGAGCCCTGTCTTTTGACCAGTCAATTATATAAGTGTCAGGTATGCCATGGGGAGTCACAATCTCTGGGTTGTGATGAACGCAGGTTTTCCAAGAGGGTCCATAGGTTTTCCACGTTAAGTCAGATTTGCAGAGGGGATAGTCAAGGTATGGGGTCTCAAGGGATCTGGAAGCGGGTCCGAAACGGCCAACAGGCAGGGGCCTCCGATGTTGAAGGACAACCTCGTTGATGTCCCAATTCTCCACCATTACACGAGGTGTCAAAGTGTCTCTTCTAGGTGGCTCAGTTCCATACCAAGAGCGGATTCTTCGGGAGACTGATGAAGTGACCACGCATCCATAATGGGGCGCCTCAGGGCCATCGATGGCCTGGAAACAAATGGGGGGGGCAGAAGCCAGGCTGGTCCAGTTAAAAGGCGCCACAGCATGAGTGAGGCCGGAAATCTCAGGCCCATCAAAAATGTCTGTGAAGTTAGTAAACACCTTGGGTGAGGGATCCTTCCAGGTGACTGCCCTCGCGGTAGGAGGGTCCGGGACAAAAGCCCAGTAAGGAGAGGCCTGGGCAGAGTCAAGGGTTAAAAGTGATAGCATGGCAAGGAAAAGGGCAACAGCCGTGACTGGCTGGCCCGACTCACGCACGGTGGCCTCAGCTCGAGCGGTCAGGGCTTTGATGTCTCCCCATGTTATTTTCCTCTGATCCGAGGCGGGGCGTCTCCTCGTCCTCCCGGAGCGGATCTGGAGCCGCCTCATTCTGCAAACCATCACGGACAATGCGGACGCATCGACGCGGGAGCCAGCGTGGCGTCTCCTCATCCTGGGGAAAGATACAAGCATATCCTCGGCCCTGGCGTAGGACCGGGTCGGGTCCCCTCCACTCCGCGGTGGTGGGGTCACGCCACTTTGCATAGAGGAGGGGAGCCCGCTCAGGCTGCCAAAAACGCTCGGCGGCAGTGTGGCCAACCGAGTCAACATTCAAAAAATTTAAAACAAAGAGTACTAATGAAAGGTGTAAATGAGGTGAATATTTTATTTTCCCCTGTAGTATTTCCCCCTCCTTTAATTTTTTGAGGTACATTTTGAGGGTGGAATGGGCTCTTTTGACAATGGCTTGACCTTGAGAATTATAAGGAATACTTGTTGTATGAGTGATGTGAAAATTTGCACAAAAGGTCTGGAATGTTGAAGAAGTATAGGCTGAACCATTGTCGGTCTTAAGAGCCTTTGGCATGCCCAGAACTGCGAATGCTGCGAAAAGATGATTTTGGACATCTACAAAAGCTTCACCGGAGTGTGCAGTAGCAAAAATATAGTTAGAGAAGGTGTCGATGGAGACATGGATGTATTTAAGGCGGCCAAACGGTAAGTAAGTGGTTACATCCATCTGCCAAAGGTGATTAGGAAGGAGCCCTCTGGGGTTAATGGCATATGAGGGGGGGTTAAAAAATTGGGGACAGGACTGGCATTCTCGTACAATTTGTCGGGATTCCTCCCGGGAGATGCCGTATTGACGCCGTAAGGCCTGTGCATTCTGATGGAATTTTGCATGGCTGCTTTTTGCTGCCTGAATGGTGTTTGTAGAAAATATATGTGTATTTTCATCAGCTATGCGATTGCCCTCCGCTAGGGGGCCAGGAAGGTTAGAGTGAGCTCTGATGTGTGTTATAAACAGAGGGTGCTGCCTCTGTAATAAGAGGAGCTGGATTGACTTGAATAGATGGAATAATTCTTCATCATTGGACAGTATGTAGGCCTCAGGTAGCTGCGGGACTGTTCTGGCAGCGTATTGACTATCGGTAAATAAGTTGAGGGGTTGAGTGTAGCGCTCTAGAGCGAGTGTAATCGCTTTGAGTTCTGCTCTCTGCACAGAGGAAGTGTCATAATGCAGGTGCTGGGTATTCTTATGTTGTGGTGAGACAGCATGTATGGCAATATTTCCTCTTTTGTCTGCATCTACGAAAACAGTGAGGGCAGAAGGAAGTGGCTGGGGAACAATGATTTTTTGAGCACAAATGGCAGTTTTGGACAGAAATTGCAGGAGTTTATCTGAGGGTAAATGGAAGTTTATTTGGCCTGGATAGGATGCAAAGGCAGTTTGCCATGTTAAATGATGTTGCAGAAGATGTTCATATTGGTTTTTGGTTAGCATTGGCAATATGATATAATTAGGTTCTCTTCCGAACAGTTGGATTGTTCGGGTCCTGTCTTTACATACTAATATGGCAATTAAGTCAGATGTCAAATTTATCACATGAAGCTGATGAAGGGCAAGATGCAGCCATTCCAAAGGGCCATGAGGCTGTCAAATAATGGCCATTGGCAATTGTCCGGGGAGTAAAAGTATTAAGTACAGTGGTAAATTGATGTCCACTCTAGTTATCTGAGCATTGGAGATCTGAGAATTGACTAGCTCTAAGGCTTGTTGGGCTGCAGGTGTTAAGGTACGAGGTGAAGATGGATCAGCATCACCTTTTAAGATATCAAACAAGGGGGTTAATTGCTCTGTAGTTAGATTTAAAGCGGGTCTAATCCAATTTATGTCTCCCATCAGTTTTTGAAAATCATTCAAGGTCACTAGGGACTGGGTTCGTATTTGAACCTTCTGAGGTTTAATAGTTTGCTTTTCTATTATATGCCCCAGATATTCAAAAGGGGCTGTACGTTGTATTTTGTCAGGGGAGAGGACCAGATTATATTGTTCCAAACATTGTAGGAGATGACGGAAGGCGGCAGTCAGCATACGCTCGGTTTCTGCAGCCAAAAGAATATCATCCATGTAGTGGATGCAGTAAACTTGAGGGAAATTTTTCCGTAAGGGTGCAAGAGCCCTGCTCACATACTCTTGGCAAAGAGTTGGGCTGTTTGCCATGCCTTGAGGCAGGACTTTCCATTGATATCTTTCATAGGGGGCTTGTAAATTTGTGGAGGGTACCGAGAAGGCAAACTTCTCACAGTCATCAGCAGCTAGAGGAATGGTAAAGAAGCAATCTTTTAAATCCGCCACCAACAAATGGTAATTTAAAGGGATAGCGGAAGGGGCAGGAAGACCGGGCTGTAATGCCCCCATGGGTTTCATTACAAGATTTACAGCTCTTAGATCCTGTAGCAGGCGCCATTCACCTGATTTTTTCTTTATTACAAAAATGGGTGTGTTCCATGGGCTACAAGATGGTTCCAAATGACCAAGAGAAAGTTGCTCAGTTATGAGTTTTCGGGCGGCCTTTTGTTTCTCCTCAGGTAAGGGCCATTGATCTACCCAAACTGGCCGGGTGGTGGTCCATTCTATCGGTAGGGCATGAGGTCGGATCAATGACCCTGGGAAAAACCCAGGCCCGTTTTATCATATTTGGGGACATAGCAAAGAGGCTCAACGTTACCTTGAAGCCCCTTGCCAAGCCCTTTTCCTGGTTTGTAGCCCATGTTACACATAATATTTTTCACAACCTGATTTTGGAACACCTGTGGGATATTGGTGGTCTCCAAGGTTAGCCCCATTTCTGAGAGTATATCTCGCCCCCATAAATTGAGATCTATGTCAAGAACAAAAGGTTGGAAAGTTCCCGACAGACCATCATCAGATTTCCAAATAAGATGATTGGAGCTTATCTTGGGTGTTGAGGCCAATCCTACTCCCCTTATAGGGGTGATGGCGTCCTGCAAGGGCCAGGAGGAAGGCCATTGTTTCTGAGTCAATACAGAGACATCGGCCCCCGTTGTCTATGAGTCCCTGGAAATTTTTACCATTGACAGACAGAGTTAATAGGGGTTTATCTTTTGTAATCTTTTGTAACCAATAGGCATCAGTTGACCCAAAGCCTTTAGATCCTCGCTTAGCTTTCAATGATGGATTATCTGTGTCCAAACGGGGAAGTAATATCAATTGGGCAATGGGCACACTAGGTTGCAAAGTTATAGTGCCTTGTTGTAAGTTAACCATTATTTTAATTTCCCCAGTGTAATCTTCATCAATGACTCCTGGATATACTATTAAGCCTTTAAGGGTCCAACTAGACCTACTCAATAGTAAGCCCCATGTGTTTGGGGGGAGAGGTCCCCATATTCCTGTACTTATTGGTTGAGGGGGCATGCCAGCTTCTAAATAAACAGAACTATTTGGGGCCAGATCTAATCCTGCACTGGCTGGGGTGCCTCGGTGAAGGGATTTAATCCCAGGGAGGTCGGCCGTGTTGGCTCTGACCTCAGAGATGAGGGAGAGAGCATTGCCGCTATTGTTTGGTGGGGCTGCGGGAAGCCCCGTTGGGAGTTTCCCTGTTGCAGGGGGCGGCCAAAGCGGTCAGTTTTTGATCGACACTCATTGGCCCAGTGCCGTCCCCGCATACACCTGGGACATACAGAAGGTGGCTGTGGCTTATTAGGGGGGTTCCCCGAGGGAAAGTTGAAAGATGGGGCTTGCCTTGAGCCCTTAGGGCATTCATTACGAAAGTGTCCAAGTTCCCCGCATAGAAAGCAGGGCATGCGAGCTTTAGAATTCATTGGGGACTTTCCCTTTTGTTTTTTAAGAAGTTGTGTATGCAGCTGCTGCGGAGGAATTCCTCGAAGGGCTGTTGCCAAGGTCACTCCTTGTACATAACTGGGACCAATGTCTGCACACAGCCGCAAAAAATCCTCAAGGGTGCCCGTGGACTTCCAAGGCCTTATGGCCGCTTGACATGCTGAATTGGCATTCTCAAAGGCTAGCTGCTTCACTATAATAGTTCCTGCCTCTCCGTCCACAACAATCCTACTCACGGCTTGTAAAAGCCGTGAAACAAAATCTTGATAGCGTTCATCGGGCCCCTGTCTTATTTTAGATAATTCCTCTGTCCTTGAGCCAGTGGTCGGTAACTTTTTCCATGCAGTCAAAACAGCCTCATTGATTTGAACATAAGCAATCTCAGGGAAATGTATTTGGTTACCCACTTCATAATAAGCTCCAGTACCAGCCAACATCTCATATGTGACAGGGATTTGGGTCCTTTTGTTATAGATAGCCAGATTGTTACACTTTTCCTCGAATTCGGCCTTCCACAATAATCTCCCCCATTAAGGCAAGCCCGGGCAACAACCTTCCAATCTCCCGGGCAAAGAGCTTCTCTGGTAAGGTTCTCCATCATAGATAGGGTAAAGGGAGCAGTGGCCCCGTACTGACTACAGGCAGCCTTTAAGTCTTTTAACATTTTAAAATTTAGGGCAGTATATGTCCGTTGGCCTCCCTGTAAGGTTACTGGGTAGGCATTAAACTCTCCCACGTCCTCTCCCGCTTGCTGCGCTGTTAGTAAAGTTCTCTGTAAAGGGCTAATGCCGGACACAGGGGACTTGGCAGCGCTCTGCTGATTGGTCATAATGGGAAAAGCCTGCAGCATGCTAGTTTGAGTACACTTAGTCACAGAAATGATCCCCTGCCCAGAGGCTGTGACTGCAGGCAAGACCGATTTCAATGATGTGGGCATAGTCAGAATGGGGTCATCATCAAGATAAACATCATCATCGCCAAATTCATCCCCACCACTCTGAGCCTTAGGGGCTTTCCCCGCCAAGGGCATAGGCGGTGGTGGAGGAGGGAAAGGGTCCTGGGCGGGTAAGTTGACATCATCGCCCAGGATCTCAAAAGAGGACACCCCAGTGGGAGTCAGGGGTACTTTAATAGGATCTTTTTCCTCATCTTCAACCCATGATTTTAAAGATATCAGCTCAATTTTTTGTTGTGGCTCCAGGATTTCACAAATATGAGACCAAAGGCCCATTGTATTGGGCGGCAAGGCACCAGAGCCCCGCAACTTTATTTGATTTTTCATCTCTTGGCCCACCCGTCTCCAATCCTCTGGGTTTGCTGTTCCTTCTAGTGGGAACCAAGGGCACAAATCTTTTATGTTCCTGAAAAATTCCTGCAGTGTGGAGGAAGACACCTTATGCCCTCTCTCTGCCAATAAAATCTGCAGGGTCCGCAGAAAATATGCATGACTAGCGGACTGACTTTGTCCCATAATTTCTTACTCCTGTCGTGCCGGTTAAACGACCGGTTCTCTTACCTGGTTGCTTGCGACGTCAGTGTCCAGGATCCTCTTTCATGTGCTCAGGTCCCTGTTCGGGCGCCACTTGCCACGGCCCGCGTGCAAGGTCGAACAGGGGTGAGGGTAAGAGAATGAAACATAAAAGTATGGGAACAGGAGGGTTGCCCACGGGGATGCCGCGAGCAACAACTTTATTCTTACTTACACACTTTATATAGGTTCAGGTTACATAACAGTAGGACATAAACAAGTTCCACAGTTTTCTCCCTGCCCTCTCCTGGCTCCGTCCCAAGTTTTTGGTCCAAGGCCAGGTTCCTCAAGCACATAGTTTCTTCCCATGCCTTCAAAGGGCCTGGTGCGCTATTTTTCAGGGCTTATCAATAACACTGTGGTTTCTAAGCCTAAATACAACTCGGGCTAGCCAGTACCACATGTTCTTGTATGGGGGCAGCCAGGTGGCCATGGTTCAAAGGGATCAGGGAGCCTTTGCTCTACCCGATTAACCCCTTTGTTGCTCATGGCTCCTGACAGTGTGTGAGAGCTCCCCCTGCCCAAACCACCTGCCTGTGTTTTGTGACATTTCCTGTTCTGAGTTTTCAAATTTACCCTTTTATAAATTTTATTTATTTATGTTAGTCACCGTACAGTCCATTAGTTTTTGATGTAGTGCTCCATGATTCATTGTTTTTGTGTAACACCCTTACTCCTTCTCATCAAGGTTTGCCTTGATGAGCAAAATAAAGCAGTCAGAGAAAGACAAATACTATATGATTTTACTCATCTGTGGAGTTTATAAAGAAAAAAGAAAAACCAAATGAGCAAAGAGAAGAAAAAAGAGTTAAACCAAGAAACACTCTTAAGTATAGAAAACAACCTGTTGTTCCCAGAGGAGAGGTGTTTGGGGGAATGGGTTGAATATGTGATAGAGATTAGGTCATGCACTTGTGATGAGCACCAGGTGTTGCCTGGAAGTGTTGAATTGCTAGATTGTACACCTGAAATGAATATAATAGTGTATGTGGACTAACTGTAAATAAAAATTTTAAAAATGTTTCCTTGGAACAATTTCTTTTCCTTTTTAGGATTTTATTTATTTGTATGTATGTGTGTATGTGAGAGAGGGAGAGAGAGAGAGAGAGAGAGAGAGCAGAGGAAGCAACAGGCCCCTGCTGAGCAAGGAGCCCAATGTGGGACTCAGTCCCAGGACCTTGGGACCATGACCTGAGCCACAGGCAGATGCTTAGTCGACTGAGTCCGCCAGGTATCCCTGGAAGGCTTTCTGATCAACAGTCAAGTTCTTTATATTTCGTGGTTTTGTGTTTCAGTGCCAGCAAAGCTTTTTCAGATTGGCATGTCTCATGTTGGAGGGAATGTGCATCGCAGTTGTTAACTACTCAAGTGACGCTTGAGGAACAGGGAGGATTAGAAGGGAGAAACTCTCATGAACTTCCCATTGAAGTCTGTATTTGCTCAAGATTGAGACCAGTGAGCCAGCATCACCTCACTGGGACAGCGTTTCTACAAAGGATTGAGAGACAGCAAATACAGAATCAAAAACAAGATGACAATTCCAAACCATATATTGGTTTTAATCCAGGACCCTAGGTCTGAAAGGAGCCAACTGAAAATATTTATTGGCATTTGTTTGGACTGAAGGCAAACCCGGAGTCCTGTATGCCTCCTGGAAGTGTCCCCCTCCAGTGGCTAGGAGCAAAACAGTCAAATACTGCGGGAATGCACTGAATGAAATCATTGAGCACATTTGGGAACATAGAGTACACTGAAGAACATGAAGTAAGAGAGAACTTATTTTAAGAATAGGAACACTGACAGGATATTTCAAAACAGTATTGTTACTTCAAAAGAATTGTTTAGAACTATATGGATTATCAGTAATGGTCTGTTGTGTTGTAAATTCAGAAGCCATGCATTTGGATTAGAATCAGGATTCAGTTAGTAGTTTCAGTAAAAGACAGACTTTTGAGGTGCTGCCTCCGTGTCTTCAAAAGGAGTTGCCATAGCTGACCTGGCATGATATTTATCCTTGTCCTCCTTTAAATAAGAACCATCAGGAAAGCATGAAAAGTCTGCCTCGGTTAGACCAGTTTGCTGAAAATCATCACAGGGAGTCAACAGTTGATCTGTCAGTGTGAAGCAGCTATGATGGATTTCATATGTGAAGGAGGGGAGAAGAATGCCAGGGTTGAGGCTATTGGAACCAGAAAGAGTTATGTGAGGAGTGGTAAGCAGGAGGATTTCATAGGAGGTGAGGTGACTGGAAAATGTTGAGTGTGAGTAGAATTCAAAAGGGCTTCTTCTACATGGGGCCCAGGGATGGTTAAAGGGGAGGCTGTGATGAATTCTTCAGTGGCCTTATCCCAGAGGGCCGTGGCGGGAATGGCTCTGAGGTAGGGGGTATATCCCCCAGCCACAGCATCTCCCTGTTGACTCTAATACTCTATGGGGTGATGGTGATCCCCGAGTTTGGTGTTGAGCAATCCAAGGGCATTCCCTTCCCTGTCATATAGAGAGAGGAAAAAGAGAATTTGATAATTAGGAAGTTGGAGGTCAGGGTCTGTTGTTAGAGTTTTGTTTAAGGTTTCAAAGTCTACGTCATCCCCCTTTTTCTGAATAATTGTGTTAGGTTTGTCATTTATTAGTAAACTGTATAGCAGCTGAGCCTTAAGAGATAAGTTTGGAATCCATTGTTGACAGTAGCCAGACAGTTCAAGAAAGCCTGGTCATTGGTGCTTAAGGTTGTGCGAAATCGAGGATGCCTTGAGTCTACCTGTTTCCAGCTGTCGTCCTTGTTCTGAGATCAGGTGTCCTAAATACCTAACCTGAGTTTGAGCAAACTGGAGTTCTTCTTTGGAGACTGGATGTCCCTTTGAAGGCCAAAAGTTTTCACAGGGGGGTGCTGTCTTCCTGTGCAGAGGTGTGAGGGGGGGAGCAGAGATGCCAATCACCTACATATTGTAACAAAGGAGAGCCCACAGCACACATTTTATCATCCAAGTCAGCCATTAAGGTTTGTAGGAAATAGGAAGCATCCTGTGAAACCCTGGGCCCTAACAGTCCAGGTGTATTGCCATTCTCTAAGGTCAATGCAAATGATCGTGGCAGTCCTTATCAACTGGAGTACTAAATACAGCACATTGGTCAATTACAGTGAGGACTTTGGTGTCAGTTGGAATGGATGTCAGGGTGGGTGGGTTGGGAATAAGGGGATGGCGAGCGTCTACAGTGTTAATTATTGCTTAGAGGTGTGGACAAAGTCCCGTCCTCAGTGGTTGGGTTTTCTGACAGGTATAATAGAGGTGTTACATGGATGGGTGCAGGGGATCAGGAGGCCCTGATCCTTGTAACCCTCTATTAGGGGGTTGATGCTTTGAAGGGCTTCTTAATTTATAGAATTTACTCTGCTGAACTACACCATTATTATACCATTAGATTATCATTTTGACTGTTTTTTCATAAAGTATAATTTTGTTAAAAAATATTTTTTCTCCATCAACTGCAATTTTGTTTCTCCCTCTTCTAGGTAAAGACTCAAGCATTTGAAGGTAAGATTTCAGTGTTCTGTTTTCCTGGTATTCTTTTCCTTTTTTTTTTTAATTAAATTTTATTATGTTGTTGGTCACCATACAATACAGCATGAGTTTTTCATGTAGTTTTCCATAATTCATTGTTTTCGTATAACACCCAGTGCTCCCTGAAATCCATGACCTCCTTAATTCCCATCCCTGGACCAACCCATCCCCCCACCCCTCTCCCCTCTGAAACCCTCAGTTTGTTTCCCGGAGTCCATAGTCTCTCATGGTTTGTCCCCCCTCTGATTTCCCCCCTTCATTTTTCCTTTCCTTCTCCTAATGTCCTCCATGGTACTCCTTATGTTCCACAACTAAGTGAAACCATGTGATAATTGACTTTCTCTGCTTGACTTATTTCACTTAGCATCATCTCCTCCAGTCCCATCCATGTTGATGGAAAAGTTGGGTATTCATCATTTCTGATGGCTGAGTCATATTCCATTGTGTTTATGGACCACATCTTCTTTATCCATTCTTCTGTTGAAGGGCATCTCGGCTCTTTCCACAGTTTGCCTATTGCGGACATTGCTGCTATGAACATTGGGGTGCATATGGCCCTTCTTTTCACTACATCTGTGTCTCTGGGGTAAATACCCAGTGGTGAAATTGCTGGGTCATAGAATAGCTCTATTTTTAATATTTAGAGGCACCTCCACACTGTTTTCCAAAGTGGTTGTACCAACTTGCATTCCCACCAACAGTGTAAAAGTGTTCCCCTTGCTCCACAACCTCTCTAACATTTGTTGTTTATGGCCTTGTCACTGTTTGCCAGTCTAACTCGTGTAAGGTGGTATCTCAATATGGTTTTGATTTGAATTTCCCTGATGGCTAATGACGATGAACATTTTTTCATGTGTCTGTTAGCCATTTGTATGTCTTCTTTGGAGAAGTGTCTGTTCATGGTCCTCTGCCCATTTATTGACTTGATTATTTGTTGTTTGGATTTGAGTTTGGGAAGGTCTTTATAGATCTCGGATATCAGCCCTTTATCTGTACTGTGATTTGCAAATATCTTCTCCCATTCTGTGGTTTGCCTGATAATCTTTTTTTTTTGTAAAGATTTTATTTATTTGTTAGACAGCATGAGCAGGGAGAAGGGGCAGAGGGAGAGCGAGAAGGGGCAGAGGGAGAGGGAGAAGCAGATTCCCTGCTGAGGAGGGAGCTCAACATGGGTTTCTTTCTTTCTGTCTTTTTTAATATTTTATTTATTTATTTGACAGAGACACAGCGAGAGATAAAGCACAAGCAGGGGGAGTGGGAAAGGGAGAAGCAGGCTTCCTGCTGAGCAGGCAGCACGATACAAGGCTGGATCCCTGGACCCTGGGATCATGACCTGAGCCAAAGGCAGACGCTTAAAGACTGAGCCACCCAGGCGCCCCGCCTGGTAATGTTTTCTTAATACAACTGTTTGATGTGGTTTCTAAACCAGCTAGAAGTAAATACATTGACTTATCTGATCAGGTTAGCCCCTTAACTCTTCACAGTTGCTTTTCTTGGTTTGAGGCCCAGGTGACAGCACAGGTTGGGTTGCCACCAAGTGAGACAGGTGACCATGTGGAGGAACAGACTACACAATTAGGGAGAAGCAGATGAGTTTACCTCTGGCTAGAAATGTTTAAGAAGCCAGTGACTATGTGAGTGTGAAACCTGGCAGTTGTACATTGACATGACTTGGCTATTGTGGGAAATGTACAGATTAAGGGACTCTGAGCCTGTCAGGAAGCTCAAGGCTTAGAGAAGAACCAAATATTGCCAGACAAAGTGGGTGTCACAAGAGAAATTTAAAAAGCGTGTGTTATGAGTCTTGAGGGGAGGGAGACTAAGGCCAGTGGAGAGAGAGGGGAAGTGGACAGGATGCAAAAAGGGGATAATGAATTGTGTATGGGATGTAATGGGACTGTGATGATTCAGTGACCTGGCACATAGTAGGCCCTCAAATGCTGGTGTTTCTATGATGAGTACAGTATTGATGATATAGAAGAGGTGACCTCTCGGCCACAGAGCTCTCCCACTGTACAGAAAGATCCCTTTGAAGTTTGGGGTACAGCAGTAGAATTAAATCCATGTGAGAAGATTCTGGAGTCTTGGGCCCGGTTCTGGGTGCTTTACATATGCTATCCACTTGTAAGGTGAGCGTTTCCTGGGTGTTGTTTACCAGTAATGCAGGTGTGACGCTTGCATTTTGGCCCTTCAACATCTTGTGGTTTAGGAAGATGAGGAATTAGCCGGCGCCTCTAGCCACTAGGTGGCAAAGCAGACATTGCACCCAAGTGTGTTTGATTCCAAGACCATGTCCATCTGCGCGTCCCACTCTGGTTCTCATGGAGGGGACTCTGCTGGGCAGCAGAAAGCCATTGGAGGTCTCTGAGTACCAAACGAGTAACATTTAGAATAATTACTCTCTCTCTCTTTTTGTCAAGGCATGGGGTTGAAAGTGGGGGAAAACCTGGAAGAACTGAGGTGGGTTATTTTTAATAGGGATTTTGAATTTTAACCTCTGTTTTTAAATTAATTGCACTGATTTATTTAATTGATAATGGAGGAACAGAATATAAGGAAATAGGGTACTTGATTTTTGTCCATTTCTCTGCGGGTGATGACAGCAATTTGAACTGTTCATATATTCTAAGATGAGTGTTACTTAATGATGGGATATTAGGCTGAGAGCTTTTACTGTGTTTCCCCTAAAGATTAACCTCATTGTAATGAGGTTCTTATTTTCATATTTGTTTCCAACGTTTAATGCTGCTAACTGAAACGTGCTTTCTTCCCAGACCACAGTAATGCTCAAATGTTACATGCGCCCATAGTGCGGGGTCACACACCTTTTCTGTTGATGCAGTGGGTAATTTGATTTTATTGGTTTTGGTACTCATCTTAGAGATCGCCTTTTTATCTTTTTGGTTAATTTAGATCAAATTTCTGAGACGATTAAGAATTGCAGGAAGGAAAATGTAGAACTTGCAGAAACAATATGCATTTTTGAACAGAAGGTACAATCACTCCCCCATTTTTTTTTCATTTTTATGGTTTCACATGGAATGATATCCACTTCCAGGTCACTGATTTTGCTATCTCCTCTTTCATCCTAGTGCCCCTTTCATTCCATTCTATACCAGGCTGAATTTAAAGCAAGCATCACATATGTAAAGTATTGCTTCCTTTATTTCCATAAGGACTTACCCACGGGAGATCGGTTTTGCTATCACCATAATTAATGTTTTGAATTCTGAATCCTCTATTATATATTTGTGTAGATCAATGAGGCAAAGAAATATACTCAAGAAACCATGTGGCCAAAGAAGCTTCCCTCTTATGGAGCCCATAGACTTATTGTAAAAAAAAAAAAAAAAAAAAAAATCCTTTCTTTGTCCTGGATTACACTCTCAAAACAGAGGTAAAAGTAATGAGTATGTATTCCTGATGTCTGTATGTTCTGTTGAAGAATGACCTGGAGACAGTTGAGAGCGCTAATGCAATCCTTAGTGATATCACTGAAAGTGTGCATGCTCAGTTGTAATGTGAGAAGGAGCAGAATGTCATAGTCTCATGACTGCCATATGTCTATCATTGTGAAACCCTAGATATTGGGTAGAAAATATCTGGAGAAAAACTGAGGTGCACCCTGATGGTATCTTGCTGCAGACAAGATGGGAGTTAATGGCTGGCAGGTGACTGGGGGGTGCCAGCAGTCGCAAATCCTGTGAACTCAGTTTTCCTTCCTTTCCTTCTTTTCTTTTCTCTTCTCTTCCCCTCCCCCTCCCTTCCCTTTCCCTTTCCTTCCTTCCTTCCTCCCCACCTCCCAGCTAAAATCCTTTTCCAGGAGACAATATCCTGACAGTGGAACAATTCAGATCATTGTTTTTGTTGTTCATCATGGTTTGCATTCTTCTCAACTAGTGTCTTTGAGGTAGGTGGCACGAGTTCCCTCGGGAACTGTAGGAAATGTCTAGTAGTTAATAGCACAGTGTTAATGACACCATATCCCGGAAAGGTGTCTCTATGACAGTGTCATGGGCCAAGGCTTGAAATGAAAATTTAGGGCTCTCAAGAGAACCTAGACAAGTCAGGAAGCCCTGCTTCATCCTTATGCGTTTAGTAGTGATGAGTTGGTCAGGCCTGGTTTCCTACATTGTAATGAAATACGCTTATGCCATCCCAATCACCAGGGCCTGGGCAGACACATAGTGCATCTCATATGTGCTTTTTATATTTATTTGATGTATTGATGAGTAGCAATAGGGAGCTGTGAAGAGCAGCTCCGAGCTGCTGAAGACTTGCCAGCAGGCTGAAATTTGAGTGGTTTTAGTCCCTTATTGGGGGTGGGGGCATCAATTCTTCCCTGCGATTGGGTTTGTGTATGTTACGTTTATGGGGAAAGTAGTTGGGGACATTTGAGTCCTGCCTTCAGATTCCTGGGAAGGAAGAAAGGCAGAATTCCACATGGGCTACCAGGTATAGATGTTTCCTTTCCCTCTTAGGAAGCTGGGACTGAAAGAATGTGAGCAGGGGGCAGGGGAGAAACTGAAATTAGTTGCAGAAAAGATAGGGGACCACAAGGGAGTTCAGCTCCTAACCCCAGCGGTGAACGGTGGTGGTTGATTCTGAAACTGGGTATGGTGTTTAGTGCAAGCTCACACACAAATAACCACCACTGTTCAGAAGACACTTAGAGATTTTATATGTGAAAAAACATTTTGCAGATGTTCAGTTGAAAATATTCAACAGTTAAGTTACCAAAGGTTACCTGATCCCCAATGCTGACCAGACTATGTGGAACTGTGGTTCCCAGACATGCTTCTTGGAGGTGGTATAAATGAGTATAAACCTTAAGAAGCAGTTTGGTGTAGGACAAATCACATCAACAAAAAGGACCGTGCCGTTTTAGAGACCCACTTGTTGTAGCCCGGAGAAACACGATTAGGATATGAGGAAAAGGAGAATCAAACTTTATGATGAAAGATACTCATTGCAGGATAAACTAGGGAGCTGTCATGACTGGTACGGAGACCTCATCAGCTCAGATCCCCACAAGCATTAAATAGTGAATACAAAATGACTTAGCAACCGCTTCAAACCTACCGTATTTTGATAATTATGTGAAATATGTCTTATATGATTGCAAAATGTATATGAGAGTTCAGTTCTCATAACAGGAACCTGGGCCAACTAAAAAGCCCTACTCCACGTTGTGTTCCGCCTGATGAAAGCATTTGTCACTCGCAGGAAAACAAAAGAAGTGATGTAAGAACAGCTGCAAGAGCAAGAGCTCCCCCTTTCAGACACCAGGGAGCCCACAAGATCTGCCCAGTGTTTTCTGAATCCTTAGGCACCTAATGCAGACGATCAAAGGCCCACTGAATCTCTGCGCATGGGTTTTTGTCGGATGTGCTGACTCTTTCAGATCACTCTTTAGGAGAAAGTGGCTCGGGACAACTGGGTAAGAATTTTTTTCTCTCCTCCTCTTGTGCGCGCTCTGACCCAGCTGAACGTGGCTGTGTGTCTCTCCCACATCTCAGGGCTCCTGATCTGGTTGGGGTGATGGCGGGGTGGAGCAGAGCAGGGAGATTGCCCACTTGAAACACCAGTACAGGAGTTTGACAAACTTCAGTGAAGGGCATTGTGAGGTTTCTAAGGAGAAGCTGTTTCTTGTCCAGGGGAGGCCTGGGTGTGGTAATTCTTAGTGAAATTGATTCATCTCCATCTTCCAAAACCGGAAGAAATCCAAGGACAGAGGCCACCAGAGGAATCGAGGAGGCAGAAACCAGTGCCAGGAGAATGTGACAGGACATCCCTCCGTGGACATGTAAAGAGCACGATGTGGAATGCAGCAGTTTAATTTCTGCTGCAAAATCCCCTCGTTTGGCTTCTTGTTCCAGTGGGCAATCGCTGTGTTTCCTGGAAATAATCACAAGAGGTTACTAGAGGAAACAGGTTGTCTCGCAGAGGTGAAAGGACTCTGTTTCCTCAGAAGCTCCCAGGTAGCAGGGCTCTTTGGGTCTGTCCCTTGTGAGTGGTGGAGCTCATGCCCCGCTGCTGACTGCCCCCCCCCCCGCAAGCAACCTTTCAGTTACACTTGACTTGAGAGTGGGTGTGAGAACAGACATGGCTCAGGGCCACTTCCACCTTGACACAGTGTTGAAGGCTGTGTTTTTCTTTGATTTGAGAAAAATAACATGAATAGAGTTAGAGATGAGAGGCTATATGTCCTGGTAAGCTTTCTTGATTTGTCTTTGCGGATAAATATTCCATAGACAATCTGCTTTAAGAAAACAGACATTTCTTTCCTCTTTATGGAGATCCCTTTTCCTTTTCCAAAAAATTTTTGTGTTGTCAACTACAGTTCCCCAATAGGGAAATAAATCCTTGCATAATTTCTGTCCTCTACTGTTATTTTATTAGGTAGTGTGGTGCTAAAACTTTATAAGAAATTCCACGTAGAGACTAATACTATAGTAATGAGGAAAGATGAATTCTTTGAGGTAATTTCTGGTCATGAATACTTACATCTTCCCCTGTCAGATACATAGAGCAGATAATATACAGTAAAACACCTGAATAACCCACCCACAGCTTGTAGAAAGGACAGGTGCTGTTTGTGCTGATGACTTACTGCCTGAGGCATGGGTAATTTTTAATCTGATAAATTTTCATTTCCTGTGTTGTATATCAGGAAACCTTTGTTTCATTGTTGATTTCCAACTAGTTGATCTCTGACCTCTCCACAGTTGATTATCAAATATCTAACCAAGGCCTTCTAGAGCATTCCTTAAGACTGAGGGAACAGGTCTCCCTGTAGTCCAAAGGGGTCACCTGAGGCATGTGGGAAACCCTCTGTCTCTCGCAAGGGAACTGAGTGTAGGAAGCAGTGTTCAGATGGTGAAAGCCATGGAGGGTTTTAGTCTTTTTCCACCCAGTCTATGCAAATCAGAATAAAACTCCATCCCTTCTCTGGCCGCTATCAAATGCAGGACCTGGTGCAGCTTCCACGGGAAACAATGTTCGGTCCTTAGTATGGACACAGAGAGGGCCAAGGTAAATGCTGTGACAATTTTACATTGTAACTATTTCAGGAAACTTTAATCTCTTTATACAGTGCTCTCTCCTGGCCTCGTCTCTAGTTTGTGTGTTCTAGGATGTATCTACTGTATTACTTAGAGTAATTAATTACTTACAGGGACATCTTGATGGGCTAATGACTAATCAGCTGATGATCACACATAACTGTGCTGTCATACATTTGGTATCTTTTAATTTTTAGGGCGGAAAGGTGGTATCAGTCAGCCAGGACCATAAGGTCTCACACAGTCAAATAACTTGTAGCTGGTCTTGAGTTGAACGTTACTTAGCAACATCACGTAACCATAAGGTGTCATAAGTGGTCACAAGATAGAATTTTAGAGTAGCACGCATACGTACTTGTAACCATATACAACAGATAAAAAAGTAGCTTAACCAGCCCCCTCCCCCATAACCTTAAAAGGTACACAAATACTGTTGTCCGGCCAAATCCCAAAAACACAACTAAGTATATGCAACAGATATAAGGTTAAACATCTCAAATTTTACATGTTTGACTACATAATCCCAATCACTCATAACACCAGCATAATATTTTAGTTGAGAATCTATCTATAGACAGACAACCTTTAACTCTAAATCCCCCCTGTTGCGTAATCTTACCATGATAGGCCTAAACGACCAATGCTTAAATTTCACAACATAGTACTACAAGCCATGACAGACCTTCACAAGGGACACCTGTTACTGTAGCTTAATACAGAAAGCAAGGCACTGAAAATGCTTATGTGAGTCATTAGACTCCGTAAGCACAAAGGTACGGTCCTGGCCTTGCCATGAATTCTTTGTAAGATCCCACATGCCAGCCTCTGCCTCCCAGTGAAAATGTCCTCCAAATCACAAATGTTTAAAAGGAGCAGGAATCAAGAACATTATACAAGTAGCTCACAATGCCTTGCTCAAGCACACCCCCACGGGATACAGCAGTGATAAATTAGGCCATGAATGAAACTTCAACTAAGCTCTGTTAAAATAGGTTTGGTAAATTTTGTGCCAGCCACCGCAGTCATTTGATTAACCCAAATTAATAGGCCTGTGGTGTAAAACGTGTTAAAGATATTTCCATAGAAAAGTTAGGACTTAACTAAGCCGTAAGAAGCTACAATGACCACAAAAGGAAGCTACGGAAGTGACTTCAATCCTTCTGACTACACAATAACTAAAACCCAAACTGGGATTAGATACCCCACTCTGCTTAGCCCTACACATGAATAATTCTCTCAACAAAATCATTCGCCAGAGAACTACTAGCAACAGCTGACAATTCAATGGACTTGGCGGTGCTTTACACCCCTTTAGAGGAGCCTGTTCCATAATTGATACACCCCGATAAACCTCACCACCCCTTGCTAATTCAGTCTATATACTGCCATCTTCAGCAAACCCTTAAAAGGGAAAAAAAGTAAGCACAAACATTACACAGGAAGAAGTTAGGTCAAGGTGTAACCCATGGGGTGGGAAGAAATGGGCTACATTTTCTACTTAAGAACACAACCCCCAATGACTCAGTCGTTAAGCGCCTGCCTTTGGCTCGGATCATGATCCCAGGGTCCTGGGATCAGGCCCCGTGTCTGGCTCCCCGCTCCGCGGGAAGCCTGCTTCTCCCTCTCCCACTCCCCCTGCTTGTGTTCCTGCTCTCACTGTCTGTCTCTGTCAAATAAATAAAATCTTTAAAAAAAAAAAAGAACACAACACCGAGGAATGTTTTTATGAAACTAAACCAAAGGAGGATTTAGTAGTAAATTAAGACTAGAGAGCTTAATTGAATTGGGCCAGGAAGCACGCACACACAGCCCATCACCCTCCTCAAGTCATAGAATCTAGATATCACATATTAAAAGCACTAAAACACAAGAGGAGACAAGTCGTAACAAGGTTAGCATACTGGAAAGTGTGCTTGGGTAAACCCAAGTAAAGCTTAAATACAGCATCTGGCTTATACCCAGAAGAGTTCATAATAAAGACGACCACTTTGAAGCAGAGCTAGCCCAAACAACTATAAATTACCACAAGACAAACAGTTATAAAAATATAGGAGAAATTTTAATTGGAGCTATAGAGAAAGGACCATAAGGGAATGATGAAAGAAAAATTAAAAGTACTAAATAGCAAAGATTAACACTTTTACCTTTTGCATAATCAATTAGCTAGACTAACTTAAAGAGAATTTAAGCTAAGCCCCTACCCCGCACCAAACCAGAGGAGCTACCTATGAATAATCCACCGGGATGAACTCATCTATGTTGCAAAATAGTCAGAATATAGAGGTGAAAAACCTAAGAAGCCTGGTGATAGCTGGTTACCCAGAATAGAATATCAGTTCAACTTTAAACTTTACATAAAAAACCTAAAAATTGTACTGTAAGTTTAAAATATAGTCTAAAAAGGGGCATCTGGGTGGCTCAGTCTTTAAGCGTCTGCCTTTGGCTCAGGTCAGGATCCCAGTTTCCTGGGATCGAGCCCCGCATCGGGCTCCCTGCTCAGCGGGAAGCCTGCTTCTCCCTCTCCCACTCCTCCTGCTTGTGTTCCCTCTCTCACTGTGTCTGTCTGAAATAAATAAAATCCTAAAAAAATAAAATAGAATCTTAAAAGGTACAGCTTTTCAGAAAAAGGATACAACCCTGTTTAGAGTGAATAAATACACCCATATAGCCTTAAAAGCCATCATTAAGAAAGTGTTCAAGCTCAATAAAGTTAACACCAAAAATATTTAACTCCTTATCTAACACTGAGTTAATCTATTAATGTGGAAGCAATAATGTTAACAGGAGTAACAAGAATTCTTTCTTCTTGCATAAGCTTATATCAGAGCAGATAACCACTGAGAGTTAACAAAATAAAACGTATCTAACAAATCACTTAATCAAACTAACTGTTAATACAACACAGGCATGCAATTAAGGAAAGATTAAAAGAAGAAAAAGGAACTCGGCAAACACAAACCCTGCCTGTTTACCAAAAACATCACCTCAAGCATTTCCAGTATTGGAGGCACTGCTGCCCACCTACATTCATTAAACGGCCACGGGATCATGACCCTGCAAAGGAGAGCATAATTATTTGTTCTCTAAATCAGGCCTTGTATGATTGGCCGCAGGGGGGTTCAATGTCTCTTCCTTCCATTCAGTGAAATTGACCTTCCTGTGAAGAGGCAGGGAAAAAAAAAAAAAATAGACCAGAAGACCTTTGGAGCTTGAATTAACTAGCCCAAAGAAATTCCTCAATCTAACTGACCAGCAATAATAAACTTCTATATGGATTCGCATTTTAGGTTGGGGTGACCTCAAAGAACAAAATAAACTCCAAGTGATAGAAACCTAGACTCGCCAGTCAAAATATTATTTGTTGATCCAAAAGATTTTGATCAATGGAACAAGTTACCCTGGGGACAACAGCACAATCCTATTTGAGAGTTCATATTGATATTGGATCAGGACATCCTAATGCTGCAGCAGCTGTTAAGGGTTCGTTTATTCAACAGTTAAAGTCCTATGGGATCTGAGTTCAGACTGGAGTCATCCAGGTCAGTTTCTATCTATTAAATAATTTCTCCCAGTTCGAAAGCACAAAACAAATAAGGACTAATTATTGAAGCGCCTTCGATTAATAGATGATATTATCTTAATCTAATCAGTTGACTGTATACTCTGGTTTCTCTTCAGATCATATAGATCTTTTGCCTTTAACCAGTTGACTTTAAATCACACCCAAGACACCTGGGTGGCTCAGTCGTTAAGCATCTGCCTTTGGCTCAGGTCCTGATCCCAGGATCCCAGGGTCCTGGGATCGTGCCCCTCATCGGGCTTCCTGCTCCGCGGGAAGCCTGCTTCTCCCCCTCCCATTCCCCCTGCTTGTGTTCCATCTCTTGCTTTGTCTCTCTTTGTCAAATAAATGAATAAAATCTTAAAAAAAAAAAAGTCACACCCAAGAGAAGGGCTTGTTAGGGTGACAGAGCCTGGTAATTACATAAAACTTAAGCTTTTATTCCCAGAGTTTCAATTGATCTCCCTAACATAATGTGTGTGTAATCAGCATTCTCTCGCTAATCATTCCTAGCCTTCTCACCGTGACCTGCTGAACCCTTGTGGAACGAAAAGTATGAGGGTATATACAACTAAAAAGTACGAGGTATATACAATACAAGACCAAATACTGGAGGCCCGTGTGGCCTTCTACAACCCATTGCCGATGCCGTAAACCTTGTCACTCGAGAACAGCTACAACCACTCCTCTATATCCATATTTATTGCGGCAACCATTTTAGCCCTAACACTTGCTTTAACTCTATGAATTCCCCTACCCACACCATACCCACTGAATATAAACTGAGGTGTGCTATTCATATTAGCTGTATCAAGCCCCCGCGGTATACTCCATCCTGTGATCGGGATGAGCCTCAAACTCAAAATATAACTCAACTGGAGCTCTTCGAGCCACAGCTCAGACAATCTCATGTGAAGGAACACTAGCAATTATCCTTTTATCAGCCCTACTAACAAATGGATCTCTCACACTATCAACACTAATCATTGGCCAAGTACACCTATGATTCATCTTCCCCGCATGACCATTGGCCATAATAGGATTCATCTCAAACTTAGCAGAAATAAACCAAGCCCCATGTGACCTAACAGAAGGAGAATCCAAACTAGGATCTGGGTTCAACCCTGAATATGGAGCAGGCCCATTTGCCTTATTCTTCCTAGCTGAATATGCCAACATCATCATCATAAATATCTCTGAACAATTTTATTCTTTGGTACATTCCACAGCCCATATATACCAGAACCGTTATATGCCATTAATTTCACCAGCAAAACTCTGCCCCTAACAATCCCCTTCCTATAAATTCGAGCAGCCTATCCATGATTCTGATTAAGATCAACGAATACACCTACTATGAAAACATTTTCTACCCCTCACACTAGCCTTATGCATGTGACATGTATCCCTACCCATCACTACAGCAAGTATTCCAGCTCAAACGTAAGAAATATGTCTGACAGAAGATTTACTTGGATAGCATAAATAAGAGAGGTTTAAATCCTCTTATTTCTAGAATGATAGGAATCAAACTTCATCTTAAGGAAAAAATGTCAAAAATCTGTGTTACCCTTTTACACCATATTCTACAGTAAATTCATCTAAATAAGCTATTGGGCCCATACCTTGAAAAGGTTGGTGCCTATCCTTCCTAGGATAATAAAACCTAATAAAACTTATTCCCATTACCATTATAGCAACCGTTATCTGAGGAACTGTCCTTGTAATATTAAGTTCTCAATGACTCATAGTCTGCATCGGTTTTGAAATAAAGATATTAGGTATTATCCCTATTCTTATAAAAGGATTTACAAGCCACTGAAGCATCTACAAAATATTTTTTAAAGATTTTATTTATTTATTTGACAGAGAGAGACACAGTGAGAGAAGGAACACAAGCAGGGAGAGTGGGAGAGAGAGAAACAGGCTTCCCACCGAGCAAGGAGCCCGATGTGGGGCTTGATCCCAGGACCCTGGGATCATGACCTGAGCGGAAGGCAGACGCTTAACAACTGAGCCACCCAGGCGCCCCGCATCTACAAAATATTTAACACAGGCCACCGCATCTATGCTCCTAATAGCAATTATTATTTACCTATTGTTCTCCGGACAATGAACATTCTCAAAAATTCCTAACCCTGTTATATCAACGGCAATAACTATTGCCCTAACAGTAAAACTCAGATTGTCCCCATTCCACTTGAGTTCCAGAAGTAACACAAGGAATTTTATCATCTTCATGCCTAATCTTGCTAGCGTGACAAAAACATCACACCACTAGCCATTCTATGTGAATTTCACCATCCATCCACTCCAACCTATTAATAGCAATAGCCATTACATCCATACTCCTAGGAGGTTGACGAGGACTTAACCAAACTCAATTATGAAAAATCTTAGCCTACTCATCAATCGCCCATAGGATGAATAGCAGCCATTAGAGTGTATAACCCTATGAAGATCCTTAACTTGACAGTTGACATCATAAAAACACTCACTACATTCATATTATTTATATAAAATGCATCCAAAACAACACTACCATTATCCCACACATGAAGTAAACTACCACGTATTACCTCACTAAACTTCATATTAATACTATCACTGGGAGGCCTCCCCCCACGTTCAGGTTTCATCCCCAAATGAATAATCATTCAAGAAATAAAAAATGATAGGATTATTATCCCAGCCCTAAGAGCTATTACAGTATCACTAAACCTGTTTCTACATTCAAATAACCTACACTACAGCACTAACTATATTCCCTTCGATGAGCAATAATAAACGACAATTTGAAAATAGAAAAAAGATAACCTTCTTACCGCCACTGATTGTAATCTCAACCATATTGCTCCCACTAACCCTACTAGTATCAATTCTGGACTAGAGGTTTAGGCTAAGAAGTCCAAGGGCCTTCAAAGCGCTATGTATTATCAAACTCCCGAACTCAAATTTAAGGCCTGCAAGAATCTATCTTACATCAGTGGAATGCAGATTAAACACTTTAATTGAGCTAAGCCCTTACTAGATCGGTGGGCTTCCATCCCGTGAAATCTTAGTTAACAGGTAAATACCCTAATCAGCTGGCTTCAATCTACTTCTCCCACCACGTAGGGGAAAAATGACGGAAGAAACCCCAGCGGAATCGAAGCTGCTGCTTTGATTCACTGTGATATTACACCACAGAGCTTGGCAGGAAGAGGGTTAAACTTCTGTTCTTAGATTTGCAGTCTAATGCTTTTCTAGACATTTTATCGATGTTCATATATCGTTGATTACTTTCCACAAACCATAACCTTGGCACTCTTTAAGTCTTATCTGGTGTGTGGGCTCGCATAGGAGGTGCCACTCTTAGTCTCCTGATCTGTGCTGAATTATTTCAGCCCCATGCTCTACTAGGAGACAACCAAGTTTATCATGGAATCTAACTGCCCATGCACACGAAATAATTTTCTTTGTAGTTCTACTGATTGGTGGTTTTGGAAATCGACTAGGCCCTCGAATAAGTGGCTCTCCAGATGTAGCATTCATGCAAATAAACAAGATAAGCTTCTGATTACTCCTACCATCTTTTCTGCTATTACTTGCCTCTTCTATTTTGGCAGCAGGTGCCAGAACCAGATGAACTGTCTACCCTCCTCTGGCCAGCCGTCTAGCTCATGCAGGAGCACCCGTGGATCTAACAATCATCTCACTCCATCTAACAGATGTGTCCTCAATTCTAGGCACTATTAATTTTATTACTACTATTATTAATATACCACTCCCCCCCTGCAATCCCAATACCTAACCCCCTTATTCACAGGATTCATCACAATGACAGCAGTTTTGCTGCTCCTATCACTACCATATTGGCACCTGGAATTGCTATACTATTAACAGATTGAAACCTTAATACTACATGCTTTGTTGCAGCCTGAGGAGGGGACCCCAATGTTTATCAGCATCTATTCTGATTCTTTGGACACCACGAAGTAGGTGTCCTCATTTTACAAGGTTTCAGGATAATCTCACCTACTATTCATGCAAAAAAGAGCCCTTCAGGTATGTGGGAATAGTCTGAGCAATAATATCTATTGCTTTCTTTGGCTTTATCATATGGCCCACCATATGTTTACTGTAGGGATAGACGGTGAAACACGAGCATACTTTACATCAGCTACTGTAATTATTACTATACCAACAGGAGTCAATGTATTCAGCTGACTTGCCACCCTTCATGGATGGAATACCAAGTTATCTCTTGATATCTTATGAGCCCTATGCTTTCTTTTCTGATTTACTATAGGAGGCCTAACAGGCATTGCATGAGCTAACTCATCCCTAGACATTGTCCTCCACGACACATATTATTGTAGTAGCACATTTTCAATATGTTCTACCAATGGGACTGCTATTTGCTATCATTGGCAGGTTGGTTCACGGATTCCCTTTATTCTCAGACTATACTCTTAATAGCACCTGAGCAAAATTCACTTCATGATCATGTTTGTTGGCATCAACAGAACATTCTTTCCTCAACATTTTCTTGGCCATTCCGGAAAGCCTTAATGCTATTCTGATTACCCAGATGCATACACAACATTAAATATGGACTCCCCTGTGGGCTCATTTAGTTCATTAACAGTGGTAATATTAATGATCTTTATCGTTTGAGATGCCTTCACATCCAAACGAGAAATAGCAAGAGTAGAACTTACTACAACAAATTTTGAAAGACTACATGGAAGTCCTCCTTTCAAGAGGCCAATCTTAGTGCCGGCAATATGTCCTGAAGTATAAAATGCTGTGAACTGTCACATACTCACAGTGTTTTCTCCATGCAACAGACTTCAGATGGAAAACTATCAACTGCATGGAGTCAACCGACTTTAACAAGACTGAGTTCACTGAAATGAAAGCAGCAAAGGAGGATGCTTAGAAAGGCTGGTTTGCTGTGTTGCCCTCAGTCTCTATTGTTCATGGTGTTGATTTAAAGGGTTTCAACATGGGGCACCTGGGTGGCTCAGATGGTTAAGCATCTGCCTTCAGCTCAGGTCATGATCCCAGGGTCCTGGGATCGAGTCCCGCATCAGGCTGCCTGCTCCGCGGGAAGCCTGCTTCTTCCTCTGCCTCTCTCTCTCTCCCTCTCTCTCTCTGACTCTCATGAATAAATAAATAAAACAGTTAAAAAAAAACGACTTCATCTATTTAAAAAAAAATAAAGGGTTTCAACAGGACACCTGATTTACTCAACAACACATGTAAAAAGACTCTTAGAAACTGAGTCAAAAGCTCTAGACAGAGAAAGACACATGCATTTGCTTCTGGTCTCTCAGGCAATCCTTCAGCAAATGCCTTCTGGAGCGGCTGTGATGGAGTGGCTCAGGTAGAAGGTGTAGAAGATGGAAAGGTGGTCAGGACACTGTACCCACACCCAAAAGAACTTACCAATGAACAGAATCAAGATTCCAATGACACAGAGCAGCCCCCACCCGTGGTGTGGGATGGAATAACACAAAGCTGAGTCTCAAAGGAAGACAGGGACAGTTTTAGTTTTCCACGTGAATGAGGGACTCTAATGTCCTGATCTCCTCCTGAGAAAATAAAGGAAACACTGGACAAAAGAGCCAACTCGTATGAGTGAATGCACCCAATTTCTAAGGAGCACATGAAGAAACATGAGAACCACATGGAGAAGAAGGAAGCGTAGGAGAAAGGCAGCCTGGCAGTGGGAGCCAATCTCCCCAGGACACATCAATACATTCTGGAAGACGCACGTGAACTATAAAGAAACTAAACAACTTTATGGGCATGGGCTTAGAAGGAAACAAGTGAAGTTCAGGGTCACTCAGGAAAGGTGAACCCTAGTGAAACCACGGGCTTTGGCTGGGACCCAAGAGAGTTACACCTAAAAAGTCAGGTGGAGGGGAAATACCTGGGCCTTCTTAGGGACTGGGCTACAGTGAGGGATGTCAGTTGTACACTGAATAAAGGAATCCGGGACTGCTGGAGCCCCAACCCACTTTCCACAAAGAAACCCCCAGTGTTACTGCAGCAAGACAATTCCATTTTTCTATCCACATTATTGACCCAGGACCCGTACTGAACCAAAAGTGACTGAATTCAGGGCTGATGAGAAAATATGATGACAATGAAACCTAAAGGACAATGCAGACAGACCCAGAGGTGATCCAGGTATCAAAGTTTGTAATGATGGTACCTTCCCTCTTCTACTCCAAGGAGTCACACAACAAGCATGACAAGCAGTTAGAACAGAAAGGGAAATGCAGGTTACACACATCAAGGCAGGAAGGGCAGGCACAATTCTACAGAATGCATTTGGCGAAAATACTCGAGATCTAATTCTAAAAGCAATACAAGTATCTAGACAGGCTGTCACATAACTTCACACAACAGTATTTGTGACAATTCACACAGGAATAGCTTACTCTTCTGCAGCCACTTGTCTTTGTTTAGAGAAATCCACCACAATATCCACTTTCCTCCTTAGCATTTTCAATTCAGCTTCTTGATTTGTTTTCAAAGAACTCAGGGCATTGTAGTGGTCGTTCAACAATAATTCACATTCTGGAAAGGAATGTGTGTGTATGTGCACATGACCTGAGAACTTGGGTTTGATGGGGAAAGGAGAAGGGCAAGTCCTTGAAGACAGGAAGGTATTCTTTCCCTTCCCAATGCAAACTCATTGCCACCATATGGGGATTTCTTCCCCCAAAAAACACACCCTGCAGTGCTCGTTTTTTGGCCCTCAAGGCTCTCTGCTCTCCATCCTCCAATTCATCTTGGCCCTTTAGGACAGATATGAGAAAAGACATTCAAGGAATCATGATCACAGAACAATGTGAGGATGCCTAACAGGACAGGATCATGCAGTGCTACAAAGAAAGCCCTTAAGGCCTAAGAGAATCAGGAGAAAGTAAGCAAAGTGGAAAATAGTTCAAGTCAAAGAACTCACAAATGGCTTTCTCAGTGGCTTTCCTTCATATATATATGCACATACATACATATATACACATCTTCCCCTCTTCACATTGAAAATGCTCTGTTTGGCATTAAGAGGAAGGCACTGTACAATTGGGCCAGTCATCGCCCTTCATCATCCAAGTATCTTGTGGGGACTTTCTACAGATCTTGGAGGGCAGGGCTGAATGATGGGTTCGTTACCTCGCCGTGAAATCATCCATATTCCTAGTCCTTGAAAGAGCAATCCTCATCATGGTGGTTCTAAGTGAAATCCCAGCGCACTACACCATAGGAGTTTCAGTGCCCAGATGCCAACTCTGTACTGTGGTAAACAGCAAGTGAAGATGCTGCACTCACGTCACGCAGTGAACCAAAGGCTCCCAGAGCCACATTAAGGTAAAACTCAACAGCCAACTCCTACCACATCCTGATCCTTGACCTTCTTCTCTCTCTCAGCTTGCAAGTGAGCCAGTGCCCAACGAAGGGTGTCATTTAACTTTTCATTAACTGCCTCAACCTTTTTGATGTTCTCCTTCAACAAAACATTTTGAGTGAGTAATAATAATGCATTCCTTGGGGCACATGGTTGGCATCTGGGTGGCACTGTCGGTGGAGTGTCTGACTGCTTTCGTTTTGGCTCAAGGCCTGATCTCAGTGTTATGGGATTGACCCCTGCATCAGGCTACAAACTCAGCATGGAGTCTGCTTGGGATTCTCTCTCACCCTCTGCCCCCCACCACTCACTCTTTCTCTCTCTCTCAAATCAATCAATCAATTAATCTTTAAGATGATGATGATGATGATGATGATAACTCACTAATTTTATTTGTGT
This sequence comes from Eumetopias jubatus, assembly GCF_037043125.1. NCBI lineage: Eukaryota > Metazoa > Chordata > Mammalia > Carnivora > Otariidae > Eumetopias > Eumetopias jubatus. Next base: position 846,570 of record NW_028274875.1, read on the forward strand.
TGTTAGGACACAATTCAGGCAAAGAAGGGATTCTTACCTTCAATTTCAGAACGTCCTCAGTGAGAAACTCATGTTTATTCAGAGTTTCTGCAAGATGTTTCTTGCCTTCCCTGATCTATAAAACATATGAAATAAGGAATCAGAATTCAAAAATAGCATCGTGTAAGACAAACCTATCTACTAATATGTGACTCCTTTCAAAATAGAGAGGCAGTGCTCTGCATTTGTGAAGCTTCTCTCGAATCAGGACCGTTTGTGGACCACATGAAATAGGTCAGTAGGATGAACTACAAGAGGTGGAAGTAACCAAAATGAAATCACAAAAAGTATTTGAAAGGGTCCTTATACCTTCAGGTTCCAAAGGGATATTTCCTTAGCAAGCTCCCTGTTTCCTTTTCTAAGTTGATGGATCTTCTCATTTATTTGGTGTAAGGTAACTAAAAGGAGAAAAAAGAATCTCTAAGATAATTAGCAAAACCAGGGACATTGAATATCCCAGTGTATGAGCTACAGAGACACATTCTCTGACACTTGGGTGAAACTAACTTGTTAGCATTCTCCTTGTGCCCGAAGGAAGCAAGCTTTACCAGCATTTGAAACCTAAAACAACCTATTTCGTGGAGATTCCTACTTAAAATTGTTTTCAAAAATAGAGAAATGCAATCAAATGTCTTCTAAGTTTTCTCCCATCTGTAAGCACCATTCTTGGAAAACGCAATCACTGCAAATGCTGATGTCATCGCCAGATATGTAACAGAAAAAACAAGCATGCTGTCAACTAACATTTCTCTCCTCCAATGATTAAGGTGCAAAAATAGGTCTCTGCAAACCACCCAAAATGAACAAATCCATCCTTTGCTCCTGTTCAGCGCCACTTCCATTTCCAGGTCCTCCTTGGAATTCCACACAAGGAAAGCTCAAAATGGCAATTGAGGGACAACTCCATGGCTTTCAGTGACTTCCTGCTGTTCACAGATTGCCTGTCATGAAACCTAGGTGGAGGTTCTGGAAGACAAGATCTTTGGAATCAAACACAGTTGGGGACAAACTCCACATTACACCATCTAGGGAGGGCCTGGATAACTCACACTCCCTGGAACACAAGCTTTTCTCATCCCAACATGAGAAGTTTACCCTCCACCCTGACAGGAAAACAACACTCATGAAGCACCCCATCATAGATGGATAACACATCAGAGGTCGAGAACACAGACTCCGCTACCTGACCCTTAATTCTCTCATCCTGGGGCACCTGCGTGGCTCAGTCGGTTAAGTGTCTGCCTTCAGCTCGGGTCATGATCCCACATCGGATCATGATCCCACCTCGGGCCCTGGGATCCCACATCTGGTTCTTGGCTCAGTGGGGTACACGCTTCTCCCCCTCTCTCTGCCAGCCACTCGGTCTGCTTGGGCTCTCTCTCTCTGTCAAATGACTAAACAGAATCTTTTACAAAATAATACTTCTCTCATCTTACCTCAAAGTGCAAACTTCTCTTCTATTGGCCCAATGTGAGCACTCCCATGCCCTGAGATCTCTCTTCTCACCACCCCCACTGCTGCACTCCCAGGGAAGAACACCAGCATTTGAGGGTTTGCTAAGTGCCAGGCAGCCATCGTGGCCATCAACAGACAGCACCGTGGAATCACCACAACCTCTGAGGCACAGACACAACACGTCACCCCCACTGGCACACGTTCCTTTCTACTCATTCTCCCCTGGCAGGAAAGGCTCCCTCCACCTCAGACTCAAAACCATGGTTTCAACCTCTCTTGTGACACACGCTCTACCTGGCAATATGTGGCTTCTTCTCTAAGTGTGGCCTGCTTGCTAGACTCAAAGAGTGTTTTCTCATCTTGACATTTCACCAAGAGCCAGGTCATGGCAAAGTACTCACTCCAGACCTCAGGTTCCTATCATCGCTTGCCTCCTAAACATCTCTCTGAACAATTACTCTTTCTATTCTCCCTCCTCCCATGAGGTGTTCCTCCCCCTGGTCTCAGAAGTTATGGCAACACCCTCCATGTTGTCATTTAGACTCCTCATGGGGAAGAGAATGATTTTCAGGAGTGAACAAGTCAATTAGACATCAGAAGTCACCATATTCACCCCTAGTCTAATTATACCCACGTCAAACACCGGTACTGAGAATTTAGGACAAAGAAAACCAAAGCCAAAACACCTACCATCATATTGTCGTGGCTTTATCTAAGAGAGGAAGAATCAAAATTAAGTTTGATGTCAAAACGTATTACTAGTAAAAATCTCTAGTTCAGGTCAATACTGGAATAGTCTTCCAATAAAATTACAATAATCATTTTGTTTAGAAGAATGACTTCACAGGAGTAAAAAAGAAGAGAAAATGGGAATTTCCTGATTAAGTCATCATAGTTCACAATCCATTTCTGATAAAGAGCACAACGGTATATAACTTAATTTTGACCCCAAACTCTATTCACATTCTAGGAAATGAACGTTCAGCCTGTTCAATTTTGACAGTGTATCATGCAGACATTTAAAAAATATTCATTAATTCATCATTTCCGGAAGTTTACTGTAACCTGATATCCACACTGATGTTCAGAAACTGGGATTATTATAAAATCCCGAAAGAAAGGAAATGGAAGGAAGGAAGGAAGGGAGGAAGGAATGTAGGAAGGAAGGCAGGCAGGTGACTAAAACTCTGACAAAATTATGCCTTTTTCCTTGTCCAGAAAGCTTCTCTGAACTCTCACTAAGCGTTGGCTGTTTGCTGAATTCACACACAGTTACGGCACATCAGGTGCTATGATTGCCATCCCATCTGTAATAGACCCTTTCATTAGTTTGGTATTAACTCTGCCAAGCCTTTGGGGCAGATTCCGTGCCTCTGTAGAGTTGCAGACATATATTAACATGTGGTGACAGTAGTTTATCCCCATTGCATCTGTTCACCCCAGGGCATAGGTGGGACGCAGGACACAGGTAACGTCTGGCAGTGATGCTCTTGTCTTGGAACGTGGTGGTGGAGGTTTCACGTGCTCAGAACTGTTTCTTTGGGTTTCAGGTTTGTTGGTGGTGTTACTTTTCTGTTTCACCTCAGCCTATAGTTTATTTTGCGTGTGTACGTCTGTAGGGATGCACAGGGGCTTCGTCATTTCCCGAGAACTCCCTGCGGGCCTTACCCCAGGGGTCCTACCTCATCACCGTTCCTGTACTATGGGCCACGTTCACAGCCTGCACCCTGGTGGCCTCATGAACCTCACCAACCACCTCCACCTCCTGCATTTGGCAATGTGATCTGAACAGTAGGTCTTGACTTGCAAAGCATATCCATCTTTCTCCACGAGGAGACTTTGGAGAAGATGTAGAAGTGGTGCCCTAGGGATTTGTATTGCAGGGGTTCCCCTGGCTAAAGACATTCCAAGATTCATCAGTTTCTACGCTATTACTACATTGTGGGGCTGTGTCCTTTTTCCATTTTGATCTGGGTAAGAGTTGTCTCTTGTAGAGAGAGAAAGACATTTTATAGAATGTCAGACATAACATTTTTCAGCCAGGCTATTTCCCACATTTTGGGCTGTTGGGGGGTGAAGCACACTGCTCAGTTCATTTTTTAAAAAAGATTGTATTTATTTATTTGAGAGAGAAATAGAGAGAGAGCACAATTAAGCAGAGCGGCAGGCAGAGGGAGAGGGAGAAGCAGGTTCTCCGCGGAGCAGGGCACCCAATGCACAGCTCAATATCAGGATCCCGGGATCATGACCTGAGTCAAAGACAGACACTTAACGGACTGAGCCACCCAGGCACCCCAGCTCAGTTCATTTTTAGCTGCTTGAGCCCGGACTGTTTTTTCCTTAGCTATGGAAGCACTTGAAGGAAGGTGGGGGGCTGTGGTCCCTTCTTTGAGGAGAAGGACAGGTCTTCCCCTTGTATTCAGGCATCAGCAGAAACATGTGGGAAATGCTCTATGTCTGAGAAGGGACCCGAGAGTGGGAGCGAAGGAAATGTGATGGCAGCAGTTTTGGAGCGTTTGTTTGAATTCTGCACAGTCAATGCCGGTCTGCATCCACCTCCATCGGTTCTAGGGCTTTGGTCTGATGCTGAAGCTGCTGGGGCTCCCATGAGGAACAGGGGCCCTGAGCCTCATAGAGGTCCAGGGATGGGCAAGATAACTACTTTCGCCTCTACCAGGTGTTCCAGAATCTTCCCTTAGTGAACCATATCCAGTCCTGGCCTTGTGTCTGTTGGGTGGGTCCTGTAGTATGTCTGTGGCGTCGTTTACCTTTCAAAATGCAAGCAATTCACCCAGGGGCTGACAGGCTTCTTCATTACAAATCATCACCTTCGGTGGCACCTTCCAAAGGCACAGGTGCTAGGAGGTGAAGGATGGCGGGCGCTCACTGTGTGTGCGTTTGTGTGTGTGCATGTGTGTGGGTCCATCCACCCCTGCCCACCCACAATGCCCGTGGGGGGAATTACCTTGAGAAGGATGACACCTCACTCCAAGGTGAAGTCGCTGGCCGATCTGACTCCCAGTCAGTAGGTGCGATTGGTGGATTGTTCATGTTGGGGTTAGATGATTAAACTGTGACAAGGTCTGTGGTAATCCTCAAAACTGGAAACTAGGGGAACCTCTTCTCCATTTTATAGTGTTTGTTTTGCAGTTTGGGATGTTCTTAGATAGGGCAAGTTTCATAAGTCATCCATGTTTTACTTCTGCTGGTAAAAATGCTGTACAGAATCCCTCTACTTGTTACCCTTTCTAAAACTGTTTTGAATTTTCAAAGCTGTTGGGTGATCTGTCACACACTTTCTGAATGGGGGATGTCAGTGATTAGCTGCGTGACCAGTGCCTCACAAGCCCTTCCGTTGGGCTTCTAGGAGCAGGTCGTTTTGGTCCTATGTCACTGTGAGAGCTGGTTTCTTGTCTCATCACACGCTCTGCAGTTTTCCATCAGAAAGCATATACATTTTTGTGAATTCTCTTATTTTGCCTTCCCATCTTATTTTCTCACTGGACAAAATTGCTCTGGAGCTCAGTGTGTGGAAATTTCTGAAGAGTGTGTTTTATGATAAACACAGCTGCTGCACATAAATAACAGCTATTGGTTTTGTGTTCCTCTCAGAAAACCCTTTTCCATGCCCCCTGTCAGACCACAGGCCCCTCATTCCTCCAGGGTCTTTGTGGCCTTGTACAGAAACTGCAGACAGTAGAAAACCACTTTGTTGGGAAGTGAGGCAGGTGGGGACAGTCAGGGGCTTGGCAGGCAAAGGATTCAGCTCGAGTGGCTCGGATTCCTTGTGGAGAAAGGGCATTCAGTTTCATCATGTTCTGTCTCTTCTTAACAAACCCAAAACTACAGTGGTTGAAGAGGAACAATGAAGTGTTACCCAGGAATTCGATGCCTCCGTGTCTGGAGTATGTTGCTTTACTCCTATCCAATGATCCCATTTCACCTTTTAAGACACTACTTCTTGGTAGTGAACGTTGGCAGACAGGGGTAGTGATGTTTGGTGACAGTAGGTTATTCCTGTAACATCTATTCCTCCGCTCACTGCCTTATTATATTGGTACCAAATGAGAGGGATGAAGTTTTCTAGCACGATGCGGCTCTTCTGGAACGTGGTATTAGAGAAGGAGCCAGATGCAGAGAGCTTGCTCTTTGGGTTTCATCACTTGGTGTTGCAACTTTTGGCTGTCTTAGCCGAATATTTTGTCCTCTGTTCTGCAGATCGGTAGAGATGTAAGAGGGTTTCCTCGTGCTCCAAGGCCCCCCCATATGCCCTACCACACGGGGTGTTGTTTACCAGGCTTCACTGGCTATGGACTACCTCACCCTCCTCCACATGGGTGGACAGGGAGGCCTCACACCCACACCTCGTTCCTCCACCACATGGTAAGATGATCTGAATTGGATGACATGAGTTGTAATGTATATTCCTAGTTTAAGTACTTCTGTCAGTGGAGAAGATGTAGAGGAGGTACCACAAGGCCTTGCGATGCAAGGATAGACCTGAGTGAGGACATAGTAACATTCCTCATCTTTCTGTGGACGTCCATTTCATGGACTGTCTTGTTTCACCCTACAGAACTGGGCAGCAGTTGTCTGCCATGGAGACGAAAAGTGGCATTTTGCAAAAGACAAACATGAAAGCATTGCCCAGGTGCATAGCACAGACACAATGTTTTGGGCTCTGGGATGGATGGAGTGCAATCTTCCATCACTCTCACTTGGAGGCCCCAGTTGTCCAGTGTTATTGATTAGTTATGAAAACATCTGTCCCTGGGTAGAGTGGTCACATCCTCAGGGGTGAGGGACTGGGCTCTCCTTTACCCACAGTTGTGAGAGGAGACCTGTGAGAAACTCTCTGTATCTGGATGAGACGTGGGACTGGGAAAGAGTGGAATAGGGTGGGGCAGGTGTAGAGCATTGGCCTACATCCTGCATGGTCAAGGCCAGCCTGAATCTACCTGCATCCCTTCTAGGGCTTCATTCATATTCAGAAACCTGGGTCGCACAAGGGGAAAACAGCAGCACCCTGCCCAAGAGTGTCCCGCAGAAGGACCAGGTAAATACTGTGGCTGTTTTTATTTGTAATCATTTCTGGAATCCATTTCCTGTCTGAGCAGCACCCTGTCCTGACCTTGTATCTATTGGGTTTGTCCTGGGATCTGTGTGTGGTGTCATTTACCTTTCAAAATGCTAAGTCTTCATTCAGAACCTACAGGCTTCTCTATTTCCAGATCATCACCTTAGGGTTGTGTCGGTGGAAGAAACACAGAGTTTTGCTTAAGCCTTGACATTACAAGGGGAATCCTGGCTGAGCACGTTTTAACATCCTGAAGATTCTCAGGACATACATGTGTTGTGCTTGGCTATTTCCACGCACTGAGCAGTGGGGGAGGCGCTGTTATTGGAAAGGAAGTGTCTTTATTGCACAATGGAGACATATATTTCTTACCATCCTGCATGTCCAGAGTCCACATTTGTTGTCTGGGAGGGATGATACACACCTCTCAATTTGTTTGCAGCGTGTTGAGTTTTAGCTGTCATTTCATTAGTTATATAAACACCCGAAGCAAGGCTATTGTCCCTTGATTAATCATTAGGGTAGGGGTCTGTCCCTTGTCCTCGGCAGTCAGTGGATACTTGTGGGAAACCCTCTTGTTCGGTAAGGGTGATGAGAATGAGAAACAGTGGCAGATGCTCTAGGCAGGTGTAGACGCTTTTTTGGAATGTTGCTGAGTCACTTCCAATGGGATGTTCTCCTGTCTCTTCTCTGACCTGTGTCGGATACAGACGCTGGGGCATCCTCCACGAGGAATAGCAGTCCTGCATGCAGGCCTCCCATGTTATGGGAGAGTGAATGTTGTTAAGGTCATGATAACTTTCTTCAGGTTGCTCAGGAGATACATTTGATGCACTTTGTCTTTCACTCATACTGAGGTGGTTGGCAGGTCCCTTTGTGGTGAATGAGAGCCACTCTTCTCCGAAAGCTGGGCAGAGCAAGAATGCGCACGCACACTCTATAGAGACGATATTCCGTGCTCCGGAAGGGATGACGCCTTCTCTCTTTTTTTTTTTTTATGGTTATATTAATCACCATACATGACATCATTAGTTTTTGATGTAGTGTTCCATGGTTCATTGTTTGTGCATAATACCCAGTGCTCCACGCAGAACATGCCCTCTTTAATACCCATCACCAGGCTAACCCATCCCTCCACCCTCCTCCCCTCTAGAACCCTCAGTTTGTTTTTCAGAGTCCATCGGGAATGACACCTACTCTGAACGATACAAATTTAACGTGTCTGAGAGCAGGGAGGGACACATTCATTAAACGACATAGATGTTATGTTCCGCAAAAGGGAAGCACCAGCAATGGATCTGAAGGACAAGAGAGGGAGCCATGAGTTACTAGAAACAGGAGGTTGTGGATGAAAAGGATGGAGGTGCTCAGGGGAGTGGATGGGCCTCTCTTGGGTAGAGCGTGGGCTGTTCCTGGCAGGCCAGCAGCCTGAGCAGTGAGTATGAGGACACCGTGAGATCCACACCGAGTTGCTGCCTGTGTCGGTCACACGGTGTGCATAATGCAGTTATTTGTACCATAACCTCACTGTTGCCATAAAGTTGTTCCTTTATACTCTATAAAGATTGTTGTTTACGCTGGATTTCTGAAGGTTCTGAACTGGGTGACAGAATGTGGTGGAGATTTGGGAAATTTAACTTGGTTCCTTTGGGGATTCTCGTCTGCCTGAGATTGTGGGCCCCGGTGAGAAAAAGTGAAGACCGGACCGAGATCAGCAGAGTGGCTGCCTTGGCCTTCAGCCTGAGCCAGACTCTTCGTGGGGAATTCAGGATTGATCAGGATCCTCCCTAGCTGGATCCCTGTCACTACGCCTCTGCCTCTGATTCACCACTCTGGCTGCACTTTGCATCTCCCTGAACGTTGTCACAGGATCCTGCGGATTTACCTGTGTTCCTGATTTCTCAGCCCGAATGGCAGCTCTCAGTGCGGCCTACTTAGAGCCTCAGCTTTGTTATCTGTGAAAGGGAGGCATATTGGTTTCTTCAATTAGAAGAATAGGAGTTGAAGTACATAAAAATCTGCAGGGGCTCCTGGATGGCTCAGTGGGTTAAGCATCGGACTCTTGATTTCTGCTCAGGTCATGATCTCAAGGTTCTGAGATCGAGCCCCAAGTCATGCTTGGCATTGAGTATGGAGCTTACCTAGGATTTTCTCTCTCCCGCCACCCTCCCCGTTCGTGCACAACTTTGCCCTTTCGCTGTCTCTGTCTCTCTGTCAGAAAAAAGAGAAAAAGAATATGTAAAATATCTGGGCTGTTGGCCACTCCCCCTTCTCACTCTTTAAATGAAAATAGCTCCATGCAGATGAGTATGAAAAAATGTTCATTTCTGTCCACACCATTACCCTGAGAGTATAACACCTCAGCCCAGAGTTTGCCAATCCTCATTTCAAAAATAAGGCAAGGACCCCTTTTTATTTTCTATTAAATTTTAGGTCCTAGCTAAGAATGAAGTAAAAGATCATTTCAACAACCTGTACATTTAGAGGTTTATATCTGGGATGTGAGGACAATTGTTTTCTATTACATATAGACTCTTGGAGGCAGCCACACACTCAGGTGTTCATTCAAGGCCTCAGATAGAGTATAGGAAGCAAATGCATTTAGGAAAACAGAAGGTCACAGTGTACTAACCCAAATCTATTTGCCTTACATGACAGGAAATTTGAAATTTGAAGACCTCCCTGAGCAATTACAACCAGGCGGTGTGTGTATATATTTAGAAAATTGTCAGATCAGCCTAATGTCCTGAATGCTGTCCCTGCCCATCCTGTCCCCTGTGCTCTGTCTCTCCCGGTATCACCCAAATAAACCTTTCACAGTCCTGTCTCTGCGTCAGCGTCTGCCTTCAGGAGCCCTACAGTCACTCGCCTTTGAGTGCACAGTGTGAATCCCGTACACAGAACAAACTGGCAGCAATGGTGGTGATGGAGGATATAGCAGGATTCCCCGTTGTGGTATCTTTCCTGCAGGGAGTGTAAGAAATCCTTTTCGGGAGGCGGACACATCTTGTATTTAGGTCTGTTGGTGGTTATATTAACTCAGGTGATAGATACTCTTTAGCACATGGCGCCTGCTAGTTTAGGGGGTGTGTATCAATCAGCAGGACAGGGGTCTGTCCACAGGCAGCGGTCTGTTGTGATGGTGAGGAATGAATGAAGCATCCCTAGGGGCCCTGAGAGACTGGTGAGGAGGCCCTGCATTAATTCAGATTTTGTGCACTGGTTTCACCTTACCAGGTGCCCCCCAACAGCAAGTGGGCTCTGAGGGGGGGCTGATGGTGGCAGTTTTCTTAGTAAGACCCATGATGCCCATAATCCTCCCACAGTGTCCTTATTGGGGAATGGGCAGAGCAGAAGCTAATGACAGGAGACCCATTCCTCCCTCACCACACAGGAGGAGTTGGGTGTATGCCTCTGTCACTTTTTAGGTCGTTTACTCCAATCCATTCTGCACCAGAGCTCCTGGATCTTGCAAAGGCCTCCTTCTTCCCAGATTGTGGAAGCAGCCATCCTCCAGTAGCTTTGGGGTCATGGCGTGGCCACTAAGGTGTCCAGAATTTTCTGTCCAGGAGTGGCTGGTAACTGCACTGCTGTGGTCAAGGCCCTGTGAGCAGGGCCTGGGCCAAATGATGGCAGCAGAGAGGGGCAGACAGGAGAGGTGGTTCACTGTGGTCTTGGACAGGGCTGCAAAGAGCAGAAGGCCTGAGGGCCTGGGGAGAGATAGGGAAAGAGACTGTCAGGGAGAGAGACACTGAATGAGAGGTGAGGGGATTGGGCAAGTCCTAGAAAGTGAGAGGAACATAGAGAGAGATGCGGTAGAGAGAAGCAGAGACCAAGAGGAATTTCAAGGATGAAAAGAGGTTGCTGTTCTAGGTGTTGGAGGTGGACCATGCACCAGGGTGGAGGAGGTCGATATACGTGATCCGAATGTTGGGACCAGAGAAGGTGGGAAAGCAGGCGATCAGATTTCCCTGAGACCAAAGCTCCAACCTCCCTAGGGCTGAGCTTTGTAGAGGCCATTTCACTTGGGAAGATGGGCATACCTCCTTTTGCATGGGGTTTTGGGGCCAAGCCTCTATCTGTTATGGAGAGAGAGGGCTTGGCTGGACCTAAGCATGCTCTGTCCCTCCTGCTCAGGGGCCATGGCTTTGAGCGTTGTAGGGATTCCCAGGTTGGCCAGCAGATGGCACCTGCGCACCTCCAACCGGGAGGGGGAGGTGTCTTTGCCTGTCCTGACCCAAGGTATCTCAGAGCAGGAAGGACTTCTGTGGCAGCCCAAGGATCCAGTCCCACTGTGGCTCCCCCAGGATAGAGAGCCAGAGCTGGGGTTCCAGTAGGTTCTGCCGCCGCCCTGTGGGAGACCCTGGGGGCTTTGCAGCAACTTGGTGCCTCCTGAGGTGCTACTGAGAAAAGCTGCTTTGTTGGGTGAGTGCTGAGGAGGGGGCTGTGGGCAGCTTCCCCAGGACGTGCTGGTAGGTGAGCAGCACAGTCGCTTGCATTTGGGGGGCTGTTCCCCTGGTTCATTCCTCCTTTTCCCTTAGGGTATTTGAACAAGACCTGTTTTACTCAGGGATCCGTGGATTGAGTGGTCCTGCGATGTCACATCGGAGATGCTGTGGTTGTTTTGTTACAGTTGCAGGCTTGTTTCTGAGGAGAAATCCTGACTCCAATTCAGAGAAATGGGAGCTGCATTCAGTTGGGACACGAATACAGGAACTGCTGTCAGAACCTTCTAGAAGGAGGAGCTGAGATCCCACTTTCTGAGTTCTGCTGGAGCCAGAGCCCCAGGTAAAAGCACAGAGTGTCCTCCACTTAAACGTGCTTTTATTAATTTTCAATCGTTATTTTTTGCTGACAATGGTACAGTAGTTGGAAATGACTGAAAACTTGACCGGTACTTGATGTCCTAAAACTTCCATTATTTTACTGTTAAATTTGCACCTGAAACTTGATTTGTTATAATTATCCTTTCCTGTCTTCCTTGGAAGGAAACTCATCCATAATACCTTTCAAATGTACTCATTATCTCATCTCCTTTTCTTTCTTTCTTCTTATTCTTCTTCTTCCTTTTTTTTTTTTTAAGATTTTATGCCAGCCCCACGGGGGTGGGGCGGGGGACAGCAGAGGGAGAAGGTGACTCAACATTGAGCAGGGAGCCTAGCATGGGACTCGATCTCTGGGACCCTGAGTTCAAGACCTGAGACAGACGCTTAAGTGACTGAATCACCCAGGCGCCCCAGCTTATCTCTTTTCACCTGAGATTGTGAATCACTGTTTAAAGAAAAAACATGATGGTATATTTTTTAAGATATTAAAATAGATGCTTACATCCACTGGTTCATGCACTTCCAAATTTTTTCTTTTATTTTCCTTTGATGCTTATTTCTATTTCAGATATTATATTCCTGTATCTTCCTTAGTTTTACATTCCTCACATGTACTTTCAAGGATCCTTTCCATCTTTTGTCAGAAAGAAGACAGACCTTTTGATGAGCATGCAGGTTTGTATAATTTCAAGATTTGTTGTTTAGGTTTTTAGAAACTTTTCCCGCCCATTTAAAAATATCATCCCACCTTGGCAAGCTACATAAAAAGAGTAATCCCCTTCTATCAGTATGATTTCATTTCATTTTACTGTGTTTCTTCATTTGATATTTTATATTTATGTCTAAAACATGAGAATATCTCATAAGTTCACTGAATGTGGAAAACATATGAAATTTTGAAGGTTTGCATATTTGAACTCATAAATGCAGAGAGTTGCCTGTTAAATTAAGGCTATTTGCTGAGCAAGATGCAAGTGACATAATCGTTTTGGGGGAAGAAATAATGTCTTCTATTCTTTTACAAACATGCTACAGTTGTTTCATTATCATATATCTGGATATGAGCAATTACTTTTTCTTTTCAATTTTTTATTTAAATTCTACTTAGTTAATATTCAGGATATGGATATGAGCAATCTTATGACATTATCTTTTTATAATTTATTAATTTAAGAAACTAAACATATCATTTTTTTCTCCATGATAAGAAAAATCTATAGAAGTATCATCATTTCTTATGACACAATTCTTTGTTTTTTAAAATTCTATTTAATAATTTCTGAGAGGAAGAGAGATCATGAATGGAAGGGTTCAGGCAGAGTGTGAAGATGATTCCCTGCTGAGCAGGGACCCCGATGGGGGGCTCGATCCCAGGACGCTGAGAAATGACCTGGGCCGAAGGCAGCTGCTTAACCCACTGAGACACCCGGTTGCCCCTTTATGACGTTATTCTTAATATGACATCTCTTATAATTGAAGATTTCCTCATTGATGGGCTACATCTGTTTTACCATCAATAACCAAGAAGAAGCATTTTCTCTGAATATTATTTTTTTAAATTATTTTTAATTATTTATTTTATTTTAATTCAATTAACCAAAGGAATAGCCATCAGTTAAACTAAGGAATAGCCATCATTAGTTTCAGAGGTAGAGTTCAGTGATTCTTCAGTTGCATATAACACCCAGTGCTCATCCCATCATGTGCCCTCCTTAATACCCATCACCCAGTTACCCCCTGCGCCTCACCCACCTCCCCTCCAGCAACCTTCAGTTTCTTTCCTATGGTTGAGAGTCTCTTATGGTTTGTCTCCCTCGTTGTTTTCATCTTTTATTTAAATTTTGTATTGTTGTGTTAATCACCATACATTACTTCATTAGTTTTACGTGTAGGGTTCCATGATTCATTGGGCATAACACCCAGTGCTCCACGCAGAATGTGCCCTCTTTAATACCCATCACCAGGTTAACCCATCCCCCCACCCCCCTCCCCTCTAGGACCCTCAGTTTGTTTTTCAGAGTCCATCGTCTCTCATGGTTCCTCTCCCCCTCCGACTTACACCCCTTTATTCTTCCCCTCCTGCTATCTTCTTCTTTTTCTTTTCTCTTAACATATGTTGCATTATTTGTTTCAGAAGTACAGATCTGTGATTCAAAAGTCTTGCACAATTCACAGAGCTCAACATAGCACATATACTCCCCAATGCCTATCACCCAGCCACCCCATCCCTCCCACTCCCCACCACTCCAGCAACACTCAGTTTCTTTCCTGAGATTCCGAATTCCTCATATCAGTGAGGTCATATGCTACGTCTTTCTCTGATTGACTTATGTCACTCAGCATAACACCCCCTGTTGCATCCACGTCGTTGCAAATGGCAAGATCTCATTCCTTTGGATGGCTGCATAATATTCCATTGTGTATAATATCACCTCTTCTTTATCCATTCATCTGTCGATGGACATCTTGGCTCTTTCCACAGTTTGGCTATTGTGGACATTGCTGCTATAAACATCGGGGTGCACGTACCCCTTCGGATCCCTACATCTGTATCTTTGTGGTAAATACCCAGTAGTGCAATTGCTGGATCGTATGGTAGCTCTATTTTGAACTGTTTGAGGAACCTCCATACTGTTTTCCAGAGGGGTTGCACCAGCTTCCATTCCCACCAACAGTGTAGGAGAGTTCCCCATTCTCTGCAATGCCGCCAACATCTGTTGTTTCCTGACTAGATAATTTTAGCCATTCTGACAGGTGTGAGGTGGTATCTCATCGAGGGTTTGTTTTGGATTTCCCTGATGCCAAGCGATGTTGGGCACTTTCTCATGTGTCTGTTGGCCATTTGGATGTCTTCTTTGGACAAATGTCTGTTCATGATTTACACTACACATTTGATTGCCACTGCCCCTGAGCCTCCACTCTTGTTCTGCCCTGCAGGTGTTGAAGGCATTTATTGTCCTGACCGTGGAATTCGTGTCCCATGTCAGGGACCAGCTCATGGAGGAGCTGCAGCAGCATGTGAAGTCAGTGACAGCCCCGCATAAGTACCCCAGGAAGGTGAGAGAGGGCAGAGGGATGGCACTTGGTCCCCTCCAGTGGGCCGTGGGCTCTGCTGCCCCAAATCTTGTAGGGTGGCTGGGGTGGAGCTTATGTAGCCCATGAAGTGAGCATTTTTCTCTACTGAAGAAGCATTCAACTTAGGGATTTAGGGGGCTCCAATTCAATCAGCGGGAACCTCTATCCTGTGTCAGAAAACGAAAAGGGATCCATGGCTCACAAGTCAACCTACAGAAAAAAAATGAGATAAGTGTCTAGAAATATCCAGAAAGTCTATTTGTAATCTTTCTTTCCTTTTTTAAAAGATATATTTATTTATTTTTGAGAGGGAGAGAGTGAAAGGAGAAGGATAAACTGGGAGGGAGAGAGCGAATCTCAGATAAGACTCTCTATGGTGCATGGACCATAAAGATTTGTCATCTTTCAAAATTTGAAAAAGAAAAGCCATCAGGGAAATTCAAATCAAAGCCCCATTAAGTTACCACCTTACAGTTAGAAGGGCATAAATTAAGAAGGCAGGAAACAACAGATGTTGGAGAAGTTGTGGAGAAATGGGAACCCTCTTACACTGGTGGTGGGAATGAAATTGGTGCAGCCACTTTGGAAAACACTATGCAGGTTCCTCAAAATTTACAAATAGAGCTACCCTATGACCCAGCAATTGCGCTACTGCGTATTTACTGCAAAGACACAGAGGCAGTGAAAAAAAGGGGCACATGCACCCCAATGTTCATAGCAGCAATATCCACACTAGCCAAACTGAGGAAGGAGCCGAGATGCTCTTCAACAGACAAAGGGATAAAGAAGATGTGGTCCATAAATACAGTGGAATATTACTCAGCCATCAGAAAGGATGAATGCATTTGTATCGACATGGATGGAACTGGAGGGGATTATGCTAAGTGAAATAAGTCAAGCAGAGAAAGACAGTTATCGTATGGGTTCATTTATTTGTGGAACATAAGGAATAGCATGGAGGACATTAGGAGAAGGAAGGAAAAAATGAAAGGGGGGGATCAGAGGGGAAGATGAACCACGAGAGGCTATGGGCAAAGAAACAAAACAAAACAAAAAAACAAATCAACACCTGCCACACATTTTGCAAACCATTAGTCATAGTAAGGAATACATTTTCTTTTTTTCTTTTTTCTTTTTTAGGTTTGTATTAATGTAAATTCAGTCATTCAACATATAATATAGTATTGGTTTCAGAGGTAGAGGTCAGTGATATCAGTCTTATAGAACATACAGTGCTCCATACATCATGTGCCCTCCTTAACACCCAGCACCCAGACACCCCATCT
Source organism: Eumetopias jubatus (assembly GCF_037043125.1). Classification (NCBI taxonomy): domain Eukaryota; kingdom Metazoa; phylum Chordata; class Mammalia; order Carnivora; family Otariidae; genus Eumetopias; species Eumetopias jubatus. Next base: position 862,328 of record NW_028274875.1, read on the forward strand.
TCCACCCTCCTCCCCTTCAGCAGCCCTCAGTCTCCTTTCTATGATTAAGGAGTCCTTATGTTTGCCTAACTCTCTCATTTCGCCTTGGTTTATTTTTCCCTCTTTTTCCCTATGATCCTCTGTATTGTTTCTTAAATTCCGTATACTAGTGAGATCATATAATCATTGTCTTTTTCTTTTTTTTTAAAGATTTTATTTATTTTGTTTGAGGGAGAGAATGAGAGAGAGAGAGAGAGCATGAGAGGGGAGAGGGTCAGAGGGAGAAGCAGACTCCCCGCTGAGCAGGGAGCCCGATGCGGGACTCGATCCCGGGACTCCAGGATCGTGACCTGAGCCGAAGGCAGTCGCTTAAACACCTGAGTCACCCAGGCGCCCTATCTTTTTCTGATTAACTTATTTTGCTTAGCATAATACCCTCTAAACATCCACATTATCGCAAGTGACGGGATTTCATTTGTTTGATGGCTGTGGAATATTCCATTGTGTATATATAGCACATCTTATCCATTCATCTCTCCATGGGTCTCTGGGCTCTTTCCATAGTTTGGCTATTGTGGACATTGCTGCTATGAACATTGGGATGCAGGGGCCCCTTCAGATCACCACATTTGGATCTTTTGGGTAAATACCCAGTAGTGCAATTGCTGGGTAGTAGGGTAGCTCTCTTTGCAACTTCATGGGGAACCTCGATAGTGTTTTTCAGTGTGGCTGCAGCAGCTTGCATTCCCACCAAAAGTGTAAGCGGTTCCCCTTTCTTCACATCCTTGCCAACATCTGTCACGTCCTGACTTAGTAATTTTAGCCATTCTGACTGGTGTGGGGTGGTATCTCATTGCGCTTTTGATTTGTATTTCCCTGATGCCAAGTGATGTGGAACATCTTTAAATGTGTCTGTTGGCCATTTGGATGTCTTCTTTGGAGAGATGTCTATTCATATCTTCTGCCTATTTCTTGACTGGATTATTTGTTCTTTGGGTGTTGAGTTTGATAAGATCTTTACAGATCTTGGATACTGGCCCTTTATTTGTAATGTCATTTACCATATCTTCACCCATTCTCTCAGTTGTCTTTCAGTTTTGTCGACTGTTTCCTTTGTTGTGCAAGGGCTACTTGTCTTGATGAAGTCCCAAGAGTTCATTTTTGCCTTTGGGGACGTATCTAGCAAGAAGTTGCTCTGGCCGAGGTCATAGATGTCATGGCCTGTGTCCTCCTCTAGGATTTTGTTGGTTCCCTCTCTTACATTTAGGTCTTTCATCCATTTTGAGTATGGTGTAAGGAAATGGTCCACTTTTATTCTTCTGCATGTGGCTGTCCAGTTTTCCCAACACCATTTGTTGCAGAGACTGTTTTTTACCCATTGGATATGCTTTCCTGCTTTGTCAAAAATTAGTTGGCCATAGACTTGAGGGTCCATTTCTGGGCTCTCATTCTGTCCCATTGAACTGTGGGTCAGTTTTAGTGCCAGTACCATACTGTATTGATGACTACAGCTTTGTAATAGAGCTTGAAGTCTGGAATTGTGATGCCACAAGCTTTGGTTTTCTTTTCCAACATTCCTTTGGCTATTTGGGGTCTTTTCTTGTTCTGTACAAATTTTAGGATTATTTCTCCCAGCTCTCTGAAAAAAGCAGATTGTATTTGATAGGGATTGCATTGAAGGTAGAATTTGCTCTAGGTAGCATAGATATTTTACTAATATTTGTTCTTCCAGTCTATGATCATGGAACGTTTTTCCATTTCTTTGTGTCTTTCTCAATTTGTTTCATGAGTGTTCTGTAGTTTTCAGAGGACCGGTTCTTTGTTTCTTTGGTTAGTTTTATTCCTTGGTGTCTTCTGATTGTAAGTTCAGTTGTATACGGGATCGACTCCTTAATTACTCTTTCTTCTTTGGCATTGTTTGTGTATAGAAATGCAATTGATTTCTGTGCATTGACTTTATAGCCTGCCACATTGCTGAATTCCTGTATGTGTCTAGCAGTTTTGGGGTTTGGTCTTTTGGGTTTTCCATATAGAGTATCGTGTCATCTGCAGAGAGTGAAAGTTTGCTTTCTTCTTTGCTGATTCAGATGTCTTTTATTTCTTTTTGTTATCTAACTGCTGAGGCTAGGACTATGTTGAACAGCTGTGGTGATAGTGGACATCCCTGTCATGTTCCTGTCCTTAGGGGAAAAGCTGTCAGTGTTTCCCCATTGAGAATGAAAGGGCTTTTCATAGATGGCTTTTATGATATTGAGGCATGTGCCATCTATCCCTACACTGTGAAGAGTTTTAATCAAGAATGGATGCTGTACTTGTCCCGTGCTTTTTCTGCATCTATTGACAGGATCCTATCTTTCTTGTCCTTTCTTTTATTAATGTTGTGTATCCCACTGATTGATTTGCACAGGTTGAACCATCCTTGCAGTCAAGGAAAAAGTTCCACTTTGTCGTGGTGAATAATCCTTTTAATGGACTGTTGGATCCTATTGGCTAGTATTTTGGTGAGAATTTTTGCATCCATGTTCATCAGGTGTATTGGTCTATAATTCTCCTTTTTAGTGGGGGGTCTTTGTCTGGTTTTGGGATTGAGGTAATGCTGTCCTCATAGAAGGAGTTTGGAAGTGTTCCTTCCATTTCTGTGTTTTGACACCACTTTAGAAGAATGGGTATTAATTCTGCTTTAAATGTTTGGTAACATTCCCCTGGGAAGGGTCTGGCCCTGGGCTCTTGTTTGTTGGGAGATCTTTGATTACTGACTTCTTCAGTTTCCTTGCAGTTTATGGGTCTCCTCAGGTTCTTTATGTCTTCCTAGTTCAGTTTTGGTAGTTTAGACTTCTCTAGGAATGCATCCATTTCTTCCAGATTGCCTAATTTGTTGGCATTTAGTTTCTCTAAATATGTTCTTATAATTGTTTGTATCTTTTGGTGTTAGTTTTGATCTCTCCTCTTTCATTCAGGATTTTACTTATTTGGGTCCTTTCTCTTTTCTTTTTGATAAGTCTGGGCAGGGTTTTCTCCATCTTATTAATTCTTCCAAAGAACCACCTCCTAGTTTTGTTGATCTGTTCTACTGTTTGTTTGGTTTCTATTTCCTTGATTTCTGCCCTAATCTTATATCTCTTCTCCTGCTGGTTTCAGGCTTTAATTGAGGTTCTTTCTCCAGCTTCATTAGGCGTAATGTTAGGTTTGTGTTTTGGGACCTTCCTTGTTCATTGAGAAAGGCTTGTAGTGGTACCTCTTTCCATGTTAGGACTCCCTTTGCTGCATCCCAAAGGTCTTCAGTAGTTGTGTTTTCATTTTCATTTGTTTCCATGAGTTTTTAAGTTCTTCCTTAATTTCCTGGTTGTCCCAATCATTCTTTAGCAAGATGCTCTTTAGTCTCCATGTATTTGAGTTCTTTCCAAATTCCCTCTGCTGATAGAATTCCAATTTCAAAGGATTGTGGTCCAAAAATACGCAGGGACTGATCCCCTCTTTTGTTACTGATTTGTGAGCCAGTATGTGATCAATTATGGAGAATGTTCCATGTGCACTTGCGAAGAAGGTGTATTCTGTTGCTTTAGGGTGGAATGTTTTGAATATAACTGTGAAGTCCATCTGGTCCAGTGTGTCATTCAAAACCCTTGTTTCCTTGTTGATTTTCTGCTTAGATGATCTGTCCATTGCAGTGAGTGGGGTGTTAACATCCCCTACTCTCCTTGTATTATTACCCATGTGATTCTTTAAGTTTGTTACTAACTGGCTGCCCCCATGTTCAGGGCATACATATTTATATTTGGTAGATATTCTTGTCGGATGGACCCTTTAATGATGATGCAGTGTCCTTCCTTATCCCTTCTTACAGTCTTTGATTTTAAATCTAATATAGGGATTGCCACCCCAGCTTTCTTTGAATGTCCATTAGCATGATAAATGGTTTTCCACCCCCTCACTTTCAATCTGGAGGTGTCTTTGTGTCTGAAATGAGTCTCTTTCAGATGGCATATGGATGGGTCTTGTTTTTTCATTCAATCTGATCCTCTCGGTCTTTTGATTGGGGCATTTAGCCCATTTACATTCAGAGTAACTATTGGAAGTTACGAATTTAGTGCCATTGGATTACCTGTAAAGTCACTGTTTCTGTATACTGTCTCTGTTCCTTTCTGGTCTGTGTTACTTTTGGGGCTCTCTCTTTGCTTCATGTATCCCTTTTAGTATTTCTTGTAGGACTGGTTTGGTAATCAGAAGTTCTTTTCATTTCTGTTTGTCCTGGAAGGTGTTTATCTCTCCTTGTATTTTGATGGACATCCTAGATAGCTAAAGTAATCATGGTTGCCAGTCTTAGGTGTCTCTCAGTGTAGGTTCAGGACCTCTTAGCCTGAGCTTGCTCTCAAGAGTTTCTCTTTGTCTCTGAGATTTGCAAGTTTCACTATTATACGTTAGGGTGTTGACCTATTTTTATTGCTTTTGAGGGGGATTATCTGTGCCTCTTGGAATTAGATGCCTGTTTTGTCTTCCAGATTAGGGAAGTTCTCTGCTACAATTTGCTCCAACCTGCCTTCTGCCCCTGTCTCTCTTCTCTTCTTCTGGGATCCCAATTATTCTTATTGTCTCACTTTATGGTATCAGTTATCTCCCGAATTCTCCCCACATGATCCAGTAGTTGTTTATCTCTCTTTTCCTCAGCTTCTTTATTCTGCATCATTTTGTCTTTTATATGCCTAATTCTCTGTTCTGCCTCATTTATCCTAGGGGTTAGAGCCTCTATTTTTGATTGCATCTCATTAATAGACTTTTTGATTTTGACTTGATTAGATTTTAGTTCTTTTGTTTCTCTAGGAAGGGATTCTCTAGTGTCGCCTATGCTTTTTTCAAGCCCAGCTAGTTATCTCTCTAATCATTATTCTGAACTCAAGTTCCAACACCTTAGTTCTGTCCATACCGATGAGATCCCTGACAATCAGTACCGTGTCTTGTTCTCTTTTTTGAGGTGAGTTTTTCCATGTTATTCTGTCCGGCGAAGGATTGATGAATGAGAGAACAAAATACTAAAATGCCAACAATGACCCGAGAGAAATATATAGTAAACAGTGTACTGGATCCTGTGTGGCTTTTGGTGTGTTTGTTATAAAATGAGATCCCAAAGTTGTAAAGAAAAAAAAAACTTATATATATACAAAAATTAAGTTGAAGACAAAGTAAAAACTAAAATTGAACGTAACTATAAAAATGAAAATTAAATGAGAAAAAACAAAGAGAATAAAAGAATATACAGATAGGTGTACAGAACAGAGTCATAAACTCTATCCTGAGTGTATTTTGTTTAGTTTGTTAGAGGAAACTACATCTGAATATTGTAAAGAAAGAAAAACTTATATATACAAAAATAAATTTTTTATTATGTTCAGTTAGCCACTGTATAGTACATAATTAGTCCTTGATGCAGTGTTCAGTGATTCATTAGTTAAGTATAACACCCAGTGCTCATTACACCACATACCCTCCTCAATACCCATCACCCTTTTACCCCCTCCTCCAACTGTCCTCCCTCTCAAACCTCCAGATGTTTCTTGGGGTCCATAGTTTCTTATGGTTCATCTCCCTCACTGATTTTGCTCCTTTTGGATTTCCTTCCTTTCCCCTATGTCGTCTGTGCTACCACTTATATTCCACATATGAGAGAAACCGTATGAGAATTGTCGTTCTCTGTTTGACTTACCTCATTTAACAAAATCCCCTCCAGTTCCATCCATGTTGATGCAAATGGTGCTTATTCATCGTTTCTGATTCCTGAATAATAAATTAAATACTTTGAAAACATTGAATGTATCTGTAAAGATGAAAAATTTCCAATTTAAGAAAACAAAACAAAAAACCCCCCAGAAGAAACAAACCGAAAGAAGAGGGGGCATTAAAAGAGAATATGATCAGACAATGAAGAGAACGTTAGCCATACATTAGGTTCTGGGTATATTTGGTCTCTTATAGGAAAATGCATCCTAACACTGTAAGGAAAGAAATATGTAAATATTTCCAAAAACAAAATTAAATGCAGTGGAAGGATAGAAGGTAACCGTACACATGAAAATTTAAAAAGATTTTAAGAAAAGAGTGGATATGGGGCACCTGGGTGGCTCAGTTTTTTAAGGGACTGCCTTCGGCTCAGGTCATGATCCTAGGGTCCTGGGATCTAGCCCCGCATCGGGCTCCCTGCTCAGCAGGAAGCCTGCTTCTCCCTCTCCCACTCCCCCTGTTTGTATTCCCTCTCTGACTGTCGCTTTCTCTCTCTTTCAATTAAATAAATAAATAAAATCTTTAAAAAAAAGAAAAGAGTTGATGAAATAAGAAATTGGTGGAAAAATGAAAGAGCAAAGGAATTAAAATAGAAAGACTCAAGAATCCTCGGGAAAAAAACATGAATGCTACATGTTCCCTAGCACTGGATTCTTGAAGTTCTCAATGATTGGTATAATTGTTCTTGGATGGATGTTCTTGCTGATCTTGGGGAGGGGCTTGTTGCATTGATTTTCAAGTGTTTTTGCCTGTGCGGAATTGTAACGCCCTTGCCAGAGGGCCAGGCTAAGTAACCTGGTCTGGTTTGCTCTGTGTGGCTTTTGTTCCCTGAAGGCTTTCCCTGCTGCTTTAGAGGATGAGAATGAAAATGGCAGCCTCCCAAACTCCAACCCCGGAGCCAAGAGCTCAAGGCCCCACTCCTGAGTGCTCCCTCAGGTAAAAGCAGTCAGTCACTTTTGTCTCCCTGGTCTCCTTCCGCTGTCTCCATTCACCCAGCCTGTGACTAAGCATTTGTATCTCAGGTCGGGATCCCGTTCGAGTCTCCAAACCCTGCAGACTCCTGTGGTGAACACCCTGAGGCTTTGCTCCCCAGAGGAGGATGGGGGTGGGGGACCTCCCTGGTTCTGCTGCTTGCTGGGCCCCTGCTTGGAGAGCAGTCACCTGAGCATGCTCTGGTTCGTGGTATATGGAATCCCTGAGCTGAGAGCCCACTCCTGGGCTCGCTGATTCCAGCCGGCTTCCCCCGCTTCCACACCTGGGAGCTCTGCCCCACTAAGGTACCCCTGTTATGTCTGTGATCCTGGGGATTCTGAGGCCATGCTGTGCCACCTAGGATTCTGCCCTCTTTTGCCACCTGGGTACTTTTCAGGCAGGGACATCCCTCACTGGAGCTGACTTCTCAAATTTCTCACTTTGCATTCTGCTCCTCTGTCACTTTCTGGTAGCCAGCTTATGGAGGTTCCCTCCCCCTGCAGTCTATCTGCCCACATATGGCCGCGCATTCACTTTTTCGCACCCCCTACCTTGCAGAAACTAGTCACTTTTGTATTTGTAGTGTTGCAGCTTCTCTTCCATTCCATGCTGGTTGAGTTCACAGGTATTCACCATGGTTTCATGGGCATCTAGCTGAATTCCGGGGAGCAGACGAAATTAAGGTCTCCTAATCCTCCACCACCTTAGACTCTCCCAGGGATGCATTTTAAATTGCAACTCAATACCTATATAGATATATCACAAACAAAGGTTAACAAAATAATATTTACTCAGGCCTGTAAAACATTATGATACTCTTTTTTCTATTTCATTTGTGTTTGATTCTGTGCAACCTATGAAAGAGTCCAACATTAGAGAAATGATAGACTTATTCATGGTATTTAATATTATATATCTTAAAACATGATGCAGATATTTATTTGTAACCTAAAAAGTGCACAGTATCTTGTTGAGATGAAAAAGGCTGTGAATGAATGTAAATATCATTCTGTTTGTTGAAAAAGAAAGTTTGAGGGGCTACACAGGCCCCAAAGTTAAAGTGTCTTTTTTTTGTACTATTACATTGCTGTGCTTTCTGAGTGTTTACCTTTGAGACATAAAGGTAGAGAGCTAATATTTATTGAACATTTACTATGTGTGCCTGGCGTGGGACTCAAAGCTTTCCATGAATTATGATTTCATTTAATCCCTCCCCAAACCTAAATGGTATAACCATCCATATGACAGAATGGAAACAGGGAAGGCTCAGAGACTCACAGCAACTTGCCTGAGGTTGGAGTGAAGAAAAGGGCAGAGCTGAAGTCAAACCCACGTGTATCTGACGACAGAGTCCATGCTTTGTGTGTAAGGCTCTGCTGCCGGCTAGAGAGTAGACTGGAGGATGCATGTCAGTTAGGAGCGGCTGATGTTACCGTGAGTAACTAGACGCCCCTCGTCTTAGTGGCTCCTACTAGGGAAGTATCTTTTTTTGCTCCTGCCACATGTCTGCATGGTCTTTCTGGGACCAGGATGAAAGAGCACCCACCATAGGTAACTTCCAGGTGCTAGAGGAGATGGACAGATGGGGTGCCAGACCCAGTTGTCCCAAGTGTTCTGTTCGAGGTGGCACGCCTCACTCCCACACACATCTCACTGGTCAGAGCATGTCACAGGAATGTATCGAACTTCCCGGTTCAGGGGACACTCTGACATGCCTTCGTGGAGCCTACTGTGGCCACCACATGGTGCCAGCCTGTCTGGGGGACTGTGCAGGAGCAGAGGAGGAGCCTGGGGCATGGGTAAGAAATGACAGCAGGACTAAGTTGGCATGGGTTTGCTTTATCCTCAACCAGGTAAGATTTGTACGTCTCGGGCTATTAGGTATGATTTTCAGAACATACAGTCTTCTCACACCAAGATTCCAGGATATTCCAAGCCAAAGACATTATTGATTATAATTTTGTCATGCTCATATCATTCAGTTCCAATATAGCACATTTTCTTTTGGATTTCTTTACTCCTATTTCATTTTAGAGGTACTTCAAAAATAAATTGTTTTTAAGATATATTTATTTGACAGAGAGAAACACAGTGAGAGCGGGAACACAGGCAGGGGGAGTGGGAGAGGGAAAAGCACGCTTTCTGCAGAGCAGGGAGCGCGATGTGGGGCTTGATCCCACCACCCTGTGATCATGACACGAGCCAAAGGCAGACGCTTAAGAACTGAGCCAGCCAGGTGCCCCGAGTTATTTCTCAATTTCTAAACATATGGGAATTTCTAGTTAGCTTTTTATCCATGATGTCTAGCACATTATATAACCACAACATGCTCTGTGTGATTTCATGCCTCTGAAACATGCTGAAATTTCCCTTTTAGCCAAAATAGATCGGGTGCATTTTTGTAAGTGTATCCTATATGCCTAAAGTTAATGTGTCCTCCACCGTGGCATAAGGATGTGGACAGACATACAGAGATAGCTGTGGGATTCAGATGATTTGCTATCAAGGTCTACAAGTTATGGATATTCTGTCTGCTTTGAGTCACTGAGAGAGGGTTGAAACCTCCCACTCTGCTTGTGTGTTTGCTCGTTGTTGCAGTTCTGTCCTGCTTTGCTTTCTATGTTGTTCAGCCAATGGCTCTAGGACAGGAGTTCTGGAAGCAAGGTGAGCGTGCCCAGAAGAGGGGAACAGGCACTTGGGTTGGGAGGGAGCAGAAACAAGATGGGCGGCCTCAGTTCTAGAGAGGACCTGTTATTGGGATGGCGCGGTGGTGGGGCACCAGGTGGGAAGAGGCTATTTAAATATGAGGTCACGCGGGGTGTCCTTTATGATCTACCAGGGGCAAAGGCAGCTGATTGGTTGAGAGGGTATAAAGCCTCTGGGTTGCTAAGGAATGGTTCAACCAGGGGAAGGCTTGGAGATCGGTGGATCCTCCTCCAATCCCTTAACCTGCTACTGTTTCGTGCTGACCTAGTGATTTCCTGACCTAGTGATTTACTCACCTGCTGACCTACTCCCCTTCCTGAACCTCCCCTCCAGTACTTAATCTGACCCTGACACTGTCCTTGACCCCTTCTTCTCCTGACAAACGCCTTCCCCAATCCCACCCTCTATTTCTACCCTGCTCCTATCCCTCCTTAAAACCCTATCCCCTTCCCACCCCTCCCTACCCACCCCACCTCCCTCCACTCCACCCCCCATCTCCACCTCCTCCCCGTCACCCCAGCGCCCCTTGAAAGGATCAAGACATGAATGTGCAGAGGCTGTTGTTCTGGTTGCTCTTCCTCCGGTGTCCCAGTTCCCCAAACCCAAATGTGAGTAAACGTGGCACTTCACTGGTGTCTCCCATTGAAAGAGAGAGGGCACAGGTGTGGGAGGAAGGGCAGAGGGAGAGGGAGAGAGAGAAACCCCAAGGCAGCTGCGCAGTGAGTCCAGAGCCTGAAGAGGGTCTCAGCCTCAGGACCATGGTTCATGACTTGATCCAAACCAAGACGTCGTTACTTAACTGACTGAGCCACCCGGTGACTCAAAGCTGCTGGTGATGTCTTCCTTCCTAATGGGTTCTTTCACATGCTGGTTAAATAATAGCTTTTTCAGGGGGTTCTTGGTGGACACTCCAAAGGAAATGCAGTTCTTCCTGAAGAGCGAGCACCAACGGGCAGGTTTCACGGTCAGCCTGAATGGTTTGTGGCCACAGCCATCCACATCAAATTCTGGGTCCTGTCTGTGCTGCTTGGTCCAAAAAGAGCAGCTTTGGCAGGATGGAAACCGGAGCATACTAGGTTTATGGTGTCAAGAAGGATGGATTTGAGAAGATACAAAAAGCCATTGAGTACTTTGTCTTCAATAAGGGGCTTGCATGATAGATCTTTAAAAATGTCAGGAACTCCATAGGAGTTGTGGGTATTAGACTGGCATCTGGAAGCCCAGTGAAGATCCTGCCTCAAGCCTTGCAGGTTTAGGGTCCATCTTCTATGTAGTTTGTTTTCCTATCAGCATATTGTTCCTATTTATGAAGTTTGGCAGCCCTGGGAACAGTGGCATCTTACACCTTGGTGTTAGGCCTCGAGTGTTAACAAGTGAAATGTCCTTTGTGCTCTGTGCTTCCTGGTTGGTTGACTTTGAACAACTTCTCAGTCAGGTCTTTCCTTCTGGCCTTGGAGGCTGTCCCCGGGGACTCTGTGTCCCACCAGGTCTGTGGGAGCCCCGAGAAGCCCAGCGGACACTAAGTGACCTTATCATGCTGGGACTTTTGTCACAGGAGAATCTGATGGAGTGATGTGATCAGGAAGTGAATGAGTTGTTATCCTTTCTTTAGCCCAGTATGTACAGAGTATTGATTTCCCCAAAGTAAAAAGCTCCTGAATGTCCTTAGGAATGTCCAAATATAAAAGAAATACCCGGTTCCTAGTGTGAATATTTCACTCCTTAAAAAATAAAACCTTTACCCGCAGGAGAGAGAGACAGACAGGCAACACCCTAGAAATAAGCAGACTGCTTTAGATCAGCCTACACCGGATTCTTAGAGAGGGATCTGCAAAGTGGGAGTAGTCAGGAAGGACCCTTGTGTTGAGGCCGACTCATCCCACATGAATACCTCCAGTCAAAATAGACTCGATTCTGTTTCTTTTGAGTCTTCAAAGGAGGGAATTTCTTGGTAGTCTATATTGGAAATATTCCCGTCTACCTAGTCTGCATCTCATAGATCAGTTCAGCTTTCTCACCCTCGCTTATCTCTGAGCTCTTGCATAAAATAACTGGTCTTGCATTTCCCTCCTCCACCTGCTCATGGCCATTGTCTGTGAGAACCTAGGGTTATTGGCCCCATTGGATGTCATCTAGTTAAAAGTCAGCTACTGGTCAGCATCAGACAGCTGCCAGATGTGCCAAGTGGCCACGAATGGGGGCGTTTTCCATTTGTGACAAGATGGCTTCTGTCTTTTGCGCATTTGATCCCCATGATCAACCATTGTGCATATAGGTAATGTCCTCTTTCAGACAGCGGCTGATCAAGGACCGTGTATGTTTCCCACCAGCACCCATGTTTTTGACCTCAGGTGTGAGGGCTGAAGATGAAAATCTTATCGATTTCAGGGTTACTTTCTAGAGAGTTGTGTTTGCACAACATTCAAGCTTCGTGTGAATTAGTATGAATTGCATTGTTAGCGTCTTGTCTCCTACAATACTTGGAACTCCAGTTTTTGTAAAATGAGATGCGTTCTTTGTTTTGATGTCCATATGCAGGGATTTTGTATTCTTTTAGAAATGAAATTTCATGGTCACCTGGGTGGCTCAGTCAGTTGAGCTTCTGCCTTAGCCTTGGGTCATGATCCCAGAGTCCTGGGATTGAGCCCTGCTTGGGCTCCGTGCTTAGCCGGCAGTCTTTTCTGTCTCCCTCTACCCATTGCCCTGCATGGTGTTTCATATAAATAAATAAAATCTTTTAAGAAATTAAATTTTAGAGTTACTATTGACTGATTTAGTTACAATACAAAGGAATAGGAGCATGAATGCCTTTCACTGGCTGTTTGGAAATAGGTGTTCAAATAACTGAAAATGTCACAGGTATCATCCAAATAAACAAGATCACCAGATTATGAAAATCTTTATGGACTCCTGAAATCTGACAGTTTGGGCTGTGCTTCTGAAGCAAAGTGGGCATTGAAAGAAAACATCACTGTTTTCAGAAACTAAACAATAATTCTATTTGATTTTTGTTGGACTAATAATCCCATATTATTCTAATAGAAGCCTCCTGTCTCTCTCTCTCACTCATGTCCTTATGTATAAACTTCTCTGTCCATAGAACATTCTCATTTATATGTCTAGAACGTTCTTTATTCTTCCTTTCTCTCATCCTTCCATAACCTTGGGGCATGTTTTTGGAAATGTTCCAGAGCATTTAATCCAGGTCCTTCATGGATGTACAATAGAAGTCAGTGACTTCTTACCTACTGTACGTTTACATTTTCTTAGCTTGTCTATTTTATGTTGGCTTATAAATTCTTCAGTTTTGTTAGCTATAGAAGGTGTATTTGCCACGTATTTTTAGTCAAAATAAAACCTCTTAAGATGTGCCTATTAGATTTTTCCTACAGCTTCGGTGTGATATAATGTATATATGATCACAATATCTTTTTCAAGAATACACTTTGTTGGAGGGCGCCTGGGTGGCTCATTTGGTTATGCGACTGCCTTAGGCTCAGGTCATGATCCCGGAGTCCTGGGATCGAGTCCCACATCGGGCTCTCAGATCGGAAGGGAGCCTGCTTCTCCCTCTGACCCTCTCCCTTCTCATGCTGTTATTCTCTCTCTCTCTCAAATAAATAAAAAAAAATCTTAAAAGAGAAAGAATACAGTTTGTTGGTATTTGACATAGGTAAACACAGTGAAACCATCAGCAGAGTAAGGTAGTAAATACACTCATCACTCCCAAAAGTTTGCCCTTGCTCCTTTGTAATCCCTCTGTGCTCCTTCTCCTCCATGGGGAGGCAGTTAAGAGGTGTGCTTACCTGGGGGAGCCTGGTTGAGGGTTTGTAAAGTTGATTGTTTGGGACAGAGACATTGTAAATCCTTGAGATTCCTCATCTTCTCACATGTTATTTCAGCTTGTCCGTGTTGTGCCTGACCATTTCCCTCTTGGCCCTGATAGGGTTGGAATTCTATGGAAACTTCCCATTATCACTGCCTCCTTGGGAATTTGTGTCTTTCTCATTTATATCTGGAGAACCATCCTCGCTGTGAGTATACTAAATTAGCTTATATATACTGTTCTTCATAAATAAGCAGTAAATTGTATAGTCAGTGGTCCTTTTCTATCCATTCAGTAATATAAATTTCCCTCTAATACATTAATTTTGATGATCACCTAGATTGAAATACATTTAAATTTGTGTTGCAGTGCCTTCTGTGATCCATACGTTCTTTTTTTTTTTTAAAGTTCAAACATAATTGGCCAGCAGTGTAATATGAGTTTCAGGTGTACAACATGACTCAGCAATTCTATACATTTCTCAGTGCTCATCACAGTAAGTGTAGTCTTCATCCCCTTCACCTCTTTCATCCATCCGTCCACCTGCAACCCATGTGTTCTTTAGAAGTGTGTTGTGTACTCTCCATGTTTTGGTCATTCTCCAGCTATCTTTCAGTACTTGATGTTTAGTTTGTCATTTGTGGTCTGAGAACATACTTCCTGTTGATTTCGTAAAGATTAACTGATTGATTGATTTGAGAGTGAGAGAAAGAGTGAGTGATGGGGTCAGAGGGAGAGAGAGAATCCCAAGCAGAATCCATGCTGAGTTTGTAGACTGATGCTGGGTTCAATCCCATAACCCTGAGATCAGGCCTTGAGCCAAAATGAAAGCAGTCAGACACTCCACTGACAGTGCCACCCAGATGCTACCAATGTGCCCCAAAGAATACATTATTATTACTCACTCAAAATGTTTTGTTGAAGGAGAACATCTAAAGGGTTGAGGCATTTTATGAAAAGTTAAATGACACCCTTCATTGGGCACTGGCTCACTTGCAAGCTGAGAGAGAGAAGAAGGTCAAGGATCAGGACGTGGTAGGAGTTTGCTGTTGAGGTTTAGCTTAATGTGGCTCTGGGAGCCTTTTGGTTCACTGGGTGACGTGAGTGCAGCATCTTCACTTGCTGTTTACCACAGTAGAGAGTGGGCATCTGGGCACTGAAACTCCTACGGAGCAGTGAGCTGGGATTTCACTTAGAACCACAAGGATGAGGTTTGCTCTTTCAAGGACTAGGAAGTATGGTTGACTTCACGGCGAGGTAAGGAACCCATCATTCAGCCCTGCCCTCCAAGATCTGTAGAAAGTCCCCACAAGATACTTGGGCGATGAAGGGCCATGGCTGGCCCAATTGTACAGTGCCTTCCTCTTAATGCCAAACAGAACATTTTCAATGTGAAGAGGGGAAGATGTGTATATATGTATGTATGTGGATATATATATGAATGAAAGCCACTAAGAAAGCCATTTGTGAGTTCTTTGACTGGAACTATTTTCCACTTTGCTTACTTTCTCCTGATTCTCTTATGCCTTAAGGGCTTTCTTTGTTGCACTGCATGATCCTGTCCTGTTAGGCATCCTCACATTGTTCTGTGATCATGATTCCTTGAATGTCTTTTCTCATATCTGTCTTAAAGGGCCAAGAAGAATTGGAGAATGGAAAACAGAGAGCCTTGAGGACCACAAAACGAGCACTGCAGGGTATGTTATTTTGGGGGAAGAAATCCCCATATGGTGGCAATGAGTTTGCATTGGGAAGGGAAAGAATGCTTTCCTGCCTTCAAGGTCTTGCCCTTCTCCCTTCCCTGTCAAACCCAAGTTCTCAGGTCATGTGCACATACACACACATTCCTTTCCAGAATGTGAAGAATTATTGGAAGACCACTACAATGCTCTGAGTTCTTTGAAAACAACTCAAGAAGCCGAATTGAAAATGCTGAGGAGGAAAGTGGATATTGTGGTGGTTTTCTATGAACAAAGACAAGTGGCTGCAGAAGAGTAAGCTATTCCTGGGTGAATTGTCACAAATACTGTTGGATGAAGTTATGTGACGGCGTGTCTAGGTACTTGTATTTCTTTTAGAATTAGGTCTTGAGTATTTTTGCCAAATGCATTCTGTAGAATTGTGCCTTCCCTTCCTGCCTTGATGTGTGTAACCTGCATTTCCCTTTCTGTTCTAACTGCTTGCTGTGCCTGTTTTGTGACTCCCTGGAGTAGAGGAGTGAAGGTACCATCATTACAAACTTTGATACCTGGATCCCCTCTGGGTCTGTCTGCATTGTCCTTTAGTTTTCAGTGTCATCACATGTTCTTATCAGCCCTGAATTCAGTCACTTTTGGTTCAGTATGAGACTTGGGTCAATAATGTGGATAGAAAAATGGAATTGTCTTGCTGTAGAAACACTGGGAGTTTCTTTGTGGAAAGTGGGTTGGGGCTCCATCACTCCCGGATCCCTTCATCCAGTGTAGAACTGACATCTCTCACTGTAGCTCAGTCCCTAAGACGGCCAGGGTATTTCCCATCCACCTGATTTTTTTAGGTGTAACTCTCTTGGGTCCCAGCCAAAGCCCGCAGTTTCACTAGGGCTCACCTTTGCTGGCTGACCCTGAACTTCACTTGTTTCCTTCTAAGCCCATGCCCATAAAGTTGTTCAGCTTCTTTATAGTTCACTTGCATCTTCCAGAATGTATTGATGTGTCCTGGGGAGATTGGCTCCCACTGCCAGGCTGCCTTTCTCCTAAGCTTCCCTCTTCTCCATGTGGTTCTCATGTTTCTTCATGTACTCTTTAGAAATTGGGTGCATTCACTCATATGAGTTAGCTCTTTTGTCCAGTGTTTCCTTTATTTTCTCAGGAGGATATCAGGACCTTAGAGTCCCTCATTCACGTGGAAAAGCAAAACTGTTCCTGGTCTTCCCTAGAGACTGAGCTTTGTGTTATTCCATCCCACATCGGGGGTGGGGGCTGCTCTGTGTCATTGGCATCTTAGTTCTGTTCATTGGTAAGTTCTTTTGGGCATAGGTACAGTGTCCTGACCATCTTTCCGTCTTCTACACTTTCCACCTGATCCACTCCATCACAGCCGCTCCAGAAGGCATTTGCTGAAGAATTGCCTGAGAGACCAGAAGCAAATGCATGTGTCTTTCTCTGTCTAGAGCTTTTGACTCAGTTTCTAAGAGTCTTTTTGCATGTGTTCTTGAGTAAATCCAGTGTCCTTTTGAAAGTGGTTAAACCAACACCATGAACAAAAGAGTCTGAGGGTAGCACACAAACCAGGCTTTCTAAGCATCCTCCTTTGCTGCTTTCACTATCAGTGAACTCAGTCTTGTTAAAGTCGGTTGACTCCATGCAGTTGATAGTTTTCCGTCTGAAATCTGTTGCGTGGAGATAACACCCTGACTATGTGACAGTTCGCAGAGTTTTATACTTCAGGGCATATTCCCGGCACTATGATTGGCCTTTTCCTCCTCCAGGATCTTCGAAGGAGGCGGCGGGGTTGTACTTCTAGATCCTAGAAATGTCTGGGAGTGAGTCGCCATGCCAATGAAGCCATATTCTTGAAGCCTTCTTTTCAGGTTGATTGTCTGTGTCAGGCACAGCCTTGGTCTGAGGATCAGGGTTGCCCATGGAGGTGTAAGACTAAGGATCGTCCCCTGCTTCATCCTAATGGGTATAGTTGGTCAAGCATGGTTTTTCGCTTTGACCTGAAAGGAGCCCTCACCGTCTGAGACAAAAGACCAACTCTGAGATGGCACGAAGTACGATGTTATTTGGGGGCTTGATGATGAATGAATTGAAGTAGAGAAGTATAAAGACAACTCTGATTGCCAGAGACTTGGCAGCTTCCAGAGTTTGATTTTTCTTTAACCCTAAATGGGGCCTTAAGTTTGTTTCCCTCATTGTGTTGTCAGTCTGTGCATTTATGGGGGTCATTTGAATCTAGGCCATCAGGTGTGTTGGGAGGAAAAGCGGCAGAAATTCAGGACCTTGGCTACTCGACAGTGTATATACCTTTCCCATCTTAGGAAGCTGGAAAATACACACTGTGAACTGAAGGCACAGAAGAGTCAACTGGCAGCTGCTGAGGAAAATTTGAAACTGGTTACCGAAGAGATAGACAAGTATAAGTGAGTTCAGACACTAAACATTAGCGGCTCCTGAAATCCCTGTTCACTTTGTATTTTTAATCTTTGTACATGGTTTAGACTCAATTAACAAGTAATATAAACAAAAATTCAGAGGCCATATCCAGAGAGAAATAACAGACACAAAGAGACAAGTTTTAGAAAGAACAAAACAATTATGTTACTCAACATGTCCTGATCCCCAGCGCTGGCCTGACTCTGTGGAAACTTCTGCCATGCCATTCCACCCCCAAGGGTGGTGTCAGTGGTCCTAATCTTGAGGAAAGCAGTTTGTTGTAGGATGAATCCTGCCCATGAGCCCGGTAGTGTCATCTGATGGCGCGGTCTTTGCAACCCTGGGAACCATGGCGAGCATAGAAATTAAAGGACAATAGAGCTTCATGGTAAAAGCTCCTTGTTATGTGATAAATGAGGGAAAGATTGATATCAGGTTAGGAAATTATGTCAACTCTGAACCCTGCAGGTGTGGAAAAATGAGTAAGGAGAGGATGTAACGATAGTTTTGATCCTACTGTACATTTATTATCATGTGAAAGTGTTTCCTGTGTCAGGATAAATCGTATGAGGGGACAGATCAGAGGAGGAATGCCACATGGGCAGGTGATTTAAAATCACACCCAAGGGGTGCCTGGGTGGGTGTCGTTAAGCGTCTGCCTTCGGCTCAGGTCATGCTCCCGGGGTCCTGGGATCAAGCCCCGCATCGGGCTCCTGCTCTGCGGGAAGCCTGCTTCTCCCTCTCCCACTCTCTCTGCTTGTTTTCCTTCTCTCACTGTGTCTCTCTCTGTCAAATAAATAAATAAAATCTTTTAAAAAATCTAAAATCACAGCCAATATTGGGGTTTATCTGACAAAAGCAGTTATAACTCACAGACAAGAAATTGGAGGAATGCAAGATCAGCTGCAGAAGGCAGGCCTCACCTTCAAACACAAGGTAACCTGAGTTCTGCCCCAACATACTGGCCCCTTCGTGCCTCCTGCAGGTGATGGAAGTGGCCCTTAGATCCCTGAACATGGGCTCTTGGTGAATTGACTTCTTCAGGTCGCAGCTCATGAGAGAAGCGCTCTAGATAATTGGGTAAGTGTTTTCTTTTTCC
Source organism: Eumetopias jubatus (assembly GCF_037043125.1). Taxonomy (NCBI): domain Eukaryota; kingdom Metazoa; phylum Chordata; class Mammalia; order Carnivora; family Otariidae; genus Eumetopias; species Eumetopias jubatus. The sequence continues at coordinate 880,818 of NW_028274875.1, forward strand.
TCCTCTTCATTTGGGGCACAGTCTGGCACAACTGAGGGTGGATGTGTTTTTTCCCCCCAGGTCAAGGCTCGGTTTTGGGAGAGGAAATAGTGCAGCAGAGCAGGGAGAATGCCTACATGAAACACAGGTGTGCGAGTTTGACGTGCCTTTTTATGGGTGTCTTGAGGGGTCAAGCCTAATCTATTTAGTGTCTGGTAAAAGACATGGTATTGTAATTCTTATAGACGTCCATTCTTTTTCTGTATTCAAGACTGCACATGATGAGGAGAGAGACGCCACCTGAGGGATCCATGAGGCAGGAACCGATGCCGGGAAGATCCGAGATATGGAACCGTGTGCAGAGAGGTTGCGAGCATGTTGTGAAATGCAGCAGCCTGATTTCTGCTGGGAAAGCACTTGATGTCCTCCCCGTTCTTGTGGGTGATTGTTGTGTGTCCTAGAGAGAATCACAAGCACTACCTAAGGACAGCAGGTTGTCTGAAGGCGTGACGGGAGGGTGCTTTCCTCAGGTGCCTACCCGCAGCAGGGCACCTGTCCCTGTGACAGGTGGAGCTCATGCCCCTCCCCTGACTTCAGACCCTGACCTCCACCCCCTCTACCATCCCCCTACTGAAGAGCTGAGCCTAGAGCAGTTGTGAGCCTGAGCTCCCTTCCCACCTTGACTCAATGGTGAAGGCTTTTTGAAAAAGAAAAAAAAAAAAGACTATTTGAGAAAAATGGCATTACGCCTTATGGATATTCTTTTATTTTTGTTTTATTTGTAATTTACAGTACTATATTCATCAATAAAATTCGTGCATTTTACTCCTCTAATATTATCAGTATAATGCCACAGCTTTACTTCTCAATCTGCCTATTTTTTTCTTTGCTCTTGACTGTAGGATTAGTCTACTCCAATTCTCCTCTTCAATATTTACATAATAGCCAGTCACACATGCTAGGCCTCATCTAGAGACTGAAAGATTGCACCATTAACTGGCGGCCTGAGGAAAGAATGCATGCCTTTCGTGTTGCGGGTTTGTTGATATCACCCATTCAAGGCTATTCTCACTTAGATTTTTAATCTATGAAGAAAAAGTGATTTTTTTGGATCTGTATTGAGCACCCCAATTTCAGTATTAATTTCCAGCATGTTGTACCCCAATCTGTCCACTGTGGATTGATTGCTTATGGAAACACTGGAACCAGGGTCCTGGAGCGTCTCCCGCAAGAGTCAGGTGACTGGTATCTCTCTTAGCAAAGAAGTCGCTTGAGTCATGTGGGGAAACCCTCTCTTCAGATCAGGGACCCGAGTGTGGGAAAGAGTGTAAGATGGTGGAGGAAGGCACAGAGTGTATCCAAACCACAATAAACCTCCATCCTTTGTCCCATCCAGAATCTAGACTGGTTCCCAGGATGAACAGCAGCACCAGCCTGAAAAAGGACCCAGAGATGACTACGGTAAATGCTATGGGCGTGTTCAGTTGTGCCTGTTTCTGGAAGTTACTCCTGTAGGGACAGCACCCTGTCCTGGCCTTGTGGCTGTTGGGTATGTTCTGTGATTTATCTGAGGCATCCTTCCCCTTTCAGAATGCAAGCTGTTTACCCAGGAGCCTCCAGGCTTCCTCATTAGAGATCCTCATCTTACGTGCTTCCTCCCAAATTTGTAGATGCTTAGAGGCAAATGATAGTAGGATGCTCACCTCAAATGTGTGTGTGTGTGTGTGTGTGTGTGTGTGTGTGTGTAAACCCCTGGAGGAGGGCAACATCTCACTCCACATTGAAGTCGGCCAGTCCCGCTGACTCCTTGCAGTTTGCTTTCCCGCGGGAGCGGTAGTGGTGTTGGTTTTTGGGTCAGGAGACTGACCTGGGAGAATGTCTGCAGTAATCCTCACAGCTGGCAGTGGGAAAAGCCATGCCCTGCCTCACACTCTGTACCATATGCTTTGGGCAGCTGTGAGTGTTGGTGGAGAAGGTGAGCTGCGACCTCATGTGCATTCCATCTGTGTGGGTAAAGACATGACCCAGAATCCCTCCAGTTGCACCCTGGGTGAAATGAAGGTTAACTCTGCCAGGTGCCAGGTGTGTGGTGGAAATCGATCCCCGGAGCACAGCTGTCAAGAGGGAATCCCAGTGACTCCTTGCAGGGCCCACACCTCACACGTTTCAGCTGTGCTCCTGTGAGCGCGTTCTGATGCGGTTTCGTGGCGGTGCCAACTGATATCGTCTCTCCTGATCCATACTGGGAGGGTCACACCTGCTATCCAGACACATTGGTTTGCATCCGGGGATGCAGAATTGTCCCTTCAGTGGTTCTTGGCACCAAGGACGATGCATTTGCTCTGTGCCTGAACTAAGGAGCATCAGAATGTCGGTGACGCTGATCCACAGAGTTGGGTCTCACTAATTCATAGGGATCGTTGCACCCCTCAGCACTTTTCCAGGTCCGCTGATGAACTGCAGAAATCCCTGTCTCTTGAGCGGTGTCTGTTGCCATGGACACACTGGGAGAGTAGAATACTCCTTTGTCACGAGGGAATCGGAGCGGGGTCAGGCGGGAGTTGGTGGGCAGCCGTTGGACCCACGATGGGCTGTTCTTCCATCTTGGACACTGGGCTTCAAGCCATTGCCCCTCATTCTGTCTGTGCTCAGTATACAGAAGGAGATTCTGTAGTTGTCATGGCGGGTGAAGTGTGGTCCTGGACTTTGATGCCAGCCCATCTCTAATAGACCCTTGTATTAGTTTGGTATTAACTCTGCCAAGCCTTTGGGGCAGTATCCGTGCCTCTGTAGAGTTGCAGACATATATTAACATGTGGTGACAATAGTTTATCCCCATGGCATCTGTTCACCCCAGGCCATAGGTGGGACGCAGGAGATAGGTAACCTCTGGCACAGATGCTCCTGTCCTGGAATGTGGTGATGGGGAAGGTTTCAGGCGCTGAGACCTGTTTCTTTGGGTTTCAGCTTTTGTTGGTGGTGTTACTTTTCTGTCTCACCTCAGCCTATAGTTTATTTTGTGTGTGTACGTCTGTATGGATGCACAGGGGCTTTGTCATTTCCTAGGACCACCCTGCGGGCCTAACCCAGGGGACCTACCTTATCACCGTTCCTGTACTATGGGCCATGTTAACAGCCTGCACCCTGCTGGCCTCATGAACCTCACCGACCACCTCCACCTCCTGCATTTGGCAAAGTGATCTGAACAGCATTTCTTGCCTTGCAAAGCATATCCGTCTTTCTCCACGAGGAGACTTTGGAGAAGATGTAGAAGTGCTACCCTAGGGCTTTGTATTGCAGGAGTTCCCCTGGCTAAAGACATTGAAAGTTTCCTCAGTTTCTACACTATTATTACATTTTGGGGTTTTGTCATTTTTCCATTTTGATCTGGGTAGCAGATGTCTCTTGTAGAGAGAGAAAGACATTTTACAGAATGTCGGACATAACCTTTTCCTGCCAGGCTATTTCCAGGGACAACATTTTGGGCTGTTGAGGGATGAAGGACACTGCTCAGTTCATTTTTTTAAAAATGTTTTGTTTATTTATTTGACAGAGAAATAGAGAGCACAAGTAGGCAGAGCAGCAGGCGGAGGGAGAGGGAGAAGCAGGGTCTCTGAGGAGCAGGATGTCCGACGCAGGGCTCAATCCCAGGATCCCGGGATCATGACCTGAGTCAAAGGCAGACACTTAATGGCGTGAGCCACCCAGGTGCCCCAGCTCAGTTCATTTTTAGCTGGTTGAGCCCGGACTGTTTTTTCCTTAGCTATGAAAACGCCTGACGTGATATGGAGGGCTGTGGTCCCTTCTTTGAGGGGAAGGACAGGTCTTCCCCTTGAATGCAGGCACTGGCAGAAACATGTGGGAAATGCTCTATGTCTGAGAAGGGACCCGAGAGTGGGAGAGAAGGGAATGTGATGGCAGCAGGTTTGGAGCATTGGTTTGAATTCTGCACAGTCAATGCCGGTAGGCAACCACCTCCACCGGTTCTAGGCCTTGGTCTGACGCTGAAGCTGCTGGGGCTCCCATGAGGAACAGGGGCACTGAGCCTCACAGAGGTCCAGGGATGGGCAAGGTACCTCTTTTGGCCTTTTCCAGGTGTTCCACAAACTTCCCTTACTGAACTGCACCCAGTCCTGGCCTTGTGTCCGTTGGGTGGGTCCTGCAGTTGGTCTGTGGTGTCGTTTACCTTTCAAAATGCAAGCAGTTCACTCAGGGGCTGACAGGCTTCTCCATTACAGATCATCACATTCAGTGGCACCCTCCAAAGGCACAGGTGCTTAGAGGTGCTCACTGTGGGTGTGTGTGTGTGTGTGTGTGTGTGTCCATCCACCCCTGCCGGCCCACAATGCCTGTGGGGGGAATTAACTCGAGGAGGATGACACCTCATTCCACAGTGAAGTCCCTGGCTGGCCTGACTCCCAGTCAGCTTACGATCAGGTGCGATTCGGGTAGTGTTCATGTTGGGGTTAGATGATTAACCTGTGACAAGGTCTCTGGTAATCCTCACAACTGGAAACTAGGGGAAATGCTTCTCCATTTTATAATGTCTGTTTGGCAGGTTGGAATGTTCTTAGATAGGGCAAGTTATATAAGTCATCCATGTTTTACTTCTGCTGGTAAAAATGCTGTACAGAGTCCCTCTACTTGTTACCCTTTCTACAACTGTTTTGAATTTTCAAAGCTGTTGGGTGGACTGGCACACACTTTCTGAAGGGGGGATGTCAGTGATTAGCTGCGTGACCAGTGCCTCACAAGCCCTTCCGTTGGCCTTCTAGGAGCAGGTCGTTTTGGTCCTATGTCACTGTGAGAGCTGGTTTCTTGTCTCATCACACGCTCTGCAGTTGTCCATCAGAAAGCATATACATTTTGGTGAATTCTCTTATTTAGCCTTCCCAACTTAATTTCCCACTGGACAAAATTGCTCTGGAACTCAGTGTGCAGAAATTTCCAAAGAGTGTGTTTTAAGATAAACACAGCTGCTGCACATAAATAAGGGCTATTGGTATCATGTTCCCTTCAGAAAACCCTTTTCAAGGCCCCCTGTCAGACCTCAGGCCCCTAATATCTCCTGGGTCTTTGTGGCCTTGGACAGAAACTGCAAAGGGTAGAAGACAGCTTTGTCGGGAAGTGAGGCAGGTGGTGACAGTCAGGGCCTTGGCAAGCAAAGGATTCACCTCGACTGCCTCAGATTCCTGTGGAGAAAGGGCATTCGGTTTCATCACATTCTGTCTCTTCTTAACAAACCCATATCTACGGTGGTTGAAGAGGAACGATGAAGTGTTGCCCAGGATGTTGATGCCTCCGTGTCTGGAGTATGCTGCTTTACTCGTATCCAGTGATTCCTTTTCACCATTTAAGACACTACTTCTTCATAGTGAACGTTGGCAGACAGGGGTAGTGATGTTTGGTAACAGTAGGTTATTCCTGTAACATCTATTCCTCTGCTCCCTGCCTTATTATACTTAGTACCAACTGAGAGGGATAAAGTTTTCTAGCATGATGCGGCTCTTCTGGAACATGGTATTGCAGAAGGAGCCAGATGCTGAGAGCTTTCTCTTTGGGTTTCATCTCTTGGTGTTGCAACTTTTGGCTGTCTTAGCCGAATATTTTGTCCTCTGTTCTGCAGGTCGGTACATATGTGAGAGGGTTTCCTCGTGCTCCAAGGCCACCCCATATGCCCTACAACATGGTGGTGTTTACCAGGCTTCACTGGCTATGGGCTACCTCAGCCTCCTCCACATGGGTGGATAGGGGGGGCTCACCCACAGCTCGTTCCTCCACCACATGGTAAGATGATCTGAATTGGATGACATGTGTTGCAAATATATTCCTAGTTTATGTACTTTTGTCAGCAGAGAAGATATAGAGGAGGTAATACAAGGCTTTGCAATGCAAGGATAGACCTGAGTAAGGACATAATAACTTCCACACCTTTCTGTGGACATCCATTTCATGGACTGTCTTGTTTTACCCTACAGAACTGGGCAGCAGGTGTCTGCCATGGAGAAGAAAAGTGACATTTTGCAAAAGACAAACATGAAAGCATTGCCCAGGTGCATTGCACAGACACAATGTTTTGGGCTCTGGAATGGATGGAATGCAACCTTCACATCCCTCTTACTTGTGGAGGCCCCAGTTGTCCAGTGTTATTGATTAGTTATGAAACCTCTGTCCCTGGGTGGATTGGTCACATCCTCAGGCGTGAGGGACTGGTCTCTCCTTTGTCCACAGGGGTGAGAGCAGACCTGTGAGGAATGCTCTTCATCTGGGAGGGACGTGGGAGTGGGAGAGAGTGGAATAGGGTGGGGCTGGTGTAGAGGGTTGGCTTACATCCTGCATGGTCAAGGCCAGTCTGAATCCACCTCCAACCCTTCTAGGGCTTCAGTCATTTTCAGAAACCTGGGGCGCTCAAAGGGACAACAGCGGCACCCCGCCCAAGAAGGTCCCACAGAAGGACCAGGTAAATACTGTGGCCATTTTCAGTTGTAACAATTTCTGGAATCCTGTTCCTGTCTGGGCAGCACCCTGTCCTGAACTTATGTCTGCTGGGTTTGTCCGGAGATCTGTGTGTGGTGTCATTTACCTTTCAAAATGCTAAGTCTTCATTCATAGCCTACAGGCTTCTCTGTTTCCAGATCATCACCTTAGGGTTGTGTCGGTGGAAGAAACACAGAGTTTTGCTGAAGCCTTGACATTGCAATGGGAATCCTGGCTGGGCACGTTTTAACAACCTGAAGTTTCGCAGGACATACATGTGTTGTACTTGACGATTTCCATGCACTGAGCAGGGGGGGAGATGCTGTTGTTGCAAAGGAAGTGTCTTTATTGCACAATGGCAGACATATATTTCTTTCCATCGTGCACGTCCAGAGTCCACATTTGTTGTTCTGGGAGGGATGAAACACACCTCACACTTCATTTGCAGCGTTTTGAGTTTGAGCTGTCATTTCATTAGTTATATAAACATCTGAAGCAAGGCTATTGCCCCTTGATTAATCATTAGGGAAGGGTTCTGTCCCTTGTCCTCGGCAGTCAGTGGATACTTGTGGGAATCCCTCTTGTCCAGTAAGTGATTTGAGAATGGAAACAGTGGCAGATGCTGGAGACAGGTGTAGATGGATGTTGGAAAGTTGCTCAGTCACTTCCAATGGGCTGGTCTTTTGTCTTTTCTTGGACGTGGTTCAGATACAGACCCTGGGGCATTGTCCATAAGGAATAGCAGTCCTGCATACAGGCCTCTCATGTTATGGGAGAGTGAATGTTGCTAAGGACATGATAACTTTCTTCAGGTTGCTCAGGAGATACATTTGATGCACTTTGTCTTTCACTCATACTGAGGTGGTTGGTAGGTCCCTTTGTGGTGAAGGAGAGCCGCTCTTCTCTGAAAGCTGGGCACAGCGAGTATGTGCACTCACACTCTACAGAGGCGATATTCCGTGCTCCGGGAGGGATGAGGCCTACTCTTAACGTTAGGAATTTAACGTGTCTGAGAGCAAGGAGGCACATATTCATTAAATGAGATACATGTTGTGTTCTGTAAAAGGGAAGCACCAGCGAAGGATCTGAAGGACAAGAGAGCAACCCATGAGTCACTAGAAACAGGAGGTTGTGGATGAGAAGGATGGAGGTGCTCAGGGGAGTGGATGGGCCTCTCTTGGTTAGAGTGGGTGCCCGTTCTTGGCAGGCCAGCAGCTTCAGCAGTGTGTGTGAGGACACCGTGAGATCCACACCGAGTTGCTGCCTCTGTCCGTCACACGGTGTGGATAATGCAGTTATTTGTACCAGAACGTCACTGTTACCATAAAGCTGTTCCTTCATACTCTATAAAGATTGTTGTTTCCGCTGGATTTCTGAAGGTTCTGAACTGGGTGACAGAATGTGGTGGAGATTTGGGAAATTTAACTTGGTTCCTTTGGGGAATCTCGTCTGCCTGAGTTTGTGGGCCCTGGTGAGAAAAAGTGAAGTCGGGACCGAGATCAGCAGAGTGGCTGCCTTGGCCTTCAGCCTGAGCCAGACTCTTCGTGGGGAATTCAGGATTGACCAGATCCACCCTAGCTGGATCCCTGTCACTACGCCTCTGCCTCTGAGTCACCACTCTGGCTGCACTTTGCATCTCCCTGAACTTCGTCACAGGATCCTGCAGATTTACCTGTGTTCCTGATTTCTCAGCCCGAATGGCAGCTCTCAGTGCGGCCTACTTAGAGCCTCAGCTTTGTTATCCGTGAAAGGGGAGCATATTGTTTTCTGAGGTCATTAGAAGAATAGGAGTTGAAATATATAAAGAATCTGCAGTTGCCCCTGGATGGCTCAGTGGGTTAAGCATCAGACTCTTGATTTCTGCTCAGGTCATGATCTCAAGGTTCTGAGAACGAGCCCCAAGTCATGCTCGGCATTGAGTGTGGAGCCTACCTAGGAGTTTCTCCCTCCCCCCACCCTCCCCGTTCGTGCAAAACTTTGCCCTGTCTCTGTCTCTGTCTCTCTGTCGGAAAAAAAGAAAAAGAATATGTAAAATATCTGGGCTGTTGGCCACTCCCCCTTCTCACTGTTTAAATGAAAATAGCTCCATGCAGATGAGCATGAAAAAATGTTCATTTCAGTCCACACCATTACAGTGAGAGTATAACACCTCAGCCCAGAGTTTGCCAATCCTCATTTCAAAAATAAGGAAAAGACCCCTTTTTATTTTCTATTAAATTTTAGGTACTAGCTAAGAATGAAGTAAAAGATCATTACAGGAACATGTACATTAAGAGATTTATATCTGAGAGGTGAAGATAATTATTTTCTATTACATATAGACTCATGGAGGCAGCCACACACTCAGGTGTCCATTCAAGGCCTCAGATAGAGTACAGGAAGCAAATGCATTTAGGCAAACAGAAGGTCACAGTGTACTAACCCAAATCTATTTGCCATACAGGACAGGAAATTTGAAGTTTGAAGACCTCCCTGAGCAATTACAACCAGGCGGTGTGTGTATATATTTAGAAAATTGTCAGATCAGCCTAATGTCCTGAATGCTGTCCCTGCCCACCCTGTCCCCTGTGCTCTGTCTCTCCTGGTATCCCCCTAATAAACCTTTCACAGTTCTGTCTCTGTGTCAGTGTCTGCCTTCAGGAACCCTACATTCACTCGCCTTCGAGTGCACAGTGTGAATCCCGTACACAGAACAAACTGGCAGCAATGGTGGTGATGGAAGATATAGCAGGATTCCCCGGTGTGGTATCTTTCCTGCAGGGGGCGTAAGAAATCCTTCTGGGGAGGCGGACACATCTTGTGTTTAGGTCTGTTGGTGGTTGTAGTAACTCAGCTGATACATACTCTTGAGCACATGGCACCTGCTAGTTTAGGTGTGTGTGTTGATCAGCAGGACAGGGGTCTGTCCCCAGGCAGCGGTCTGTTGTGATGGTGAGGAATGAACGAAGCATCCCTAGTGGCCCTGGGAGACGGGTGAGGAGGCTGTGCATTAATCCAGATTTTGTGCACTGTTTTCACCTTACCAGGTGCCCTCGAACAGCAGGTGGGCTCTGAGGGGTGGCTGATGGTGGCACTTTTCTTGGTAAGACCCATAATGCCCATAATCCTCCCACAGTTTCCTTGTTGAGGGATGGGCAGGGCAGAGGCCAATGACAGGAGCCCCATTCCTCCCTCACCACAGAGGAGGATTTGGGTGTATGCTTCTGTCGCTTCTTAGGTCCTTTACTCCATTCCATTCTGCACCAGAGCTCCTGGATCTTGCAAAGCCCTCCTTCTTCCCAGGTTGTCACTTGGGAAGATGGGCACACCTCCTTTTGCATGGGGTGGTGGGGCCAAGCCTCAGGATCTGTTATGGACAGAGAGGGCTTGGCTGGACCTGAGCATGCTCTGTCCCTCCAGCTGAGAGGCCATGGCTTTGAGCATTGTAGGGATTCCCAGGTTGGCCAGCAGAGGGCACCTGCGCACCTCCAACCGGGAGGGGGCGGTTTCTCTGTCTGTGCTGACCCAGGGCATCTCAGAGCAGGAAGGACTTCTGTAGCAGCCCAAGGATTGAGCCCCACTGTGGCTGCCCCAGGATAGAGAGCCAGAGCTGGGGTTCCAGTAGGTTCTGCTGCCGCCCTGTGGGAGACCCTGGGGGCTTTGCAGCAACTTGGTGCCTCCTGAGGTGGGACTAAGCTGCTTTGTTGGTTGAGTGGTGAGGAGGGGGCTCTGGGCGGCTTCCCCAGGACATGCTGGTAGGTGAGCAGCACAGTCGCTTGCATTTGGGGGGCTGTTCCCCTGGTTCATTCCTCCTTTTCCCTGAGGGTATTTGAACAAGATCTGTTTTACTCAGGGATCCGTGGATTGAGGGGTCCTGCGTGGTCACATCAGAGATGCTGTTTGGTTTGTTACAGTTGCAGGCTTGTTTCTGGGGAGAAATCCTGACTGCAATTCAGAGAAATGGGAGCTGCATTCAGTTGGGACACGAATACAGGAACTGCTGTCAGAACCTTTTAGAAGGAGGAGATGGGATCCCACTTTCTGAGTTCTGCTGGAGCCAGAGCCCCAGGTAAATGCACAGAGTGTCCTCCACTTAAACATGCTTTTATTAATTTGCAATCATTATTTTTTTCCAACAATGTTACAGTAGTTGGAAATGAGTGAAAACTTGACCGGTACTTAATGTCTTAAAACTTCCATTATTTTAATGTTAAATTTACACCTGAAATATGATTTTTTATAATTATCCTTTCCTGTCTTCATTGGAAGGAAACTCATCCATAATACCTTTCAAATGTACTCATTATCTCATCTACATTTCTTTCTTTCTTCTTCCTCTTCCTTTTTTTTTTTTAAGATTTTATGCCAGCACCACGGGGGTGGGGCGGGGGACGACAGAGGGAGAAGGGGTGACTCAACACTGAGCAGGCAGCCCGGCATGGGACTCGATCTTGGGACCCTGAGATCAAGACCTGAGACAGATGCTTAACTGACTGAGTCACCCAGGCGCCCCAGCTTATCTCCTTTTCAACTGAGATTTGCCATGTTTTCTAATTTCTCATGAACCCTAACAGACTTCAATAGTTTTAAATTGGTTGCAGTTTACTAAAGCTCATTCACAGGATCCCACTGACTTCTTCTGTTCAAAGTGTCAAGACCACTTCTAAATACGTGGAAGATTATACTAACTAAGCGAAATTTGTGAATCACTGTTTGAAGAAAAAGCATGATGGTATTTTTGTTAAGATATTAAAATAGATGCTTACATCCACTGGTTCATGCACTTCCAACTTTTTTCTTCTGTTCTCCTCTGTTCCTTATTTCTATTTCAGTTATTTTATTACTGTATCTTCCTGAGTTTTACATTCCTCACATGTACTTTCAAGGATCCTTTCCGTCATTTGTAAGAAAGAAGACAGACCTTTTGATGAACATGCAGATTTGTATAATTTCAAGATTTGTTGTTTTGGTTTTTATAAACTTTTCCCGCCCATTTGAAAATATCATCCCACCTTGACAAGTTACATAAAAAGTGTAATCTTGTATCAGTATGATTTCATTTCATTATACTGTGTTTCTTCATTTGATATTTTATGTTTATCTCTACAACATGATAATATCTCGTAAGTTCAGTGAATGTGGAAAAAGTATGAAATTTTGAATGTTTGCATATTTGAACTCATAAATGCAGAGGAATTGCCTGTTAAATTAAGGCTATTTGCGGGGGCGGAGCAAGATGGCGGAGGAGTAGGAGACATAGATTTCGTCTGGTCTCAGGAATTCAGCTGAATAGGGATCAAACCATTCTGAACACCTACGAACTCAATAGGAGATCGAAGAGGAGAGTAGCGACAACTCTCTGAACAGAGAAGCGACCACTTACTGGAAGGTAGGACGTGCGGAGAAGTGAATCCAAGGCGATATTCGGGAGGATAGACGGCGGGGGAGGGGCCTCCGTTGGCCGCTTCTGGCAAGTGATAGAGCCACGGAGCACAAAATCGGAACTTTTAGAAGTCAGCTCCGCTGAGGGACGTCGCTCCAGTGGCTAAGCGGGGGGTGGAATCCTCGCGTAACAGTGTGGTCTCAGAACCCTCAGGGTCACAGAAAGACCAGGGGTGCCTGAGTGCGCCAGAGCTCCCAGGTATTGGAGCGGGGAAGCCGGCTGCAGAGACGGAGCCGAGGCGCAGGCTCTCAGCTCGGGGTTGCCATAAACTGTGATCCGCGGCCCAGGTGGGCCACTGCTCCTCCAGCAGGGACCCAACAAGCAGCAGAGCTGGCGAGACTCCCCTTCCTTCCCGGGGAGGAGCGGCACGGGAACGCACAGCAGGGATCTGCTGGGTTTGGAGACTCCACACGGGGTCGGGTGCCAGAGATAGCAATGCTCGGTCACAGGCCAGGTGAGCACGCATTGCGGCCGGAGACTGGGGAGACGGGAGTGACTGCTTTTCTCTGAGGGCACACTGAGGAGCGGGGCCCTGAGTTCTCAGCTCCTCCGGGTGGAGATTGGGAGGCCACCATTTTTGCCCTGGTCCTCCAAAGCTGTACCGAGAGCTTGCAGGGAGCATAAGCTCCTGAGAGCAAACCAGAGCAGCTTCCTTAGCCCGGACCAACAAGGGCGGGGCAATTCAGCCTCCGGCAAAGACATTTGGAAACCACAGCAACAGGCCCCTCCCCCAGAAGATCAGCAGGAACAGCCAGCAAGCCAAGACCAAGTTTACCGATCAAGGAAAACGGGAGAACCCCAGCGCTAGGGGAATACTGCACATAGATTCATGGCTTTTTTTTTTTTTTTTTTACCATGATTCATTAGTTCATCAAAGTTAATTTTTGTTAACTGTTTTTTTTTATTTTTATTTTTCCCTTTTTTAACCAACATCTTATCAATCCCTTTTTAAAAAATACATTTTTTATTTTTCATTTTTAGAGTCCTATTTTATCCCTTCATAGTAGCTACCCTTATTTTTGGCATATATATATAAGTTGTTCTCTCTTAAAAATAGAACTACCATATGATCCAGCAATTCTACACCTGGGTATTTATGCAAAAAACACAAAAAACACTAACTTGGAAAGATAATGCACCCCATGTTCATTGCAGCATTACTTACAGTAGCCAAGACTGGAAACAACCTCATCCATTGAGACATGAGTACATAAAGAAATGTGGTATATATATATATACAATGGAATATTATTCAGCCATAAAGAAGAAAGGAATCTTGCCATTTGCAACAACATGGATGAATATTGAAGGTGTTATGCTAAGTGAAATAGAGAAAGAGAAATACTGGAGGATCTCACTTATATGTGGAACCTTAAAAAACAACAACAACAACAATAAAAAAACAAGCTTAAAGATACAGAGAACAGATTGGTGGTTGCCAGAGGCAGGGTATAGGGGTGGGAAAAATGGGGGAGGGGAGTCAGAAGGTACAAACTTCCAGTTATAAAATAAATAAGCAGGGGAGGAAAAGGGACTGATCATTGACCTCAGTGAGAAGAGAAATTTTGCCAAGAGAGTTGTGGAGAGAAGGCTCCATTTTATTGGCTATGATTTTAATGCTGTGGGTACATGTGTCAAGGCTATGTAGTTGTATTTTTCCTTCATTGCTGCCCAGGGACTATGACTGAATACTCTTGAGTGTCTGCTTTCAATCAAGAACCTATACCCCACCCTCCCTCCTGAGACAGAATTTGAGTCTGTACAGACTTTTAAGATGTGAGTGATTTTTCCTGAGCACTTTGTCCTCTGGTTTCCACTGATGCTTTAAGATGCCAATTGGTAGTGTGGCAGTGGTTCCCTTGCAGGTTGCTCTTACCACCTCTCTCTTTGTTTTGCAGTTTTGCTCTGTTGTCACTAGGTGTAACTCTTTTTATTTATCTTTGTTAAAATTTGGTGAGCCTCCTTGGGGCACCTGGGTGGCTCAGTCGTTAAGCGTCTGCCCTCGGCTCAGGTCATGATCCCAGGGTCCTGGAGCTTCCTCCTCCATAGGAAGCCTGCTTCTCCCTCTCCCACTCCCCCTGCTTGTGTTCCCTCTCTCGCTGTGTCTCTCTCTGTCAAATAAATAAATAAAATCTTAAAAAAAAATAAAAATTTGGTGAGCCTCCTGAATATGAGGATTGGTGAGTTTTTCTGATTCTGCAAAATTCTCGTCTATTTTTTAACTTTGCCTTCTGCCAATTATTTCCACTCTCTAGCAACTTTCATTAGCTTACACAAGGGTGATTCTTGGTCTCTTTTCATACTCTTCATCTATTTGGTCTGCTTTTTAATCTATATGGCTTTCTATCACCTCCTCACTAGTATCTACAATTTTCAGGTCAGTTTGTATCATGTATCAAAACATTGTTCCTTAAACTATACTTCATGTTGAATGCTGAATTTATACCTTAATTACAAAATGAATTGACACCTTTATCTCAACCACTATGACTTTTGAAAAACCTAGCATCATTTTCAAACCCCGCTTCTTGTCGTCATTCAAAATTGTTCTATTTCTGAAGAATTAAGCTCCAAATTCTTACCCTGCCCACAATCTTATATTGTTCTAAACTCAGATCCTTTACTTTGTACTAGTCCTTCAACCACATGGAAGCTGTCTTACCCTTGTCCACATTTATCATTTCTTACCAGTATTACTAAAACAACCGCCCTGCCGTGATTCACTCCTCAATTGTGATCCTTCTCCCTTACTATCACTAGAATATTTCTGTAACAAAAATGTGATTGTCGTCCCCTACTCAATTTTTTTTTATTCAATAGGTCCCCATTACTCCTTCATGAAATGCAAGGAGGCCCATAACAACCTAAAACTGGACTACATCTCCAGCTAATCTTGTCCATGTGCTCCATAATGCTCCAAGTCTATACGATTTGTCATTATCCATATGCACTGTTATTTTTTTCCATGTTGTTGTGTCCTTTCGTGTTAAATATTATATTTGAAATACCCTCCTCAACTAGCCACAGCTCACCATACACATGCATGCACATGTACACACATACTCTCCCTCCTTAATTCCTAGTTATCATTTTAAGACTCCATTGAAGTGTCTCTTCCCACTGGGAAGCCAACTACACCTCCCAGGGTGAATCAAGAGTCTTTTCTTTGTGCTACATACCATCCCATTTATACTCCTAGCCTATAATTTGTACATAATCTACTGTATTTATCTTTTCCCCTCACTGGATTGCTGGTACTTATCAGTACAGAGTGTCTTTTATCTTTGTATCTTTGGCACACAGTGAAGTGTCTTCCATGTTGTTGGCATTAAAAGAAAAAAGTCAAATGGATGAATATCTAAAAAAGACTGTCCTTCTTACCCTTCAAACTGCCAACACTGTGCTTATTCCTGAGACCCTGTCTCCCTCCTCTCCTCTAGAGCATGTGGTTAGCATCTTTATTGAAGACTTACAGAATTAACTCTATTTTGTCAGAAGGGAAAATGAAGCAAGCATATCTCAAACAAAACTTGTTCAGTACTCTGAGCTTCTTAAGTCTAGGAAGTTTTCAAAAGGTTTGCATTCATCATTAGAAGATATATACTGAACAGCCGTGTAAATTTGATTCCAGGATTCCTCATCCACTTCCAGTTCCACTCCACACTTACCCCCCCCACCACCAAAGCTTATCAGCCTGTAGCAGAATCCATTCCATTATCAGCAGTGGGTGCTAGCAACTATATTCAATCAGGCTCCATCAAATACTTTTAATTTAATCTGTAAAGTATATGCTTTTCCTTAGCTTAAGAAATCAGTTTGATTAGGTTGCTTTTACTTTTGCATCTATTGTTCATGACATATTCAAGGAAGTAAGGAATACTGACCCAAAGATGCCCAACAACCAAACTATAGCCATGTCTTTTGCAAGCAGCCGTTTGAACTAGGCCATTTATCAGCTAAATATGAAATACATGATAGAAAAGCTTCCTTCAAAATAGAAGCACTAGGCGTGTAATACCTTAAACAAATGCCACACAGCCCAAGGATTAATTCAATTAGCATTACATAAATGTTCTGTGAAAACTGAATTACCTCCCATCTCACAGTTTGAGATAACATCCTGTCATCCATCATCGCTGGGAAAATCATGGGTTCCCCAGCCCAATTCACATTGAGGTACTTATGCTAGCTAATAAGAAATGTCAAGGAGTAAATATATTCCACAATACTAATTTTATACAAATTTTAAGCCTGATACTTAAATCTGTTACAGCCTTATCTAGAAGGAAAGAAAAAAAGACGAAGAAAAGACAAGCAAGAAATCTATGTAGATTCTTAAATTCTCTCAACGCCTTGACCCAATCCATAATTATATAATTCTGTGGATTACTCCAGCGGCTACAGTTTTTGGAAAAATTGCAGGAAGGAACTATTAACATTCACTTTTTCTCAAGGAAGGATTAAATTCAAGAATCCCCATTATGTATAGTCACAGAACAAAAGCTTCTCTCAATCCATTCAAATTAAATTTCTTCTTTTGATATTTTTGGGCATGGAAGTCTTCTGACTTATGTTTCTCTCCCCTCGCACACTGGCTACCTCTCTTCTCTCACCCTATGTCCCATGGCCCGGTCATCATAGCCTGGCCAGGGAGGGCAAAGAGCATGTTGGAGGTACCCACGGGTATACCAGAAAACATCCACGTGGTGATGTGGGCACTAGAGTCAACTACTTACCAGTGAAACTTATTATTTCCAGGGTATGTCTCTGTAATAGGACAGAGCAGCAAATAAAGTTTATTATCTACTAACCCTCGACATTTTATTTAGTAGGCTTTAAAAATTATTGAGAGCATTAATAGTATTTCTTTAGGGAAAACTAACTCTGATAGCAATCAGGAAAAAAGTACCATTGAAAAAATACAGGGAGGGGCGCCTTGGTGCCTGGGGCATTGAGTGTCTGCCTTTGGCTCAGGTCAGGATCTCAGGGTCCTGGGATCGAACCCCACATCCAGCTCCCTGGTCGGCGGGAAGCCTGCTTCTCCCTCTCCCACTCCCCCTGCTTGTGTTTCCTCTCTCGCTGTGTCTGTCTCTGTCAAATAAATAAATAAAATCTTTAAAAAGAGAGAGAGAGAAAGAAAAAATTCAGGGGATGCCTGGGTGGCTCAGTTGTTGAAGAATCTGCCTTTGGCTTAGGTCATGACCTCAGGGTCCTGGGATTGAGCCCCACATAGGGCTCCCTTCCCAGCGGGAGTCTGCTTCTTCCTCTCCCTCTGCTTGCTGCTCCCCGTCTGTGAGCGGTCTCTCTCTCTCTCTCTCTCTCTGTCAGATAAATAAATAAAATCATAAAAAAAAAGAAAACATACAGGAATAATCTTCCTTTACAATTGGGATTATTTTCAGCCATCATAAAATCATTTCCTACAAATGTGTTTCATGGAGTTCTCAAGTACCATGTCCATTAAAAATAATCTGAAAACAGAATTAATGTCACATAATTCACCTTTTCATGATGTTATATAATTTCAAAGATTCTAAAAATTGAAATTAGCAAATCAACAGGAAGTTTTTATGTAAGATGTTATTATGTAAGTTTTTATTTTTAAGAAACGAAAGAAAAGGGAATCTGCATTCATGAATATATTCTAATTAAATGTTAAGGAATACTATTATTAGTTGTAAAAATATACTCTCAGTTTTCAGGGGCTCCGAGAACAGGTATAAAATTGAAAACAGATTTAGTCCAGCTAAAATAAGACTATGTTTTCCCAGGATAAGTATCTTTTACAGATTTTGGAGATTAACATGAACTTAAATTAGTTATTTTAAATTAATTTAAATTCTCATTTAATTTTTCAAGTTTTTGGTGTTTGTACATTATTCATTTCGATATATTATGCAAGTTTAAATAAATTAATCTAAACAAAATAGATATTCCCTTCCCACTATGACACTAAATATTCAGTTTGAATGATTCTTTTTAACTAAAAGAGAAATTATGATTCTCTTGTCACATAGGTACCGTCTCAGAGTCACAGAGTAATAAGCCTTTACACTAAAATGTGCTGTGATAGGTTCTACTGTGTTTACAGGGGACAAATTTTAGTGATTCTTCTCATAACTTAGCACACAAAATTCAATCATCAGTTCCTTAGGGAACAAATTTTCTCCTCTGTGTCCAAAGGTAATAGCCCTGAGTAGAAAATTGATGAAATAAAATTGTTTTATCCTACAGCCAAGAGAGATGTCCAGAAGGTGTGCGATGGGTCCCGCTACTGCAGGGAAGACACACAATTAATGTATTTTCAGTAATTGGGAACCTAGTTCATTTTTAAAGATCTTCAAAGCAGAAAACTCCAATGAAAACTGTCAAGATATTAGTCCTTTTTTAAAATGTAGAACTTAATACATGCCACAGTTTAACTACAGCCACACATGTTAAATTCTCAGTATAAGTAGCTCAGGAAATACATTAAAATGTGTTTCAGGCATTTAGAACACAATACAATATTTTGTCACAGAAAATCTAAAAGGTTTCATCATCATCATCATCATTTCACCTCCCATGAGACATTCCAGTCAGGTTTTGCCCTCCTCCTTCTATAAAGATTCCTCTTGACAAAGTCACCAGTAGCCTCCTTAGCCCCCACAGTAATGGCGGGTGACCACCTGGTGTGCTCAGCAGCATAAGCACAGTGGGTCCCTCCTTCCTAAAACCACCTCCCACACTTGGCCTCCCGGACACCACACTGTCCAGTCCTCCTGCCCATTCTCCATTTATGGTTTCTCTTCAACCCTTGTTTATCTCATTATATTACCTCCAGGTGTACAACATAATGATTCGATATTTGTGTATACTGTGCAATGATCACCACAAGTCTACGTAACACCCACCACCACATGTAGTTACAGAATTGTTTTTCTTATGATGAGAACTTCTAAGATTTACTCTCTTAGCAACTTTCAATATAAAATATGGTATTAACTTCAGTTATCATGCTGTACCTCACATCCCCATGGCTTATTTATTTTATAACTGGAAGTTTGTACCTTTTGACTCCCCTCCCCCATTTTTCCCACCCCTATACCCTGCCTCTGGCAACCACCAATCTGTTCTCTGTATCTTTAAGCTTGTTTTTTTATTGTTGTTGTTGTTGTTGTTTTTTAAGGTTCCACATATAAGTGAGATCCTCCAGTATTTCTCTTTCTCTATTTCACTTAGCATAACGCCTTCAATATTCATCCATGTTGTTGCAAATGGCAAGATTCCTTTCTTCTTTATGGCTGAATAATATTCCATTGTATATATATATACCACATTTCTTTATGTACTCATGTCTCAATGGATGAGGTTGTTTCCAGTCTTGGCTACTGTAAGTAATGCTGCAATGAACATGGGGTGCATTATCTTTCCAAGTTAGTGTTTTTGTGTTTTTTGCATAAATACCCAGGTGTAGAATTGCTGGATCATATGGTAGTTCTATTTTTAATATTTTGAGGAACCCCCATACTGTTTTTCATAGTGGCTGTGACAAATTACATTCCCACCAACGGTGTGCAAAATTCCCTTTTCTCCACATCCTTGCCAACACTTGTCTTTTAAATAACAGCCATTCTAACAGGTGTGAGGTGATATCTCACTGTGGTTTTTATTTGGTTTCCTTGATGATTAATAATGTTGAGCATCTTTTCATGTAACTATTGGCCATCTGTATGTGTTTGGGAAAATATCTGCCACCCATTGTTTTAATTGAATTGTTTATTTTTTGCTGTTGAGTTATAGGAGTTCTTTATAAATTTTGGACATTAACTCCTTATCAGATACATGATTTGCAAATATTTCCTCCCATTCAGTAGGTTACTTTTTCATTTTGTTGATGGTTTCCTTTGCTGTGCAGATATTTTTTAGTTTGATGTGTTCCCACTTTTGTTTATTTTTGCTATTGTTGCCTTTGTTCTTGGTGTCGAACCAAAATAAATAAATTAAATAAATAAATAAATAAACTGTTGCCAAGACCAGTACCAAGGAGCTTACCACCTATGTTTTCTTCTAGGAATTTTATGGTTTCAGGTCTTACATTTGAGTCTTTAATCCATTTTGAGTTAATTTTTATGTATGGTATAAGAAAGTGGTCCAGTTTCATTCTTTTGCATGTGGCTGTCCAGTTTTCCCAACACCATTTTTTGAAGAGATCTCCTCAACTCTTACACTTCTTAGTGTTGTAGTAGTTCATCGCTCTCTACTTGGACCTCTTTTTACTCTGTATTTACTCTTTTGTGAACCCACCTAATGCAATGGCTTTCAGTGTCCTCTCTATACTGAGAACTTCTAAATGTACATCTCTAGCTCAAAAATCTTTACTGAAGACTAAGCCCTTATGTGCACTACCTATTTCATGTCTAACAGACAAAACCGTGTTCTGAGACTGAGTCCTGACCCACAAAGTCTTCTCCATTGCAGTTATTGGGGATTCCATTTTTCCAGTTTTCAGGAGAGACTTCTATTCTTCTTCTCACACATATATCCCATCTGTCCACACATAATCTGTCAGTCCTACCTTCCAATTATACTCACAACCCAACCACTTCTCACACCCTTCTCCATCTTCTCAAAGCCCCTCTCAAGGCTCACTTGGGTCACCACATTAACCTCCAAACTGATGTCCACTTGCACTCTTGCCACCATAGCCAACATAAGTTGGATTGTGTCCCCCTTCCAAACAAAACCTTCCATTTTTTTCTTACTTCATTCAAGCCAACATCATTATGACGACCTGCACACCGTATCTGATCTGCATTTCCCACAACATCTCAACCCAAGTTATGCACCTCTTTTCTATTACTTTTTCCTGAACAAACGTTTCTCTTATTCCAATCATCTCCAGTCCATGGCTGGTTTTACATACTTTTGTTACAAATACAAGCACAAGAAAATATTCCCCTGGATGCATCTGAGTAGAGGCACCCAACTGTTCTTTATTTGTTGCACAGTACTCTGTTAATCTGGAGCGATATTCTGTATTCATCCTTATTTCATTTGACCCTAGCATGTTTTTCTGTAGGCACTGTTACAACTTCCCAAGGGCACCTTGAATTTGAGGTCTATCTGCCCAACTGATGTTGTCCCCCTTCGGGGACATCGGTACTTTGTTTGCACCAACTGACCATACAGACAACTCAGGACAAAGTGGAACAACAGCAGGTGAGTGAAACAGAAAGTGAAAAGAGATGACACAACCCCCAGTGGACAATTGGGTGCTTAGAACTTGACATACTATGGTTGTTATATGCGATAATAAATTTAGCTCTGAACTTCTTGATATTTGTAAATTTGACTAGTTCTACATTTCTCATCATTTGACTATAGAAGACACATCTATACTTCAGCCCCCCTTCTGATACTTAGCACTAATGTTTTACATACAATATAAAATAACAATTATCATAACAAGCAACTGATGAGATTTATCATTGTGTTTACTCCAAGACTGTGGAGGATATTGCTAAACACACACAACTGAAGATATATATTGTTAGTATCATGACAGTTCTTTTTCTTGAGCGAGAGTTTTGTTTTTTACAATATGGACTTTGTAAATAAGATAACTTGACAGGTTTTTGTACCAGCTTTGGTTGCAGTAAATCTTAAAGATAAATTTGTGGATCATTTCTAATAAGTATAATGTCATTCATGGTGTGCTAACTCTTCAGAAAGTGTCCCAGCTCAAAGTTCTAAGCATAACTTACAGTTGAATGTCTTACTTACTGATGGAAGTATTTGCTCTCCTACATTATTTTTTATACTTGTTTGTATTTATCTCACCTTGTCATGTTGCTTGTATTCTGTGAATTGCCTTAAATGTTTTTTTTTAAATATTGAGAACAAAGAAAAGTATGTAAAGAGCCACAGAATAAAAGAAATGATTAAAGCATTTTAAATAGATAAGCAACTGTACTTACGAATTTTTTTCAGATTTCTATAGTATCTTGATCTCAATTCTTCCTTCATCAATATTAATCACTCAATAAATGCATTTTCAGCTAATAAAAGGATACCCAACAATCTAATTGTATTTAATGTTGAATTTAGTTACCATAAAGGATATTTTTTAAGATTATGTATTTATTTATTTAGAGAGAGTGGGTGCACACATGAGCCTGGGGGGAGGGGTAAAAGGAGAGAGAGAATCTTAAGCAGACTCACGCTGCTCACAGAGCCCAGTGTAGGGCTCAATCCCAGGACCCCAAGATCATGACATGAGCCGAAATCAAGAGTTGGATGCTTAACCGACAGCCTCCCAGGCACCCCACCATAAAGGATATTTTTAATTTGAGAGTCAAAATAAGTTTTATGGGAACCTGCCCCCCTGAATGCTAAAAATTAAATATGGATAAACCATATCAGTCTTCTTTAATTCACAAAATCATGCCACAGAATAGATCCTATCATCACCCCTCCCACAGAAGTTTTCCTTCAGGGGTGCCTGAAGCATCGGCCTTTGGCTCAGGTCACAATCCTGGGGTCCTGGGATCGAGCCCCGCATAAAGCTCCTGGCTCAGTGGGAGTCTGCTTCTCCCTCTCCCTCTGCCCCTGGCCCCTGCTTGTGCTTGTGCTCACTCTCTCTCTCAAATAAATAAAATTTAAAAAAAAGTTTTACTTCATATTATTGAAAGATTTTTCCTCTCCAATTTTAAGTTCAAGTCTAAGGGAAAAGAAGGTCTAATATCAATGCTGGTTATTGGTTATTTAAAATGAGAGAAAGATCTGTTTTCTATTTCATTATTTATGTCACTTAACAATTTGGGCCTCAGTTTCCTTATTAAATCATGCAAAGCTTTAAGCTAGAAGATTCCTAAGATTCTTAAAGCCTATCTGAAGGTAGAGAAGCAGTATAAAGGAAAGCAAAATATTAATATTCTTGATTCAATATATGTTTTCAAGCAAATTTTCATTTTCAAAGTCAATTTTTAAAAATTCCATTCTTACAATTTTCCTTTTAGAAAAAAGCCAAGTGCCTATCCATCAGAAATAAAGTTAATTTGTGTAACTTCTACGGATGTCAGAATGAAGTTCTTTACAGAAAAGGTGGGGCACTGTAATTATTTCCTGTCATAACAGTCATCTCATCAAACCATTACTAAATCATAGAAGAAGCTTTGAATTTTTGAAAAATATCCTCTCTGTATAATGGAAAACATTTTCTTATTTTTTTTGTGATGGCAGGATAAGCCATTCTTATTACATATTTATTTTTATATCATATATCCATAAATCCAATTTAATTAACATCTGTAAAATTATAAAAATACATGGCTATGTGAAAATTTGTAGCAATAATTTTTTTTTTTTTAGTAGACATGCTGAGTCCCATATTTAACTGAAAATTTATACTGGTCGTTTAAGTAGTTTGCAATTTATTTTGAAATCGCCCTTTCTCCCGGTCCTGGAGGGCACTGCAGCATATACCACTGATACATCCACCAAATAAAACCAGATATTTCATTTTATCTCCCCAAACAAGAAGCATGCAGGATTTAAAGAAAGGAGAATAGCATCTAGTCTTCTGTTCGGTTGGGCTTTCCATCTCCACCTACTCAGTCAGGTCCTTTCTAGGATCTGGAAAGTCCCTGAGCCTTTTCTCCCTCTTGTACCTCAGTGAGGCCCAGCCCCCAGGCAGTTTCAGGGCTGGGGGGCGCTGGTTGGGGATGGCAGGTGGTGCTGCCCAAGCTGGCCCCAGCCCCCCTAGAGCAGACCCCACCAGAAGCTAGTCTGGTCTTTGTACCCAACACCCTCCTAACTCCGTCTGTCTAGGTTGGTTTGTCTCCATTTGCATAGGGGAGTTGCAACATTCATGAGGTAGGGGTCCTGAGTAAACACTGGCCATGGGTCCTCTTGTCCTGTCCCACCCCAGCACTTACACAACTGAGGGCACCATTATCAGGAGCAAGTCGGCCCTGTGATTTCTAGGTTGTGCTCATGGAGAGTCCAGGCCTCTCCGCCCTCTGAGACTCCATGCATGAAATACTCTGTCATAAATCTAATGGCTTTTCATTTATAATTTAGCCATGGCTCATCATCTACCCCAGAGGAATGGTATGAAAGTTAATGAGATTGGATCTGGAGGATGCCGAGATCTTCTTGGAAGACACACAGCCCTTAAACAGAGCACTAAATATTGGAATGATCTCCTGAGTTTTCACTTTCAGATAACACATTAAAAAAAAAAAAAAAAAGCTCTAATAGCTTCAAAATCAAAAGTCACTAACCATACTCTAAAACCCTTACTTTCATACTTTCCTTTTCATGTTTATACTCTACAAATACTTTCTGGAAAGCTTAATTATGCAGGATTGATGTTAACTTTGTATTTATTTCTTATGTTTGTAATTGCATATTCATTTATACGATCTATAAACACTTTGTGAGACCCCTCTATAAGTTAGCACAGTGCTCGGCCTGAGATCCAGGAAAAAGGGGAGTGATCTAACTCTAGTATTCGGGAGATACTCAGTGTAAATGGGACATGCTAGTGATCTCTTTTCTTATGCCTGATTTTTGCATTTTTATTTGCATTTACTTATTACTTCCTCGTGTAACAACCAGTAATAACAGTCACTGTTTTAAAGGTTTTGCAGAAAAGGGTATATCACAGAAAAGGCTTGAAAATTATGAAATGTCAAACTTTGAATGTTATTTTAAACCTGCTTTGTACATATTTACGCAAGTCCCAACCTGATTCCAAATAAACAGGAACATGTGATGCAAACCCAGGGCATTCATGGAGCAAACCAATGCAACACCACAGAAATGAGTGGCTGGGGCCTGCCGGAAGGATTGGATTCCCTGAAGGAACACATAGCTGCTGCATGAACAATTGAACACCTGTTATTTACAGCAGGTTTACAAGTGGAGCTCATGTGAGCTCGTCACAAAGGTTTACCAACACAACCGCGTTTTTCAGAGAGGAGCCACATAGCAGCGTATTCGTCTCCCTCAGTTCAACAGTGTTTTCTGTTCGTGCTCCTGAGCTCAGTGTAGGAACCAAACACTAAGGAGGCAATTGCTGGTTCTTTTTTTTGGGAGAGAAGCTAGTGAGGAAAAGTGAAAGTGCTTGGGGGATATAATACAAGTCAGAACAAACACGAGGACCATTCAGAAGTCCCATTTCCGCATCCACCCTCCCACTTGCTAGCAGCGCCAGTTTTATTATTCTCTCCAGGTCGGGAAATTGTGCAGATAATAATGCTACAAATTCTCAGTGATGAAAGCTTGACTCGACTTAAATGATGTTTGGAATTATTTGGTCTCACCCTATGATTTTTAATGATTCACGGAAAACGTAAAATAGCTGCTGTTAAACCCTCTTTAAGGAAATTAATCCTTTGAACTTCACCAGATGTTGGCGCACATTGATAAGTTTATGCCTCCAGTTTAGACTCACTTATGAAAATTGCTTATAAAGTTTGGAAAATCTGAGACCATCTGAAGATAATTAGCTCGTTTGCATACAAGTGAATCCATTATATAGAGGGATGGACTGAGACAGGCATTAGCAAGGTGAATTTAAATAAAATTCTGAAACACTAGAGAAAAACACAGAGAACAATCTCTTTGACATCAGCCACAGAAACATTTTCTGGACACATCTCCGGTGAGGGAAATAAAAGCAAAAATAAACTATTGGGACTACACCAAAATAAAAAGCTTTTGCACAGTGAAAGAAACGATTAATGAAACGAAAAGACAACCTACTGAACGGGAGAAGATATCTGCAAATGATGTATCTAATAAAGGGTTAAAATCCAAAATGTATGAAGAATTTCTACAACTCAACACCAAAAAGCACAAATAATCCAATTAAAATGGATAGAGGACCCAAATAGACATTTTTTTTAAGATTTTATTTGAGAGAGAGAGAGAATGACAGATAGAAAGCACGAGAGGGAAGAGGGTCAGAGGGAGAAGCAGACTCCCCGCTGAGCAGGAAGCCCGATGTGGGACTCGATCCCGGGACTCCAGGATCATGGCCTGAGCCGAAGGCAGTCGCTCAACCAACTGAGCCACCCAGGCACCCAAATAGACATTTTTAAAAGAAGACATACCGATGGCCAGCAGGTATGTGAAAAGATAGTCAACATCACTGATCATCAGGGAAATGCAAATCAGAATCACAGTGAGAGATCACCTCACGCCAATCAGAATGGCTAGTATCAAGAAGACAACAAGGGTTGGGGTGCCTGGGTGGCTCAGTTGGTTAAGCGACTGCCTTCGGCTCAGGTCATGATCCTGGAGTCCCGGGATCGAGTCCCACATCGGGCTCCCTGCTCAGCGGGGAGTCTGCTTCTCCCTCTGACCCTCCTCCCTCTTATGCTCTCTGTCTCTCATTCTCTCTCTGTCTCTCTCAAATAAATAAATAAAATCTTTAAAAAAAAAAAAAGAAGACAACAAGGGTTGGCAGGGATGTGGAGAAAGGGGAACCCTCATGCCCTGTTGGTGGGAATGGAAACAGGTACAGCCATCATGGAAAACAGTATGGAGATTCTTCAAAAAATTAAAAATAGAAAAGTGTATTTACCAAATATAATGAAAACACTAACACAAAAAGATACATGTACCCCTATATTTATTGAAACATTATTTACAATAGCCAAGATTTGGAAGCAACTTAAGTGTCCATCAACAGATGAATGGATAAAAAAGAATGGAATATTACTCAGCCATAAAAAAGAATGAGATCTTGCCATCTGTGACAACATGGATGCCTGTCTCAGTCCTTCTATATAATGAATTAACATTTAGGCAGACCAGCTAATTATCTTCAGATGGTCTTAGATTTACAAAGAAAATTCCACAAATGTCAAACAACCAGTGGCCAATAATTCCACTAAAAATGTGCAGAAACTCTTCAGTAATCAAATAATAGAAGTTAGGAGGCTATAATAGTTCCCGTCCAGGAGATGGTCATATGTCTAGAAGGACATGCACCAAAATGTTAATAGTGTCCTTTACTGTGTGCTGGGAAATGTTTTGGTTTTATCCTATCCTTTCTTGAGCTTTTATTTTTCAAAAGATATAAATGATTTTTATAATAAAAGGAAAAAAATGCCCTACTCTGCTTTTAGGGTAAAACTACATTGAAAATGTTGACCTTCTAAGTCTGTGAAAGAATGAAAATCAAGCCTGTGAAGCCCCACAGTGCCCAGCAGAGTGGACATTCGGACAATGTAAGCTCTCCTGCTTCTCATTCCTAAGACTCCAGTCTCCCTGGCCACACATTTATCAATGAACATGCTTGTATCTGCGAACCAGCTGTGAGTCATTATTAAATACATCATCCAATCCTTTCTCCAATATGTTCAGAGTCACGAGACTTTCCCAAATACCTTGCTAAACATAAGACTTATTAACATAGCTATTATACTTGCAATCTAATAATACCTTTCACATATCTGTCCAGCCCTTTACCTTTCAGAAATAACATGACACACATTACCCCAGAAGGTAAGCTCTGGTTTGGGTCTTACCCACAGTGTCCAGCATAGGACAGGGCATGGAGCATAGATGCTCAGTACTGACACAGAGCATGAAAACATGGTTCTCATTCGACTACAGTTAGGTCAGTGTGATTCTTATTACAGTTTTGTAGAAAAGGAAACAGAGGGCCAGAGAGGATACCTGCTGGGACACTCACTTATATTTCATGGAACCCTTAAGTGAAATGGAAATTATTGCCTTTTTTAAATCTATGGTTCTCTGACATTATTCTTTGTCTCATTACTTCAAAAAGCTCTACTTTCTTATATCCACTGCCAGTGAAATCAGTGAAACTAGCTCCATCAATAGGTTCCCTCCTTCTCCACAAACTCACTCACTGAAGTCTGGGAGGCGAATGTAACCTTCTCCAAGAAAACCTTTCTGAAGGTCACCACTGACCTGCTCATCACAGACCGTCATCCCAACACTTTTTGCCTCTCATCGGCCCCCTTCCTGTCCCTGCCCTTCTCCTCCACTGGCTCTTATTGGTTCCCGCGGACAGGCATTCATCCCACAAAGTTTAGCTCCGCAATGCTGATGGCAGCCACACAGCCATGTGTGACCTCAGAGACGCCTAAAGCCCCAACCCCAAAATGTCCCGTGCACTGCCTTCCCATTTTCGTGTCAGCGCTGCTGTCTGTTCAGGTCGTCCCATCTGCTAGAGACATCCAAGCGTCACTCTGAGGCTTCCCTCCCCCTCTGTTCCTCCTCTTTTCCTCTCCTGCTTCTCATTTGTTAGTGTAGAGGAATATAGTTCTCGGGGCAAATGTTTAAACAAATTTGGGGGAAAATATATACAAATAGCCCACATCACTCCCCCTTCTTGTAGCCAGCAGTGTGGCTTGTCCCCGGGACTCAGGCCTGTTCCATTCTCTGGCAGGTGACGGGGGCAGACTCCACAGGAGAAATGTGGTGATTCTGCCACTCCTAACCACGCTGTGCTTCTCCTGTTCTCTCGGGATCGAGACTTACAGTCCTTTGGCCATGCTGGGGAAAGGGACCTGTGAGTACAAGATCGTAGGGTTTGTCAACTAAATAAACAACAGTACTGAAGGAAAGCATGAGGCGGGACACAGCTGTGGTCACTCGGGTGCACCTGCTGGGACTGAGCCACGTGGGGTGGCGGAGACAAGGAGACAGTATGTGTTCTCCCCGTGTTGGGTCCAGCACCTCATGCTCTGAGCAGAAGCTAGTAACTGCTGTCATCTAAAGAGTATCTACTGTCCTCATGATGAGTGACACAGAGATGGGAGGCAGCACCAATCTGCCCCCTTATTTTCACTTCCAGTTTCAGCACGGAGCTCGATATCTAATCTGGTTTCCTGGCGTTGCCTGCTCCTTAGACCTAGCGTGCCCAGTGGGAAAATTCAAGCACACAGAACAAAAACCAAGAGCCTGAAAAGAGTCCTTGCCTCCATTCTCTACCATTCTCATCCACTACCCTGCACTGCAATCTGAACGTGACCCACAAAGATAAGAGGGAGTGTCACTTTCCTTTTCTAAAACCTGCATTATAGCAAATCCTGTTCTCAGCAACACGAGGGTGCTACCCACCATCTTCACGGACGCAAACATCCCACCTTCGTTTTCCATCTCATGCCTGGGCACAGCTGCTTCTTGATGGTGTGCTTTCCTAACTAGAAGCTCCCGTTCACACTGTGCCCTCTGAATTGTATGCCCGTCTTTCCACTTTACCTCTATTGGAACCGTCAGCATTTATCCATGCGTTGTTTGTTTGTTTTTCAAGTAGCCTTTACATGGTCTATTCTGCACATCCCACAACGTGGCGGACCCTGGGCCCGCCCTTGGGGGGACTCCCGGGGAGAACCATCGCAACCCCACAACCTGTGCTAGGATGCACGCATGCGCGAAGAACGCGGAGGCTAACCAAAAACTGACTCCAAAAAACATACAACTATAAAACAAGATGTTCACAAATAGAGAGGCTTTCCTGATTCAGAGACCACGGGCAAGTTGAGGGTGGCAGGAATGGAGAGCCAAGCAGTGGCGAAAATGCTGTCAACGTTGTTTTATCTTGCTGCTGCCTCTCCCGCTCCAGCTACTCGGCAGCAAGGTTCTGGTGGAGGCTTGGAGCTCGTCCGTGAGGACTAGTTTTTACCAGCGGAGAAGGAGGCAGGTGACAGGGAACCAGGAGGTGCGACGGGGTTGGTCACCAAGTGCACAGAGTCCTCTGCGGTGTATGGAAAAGGGCGCCGCCAGGGGCTAGGGCAGCTGGGACCGAGAGATACTGCTACAATTTTTTTGTAAAGGTCCAATCCAAATATCACCTCTCATATTAAACTTTCCCTTCCAGAAGAAAAATGGCATTCTGCGCACCATTTCCATGGCAATGAGCTTCTGTCTGCTGTGATGTTCCCGCGGTTGGTCCGGCCCGGCATCAGTAGACTGGTGTGAGCTCTCCGTACCGGGGTAGAGGCCCCTGTGTCCCCACAGCCCACCCCCAGACAGCAGACGCCTGCTGAAAAAATGTGATCAGCGTTGTTCTAATGGCTTGTTGGGGAGAGGGGGGATATATCTTTATGTATCTGCTAAAAATGCTAAAAGTGTCTTCATCATATTGCACTGTAACTTCTTTATCCTTTGTTTCTTCTTCGGGAATCTCTAGAAATGTGAAAATGCATCATTAATCATATCGAAGTCCTAAAATAAGTGTTGACCACAGCATTCTGCCCAAGCCAAGAAGGATTTTCAAAGTTAAAGTAATACTAAGGGGAAATTTCTCAAGCTGAAGAAAGGCTCCAACAATGTTAGCAATCACATTATATGTGTACACAGAGAATCCTTACCTTCCTTCTCCCTAAAAGCTAACCTTCGATGACCTGTGGTCTAACCCAAACAATCTGTCTAGAGTGTAATATTTTTAAGGTTCTCTGTCCTGAACAAATGGAGCACGTACAGGCTGGAGACAGCTACGTGGCCACTGGGAGATCATGCATAGGTGCGGCAGACCCCTGTCCTTACCGGTTACATAAGCCAGAGACCACTGGAACAACAAATCCCGGACAGCAAGCAAGGCCTGTGACCTGGAAAATGACCCTGACAGCTGCCAGGAGGGAGGCCAGACACCCCGAGGGCCTCCTTTCTGGAAGCGAGCACAGGGGTGGAGCACAGGGCTCTGGGGCCTCTCGTCTGCACGTGTGTTTATAAATCCATAAATCCACTTGTCAGGAGGATTCCAGTTGGCTCTTTGTCCAATACCAGAATTCTTTTTTTTTAAATTTTTTAAAGATTTTATCTATTTGTGAGAGACACACAGAGAGCATGAGCAAGGGGAGCGGCAGGCAGAGGGAGAAGCAGACTCCCCACGGAGCAGGGAGCCTGATGTGGGGCTCGATCCTAGGACCCTGGGATCATGACCTGAGCCGAAGGCAGATGCTTCACTGACTGAGCCACCTAGGTGCCCCTAAAAATCAGAATTTTGTTCGTGAGAATATAACCACTCACTGCCAAGCACACAGAAGGTGTCTTCTCCATCAACCTACTGTTTTTGGTGTAAATCTTTCTAGGCAAAACCCCCCTGTCGTTTGGAAGGTAAAGTAGCATAATGTTCAATTTCATATTAGGAAAGGTTCATGAATGAAAGCACATGTAGCAAGGAAATGCTCCTCTCACTCTGGAATAAACAGATTTGAAAAACATAAAGCACATGGACTGTTATTCTTCAGGCATTAACTGTTTAACTGAACCCTTGTCTGCCTTCCTCTGAACAACACAAACATTCCTTAATTAACATTTTTGTCTCATTAAACAGTTTATCTGCTATCAGGGGGGCATGAGATATGCTGCGTGTAGTGTGTCAGCAAAGGAATGTTTTTACTGCCCTTTGTCTGGTTTTTCCATCTTCTTGGCTGCTGCCCTTTCATTTCCCACACCAACCTTTTAAATATGTGCATTTTCCCAGGCTTCCCCAGAGCCTAGCTCCACTTCCCGCCGTTCTTCCTCTCCCAACCCCCACCCCCTGGACCATCTCCCATCTACGTGCATGGCTTCTAATGTCCTGTGTACCTTGCCCTCTCCAAATTTACATCCCTGTGGGCCCTGCCTGTCCAGCCTGGTGTCCCCTCTCACCCGTCCCCTGCCCCCCTCCCTGGGGGCCTGCTCCATGCTTCAGGAGGTGGAGATTCCTGCAGGAACTGTCTTCCCCACCCGATGTGCCTGTGCATCTTACTCCCCACACCAATGGCTCCTATTGATTAACAGAATGATGCACCGCACAGCCTCTGAGCCCTTGGTTTTGCCGCAAATGCCATCATGCTCTCATTTCATCCTCACCAATACAAAGAAGTAGGTTCCATTCCCTTCTTACAAAGAAAATGAGGTTTGCAGATTCAAGTGGTTTTCCAAGGTCACACAATAATACAGGGAGCCAGGACAGCACCCACCTCTGGGCTGGGCATGTGCACAGTCGGCCTTCACGCCCACCCCACAGAATCCAACCCAGGTGCTCCCCCAGGAACGCCCTTCCTGGCCCCACTGGAAATGCCAGGGCCCCTTCTGTGGACTTCCATTTCAAATCGGGTTGTAAATTTCTGTCTGCCACCCCCTCACGCATCCGATCACATACAAATAAGAATACGCAGCCCTTGTCTTTGATTGTCAAGAATTAGTTAATTGTGCTGAATCTATCCTGGAAGGTTTTGCTATACATTTATTGTCAAAAGACTCGGATCTGGTGAATACATAAGGTGATGTGGTCAGGACAAAGGACTTCGAGCTGTTGCCAACGCTGCCCTCAGATGCGTGCTGTAGCTCATGCAAACCCTTGTCTTTGCACGGTTTTGTGTTATTATTACAAGGAAGCAAGTAAGACCAAAGGTCAGTACTATGGAGCAAATCCAGGTGAGGCCAGGAATGTCAGTCACATACAGGGCTTTAAACACACACATGTACACACACACATACACAATGGATTCTCTTCCTCCACCCTGTCCTTGCCACTAACTGCAGGGGGTCTGGCATGCGGGACTATCAGGATTTTCCTTCCAAGGATGAGGAACCACCCACTCTCGGATTTCTAGAAGGGCTAATTAGAAACTGCCAGCATCAGGGAGAATTTCAGAGCCTGTGGAGGGACAAGTGCACTGCCCCCATCCTGTGACCCTACCTTTCCCAAAGTTGCTAAGCACCTTCAGGGACTGTCACTTCCTTTCATGGAAGAACACCAGGCCTGATCAGAGGGGACAGCGTGACTTGTTCCTTTCCTGCCTTGAGAGTGTGTAATCGAACTAAACCAATTCACATGAAGATCAAATGACCATTCCAGACCTCACAGCCTTGCCAGCGCACCTGCATTAAAAATACTACTTTTTGGGGAAGGCTGGATGGCTTTGTTGGTTAAGCGTCTGCCTTTGGCTCAGGTCGTGGTCCCACGGTCCTGGGATTGAGTCCCGCATCGGGCTCCCTGCTCAGCGGGGAGTCTGCTTCTCCCTCTGCCTTTCATATCACTTGTGCTCTCTCTTGCTCTCTCAAATAAATAAAATCTTGAAAAATCCAAGGCACACTCACTTTGGGCCTAGTGGACAATACAAAAATATGTGGGTTATTTGGGAAAACGAAAGGATTCAAGGCTGGCCAGATGGGCTGAGACTCACTCAGAGGGCCACTCTGCCCTCTCTCATGTCAGCAAGACATTGTTATGACAGCATTTTTAAATGAGCAGACTTATATGATATTTATCTTTTAGAAATATAATTCTAGCTACACTTTAGAGGAAGGATTGTAGGGAAGAAGATCTATATTCAGAATACATACATAAATAATATAAATAATATTATATTTATACATAATAATGTATACAGAATAATGTGTACAGAATACATAAATAATATAAATAGATATATAAATAGATATACCATTCTAATGTATGTGTCGAGCATGCACATGTCTATACACACATATGTGTATATATCTCACACTCAAATGAACACATATATACACATCAAATTTTTAAAAACATATAAAATCATGCTTATGTTTATTTTCGGTTGTAAGACTACAAAATGATCTCACTTTTAGGCGCCTGGGTGGCTCAGTTGGTTAAGCGACTGCCTTCAGCTCAGGTCATGATCCTGGAGTCCCGGGATCGAGTCCCGCATCAGGCTCCCTGCTCAGCAGGGAGTCTGCTTCTCCCTCTGACCCTCTTCCCTCTCATGCTCTCTATCTCTCATTCTTTCTCTCTCAAATAAATAAATAAAATCTTTAAAAAAAACAAAACAAAATGATCTCACTTTTAAAATCATGTAAACTACTTTAATAAAGCAAAAAGGGGGATAATAAAATACAAAAATGATAAAAAAATCCCTATAGAATATGAACTATCTACCTGTTCGAACACCCTCCAGATGATGAGACACTGCCTGTAATTTGGGCAGTTTACTCTAGATTTACTATAGAAAGAATAAATTGGACTTGTGAGCTATATAAATTGCTATAAACCTAACAGAGGAAAATACAGCAATATTTATCAAGATTCTTTAAAAGGCCAAGCATTCTATTTTATAGTCCCCTTCCTAAAATTTATCACAGGCCATTAACCAGACTTGGGTCAAAGCTGTGTCATCAACTATGTTAACAACAGTATTATTTATAGTATTTAAAAACCAAAAGTAAACTTAATGTTCCACAACAGGGGACGAGTAAAATACTTTATGGCAAAATCACATCACAGAATATTATATAGACATTAAAATTATTTCTTACAATATGTGAGGATCTAACCATAAACTGTCAAGTGAAAAAATAAAAAACAATATGAAATTATCAAAATATTGCTTAAAAGTCTTTTTAATCATGTGACTCACCTACTGTTTTTTTTTTTAAAGATTTATTTATTTATTTGTAAGAGAGAGAGAGAGAGAGAGCGCAAGCAGGGGAAGCGGCAGGCAGAAGAGAAGCAGGCTCCCTGCTGAGCAGGGACCGCCCCCCCCCCCATGCGGGACTCAATCCCAGACCCCAGGATCATGACCTGAGCTGAAGGCAGATGCTTCACCCACTGAGCCACCCAGGAGCCCCTCACCTACTCCTGTTAATCATGTTCAGTCACCCCAAGTCTGTGATTACAGGGTAAAGGATTAAAATGTGAAATCTAAGATAATGAAAGCAGAAACCATCAAGCAAACAAAACAAAATAGTAGACACGTTTGCTCCAGATGCCTTAAGAAAGTTTGAACTGAACTTTCTAGAACACTTCCCGTGTGTGGGTTCAGAGTGAACTCTTATTTCGTGACCTTTCATGTGTGTTTCTGCCACAGTAAATTGTGAAAAATGCCCGTACACAGCCGTGGCCTACTTTCTCAGTGGAATCATAACTTTTTGAATTTCTTACTAACCAGGCCATGAACAATTACAGAAACCACAAAGTCCATTTTGTGTGTGTGTGTCAAAATGAAAAATAATCCTGGCTAGACTATTTTTGAAGTCGGTGACCTTTGAAGCACTTACAGAGCTGTAGGGCTTACACATTCAGCTTGTGCTTTAAACAGCTTTCTCCTCCCCCAAGGAACCTGATACACTGGAGGACGTTTCTGTCGCGGGGGATTAATTGTGCGCCAGCATGTCGCTGCTGGGAAGGTGGGGAGGTGCGGAATGCGGGGGACAGATGGGGCATATGGGCAGCCAATCTCCAGGTCTCAACTGCAAAAAACATTCTAGAATGCCCCATTCACTTTGTCTAAATGTTCCCACAGCAGGATGCCCGGGTGGCTCAGTCAGTTAAGCGTCTGCCTTCAGCTCAGGTCATGATCTCAGGGTCCTGGGATCCAGTCCCACGTGGGGCTCCCTGCTTAGCGGGGAGTCTGCTTCTCCCTCTGCCTCTGCTGTTTCACCTACTTGTGCTGTTACCTCTCTCTCTCTCTGTCAAATAAATAAATACAATCTTTAAAAATAAATAAATAAATGTTCCCACAGCTCCTGAATGGAGGCAGGGAGATTTCCTACCTGGTCGTGGGGGCAACACCAAGTCTCACTCGGTGACTTCAAGCAGGTCACCAAATCCTCTGAACGTCCGTTTCATCTGTTGTACCTCACAAGGCAAGCCAAAAGCATTTGGCAAAGCATTGGGAGTTTGATACGTATTTTGTTCTCCTTTCAGGGAAGAACTTAAGGCAGCTTAAATGATGATTTATCTGACTTTCATCTCTGGCCTGCACATTTTATATATTCTGGAATCGCTTAGCTTCCTAGAGATTTTTTTTTATTTCAAAGTGATATTTTATTAGATCAAGAATTTAATATTTCATTTTTCACAAGCTTGTCATTCTTTTCACATAAATTTACAGCAAAAAAAGACCCCTGTTTCAGATTGTTTTATTTAGTAACTGTAGTTATCATTAGCTACAAATGATGCAAGCATAGGACTCAGGGTGTTTTCTTCTCTATTAATCACCCCTTCGGTATACCTAGTGCTTAGCATACAATGATTGTTCACAGAATATTTGATGAAGGAAAGACTATCTGTGCTCTGCTAAACGACAGCAGAACCTGGGAGTGGGTGAGAAGGGGGTACTCACTGTGCAGGTGATTTCACACTTACCTCACCTATTGTGCAGGTGAAGCCTGATTAGAATGATGGTAATCACCACAGACTGCAGCCCCTGGCAGCCAAGAACCTGTCTGAGCAGAGGGGGAGAGCGCCACGCAGGGCCCCACGCCCTGACGGATGCGTGCCCCAGCCTCAGGGCCTCTGCAGGGCCTCTGTAGAGCCTCTGGCAGATCCCCCCCTGCCCACGCCAGAGCCCCATCATCACATGCTTCTGTGCCTTCAGCTGTCCTGCTTTTACCTGGTTTCTGTCACCTGGCCTCTGTGGGTTTTTATAGCACTGACCAATCTACCTCTCAAAGACGTTCACAGTGAAGCTGCACGCAGCTCACTGTTAGTGGACTTCACAGGGCACCTGAGTTTAACTAAGAATTCGAGTTCTTAAGCAAAGCCTCCAAGCTCTGCGCTGGGGCATATTTGAGTCTAGCGATTCCCCCACTTGGATGGACATAGTACCTCTGAAAGCGGTTCCCCAGTGGCTATGGGGGATGGTGATGGCAGGAGGTCCTTGCGAGGGGACTGGGGCTCCCAGAAGCTCTGCAGCCTCAGCTCCTCCCACTCCAGTCTCAGCAGCAAGGCCAAGAGGAGCCACTGCTGCCAAGCCAAGCTCTTCCTAAAATGTGTTGTTCTACTTTCACAGAGAGCAAAACTTCTCTCTGTACAAAAGCCTATGATGACTGTGGTGGCAAGCAGCCAAGGAAGTTTCGGCACTGGAGTGCACAGGACAGCAACTTCTGGGCTTCTGGGGGTGGGGGGGGAGGGGGTGCTGCAGAGCTCCTCCTCAGACACCAAAGCCCTGTGCATGTGCGTGCATGTATTGGTCAATTTTTCAGTTTTTTTCAGGTTTTTTTGGAAGTACGTATTTTCAATTTAGTTGCAGATGAGTAAATGTTTAAAGAATTGAGTTTTTAAACAATCACTATCAATGATATTATTGCCCTTAAATGATCTTTTCCATAATATCGGCACATGACCCTATGTTACTTAGCAACATACCTGGAAGGATACACACAGTATTCAAGAGATCAACCTCTCTGATGCAGGCACTGTGTTTCTCTACCAGTAAAATAAAGAAGTTGACTAGGTCGGGGGACCAAAACGTTCTTTCTTTTCTTTTCTTTTCTTTTCTTTCTTTCTTTTTCTTTCTTTCTTTTCTTTCTTTCTTTTTCTTTCTCTTTCTTTTTCTTTCTTTCTTTTTCTCTTTCTTTCTTTCTTTTTCTCCTTACTTACTCATTAATTTGTTTGTTCATTCATTCACTCATTCATTCATTCTGTTTATTCATGTATGCGTGTATGTATAAAACTGTCCATACCAACTTCAAATGAGATATGTGGGCAATCTCTAATTAATGTGATTGAAATCAAACAGATGCTGATTTGGTTAAGCTTAGGCTTGGGGGGCAGACTGCTGGATCTAACCCTTCACTCCCTAAAAAGCCCCAGGGTACGTTCAGGAACCCGTGGTTCCAAAGAGAAAAGTTTGGGGAAAACATGACCATTTGATACAATCTCAATGTCCTGTTCATCTTGAAACCTGATTATCAAATCAGATCCCGTAGACATGAGCGAGAGCCAGGACAGCCCCTGGGGTGAGCAGGGTAGGCCAGGCCAGAGGATACGCAGGAACATATTGTCCATATCCCACAGGCTGCTCCATCTTGTGACACTTAATGTTGCCACCTGGATCCCACACTATCCTGACCACATGGCACCAATGGGAGCCTATCCTCTTTAGGGAGCCCAAAGTGCTCTGGAGCACCCCCCCACCCCAGGTCTCCTGTCATCAACCTTGACGATGCTTGTCCCAGAAGCATTGCCTATTTATAGATGCAGAAGGCCAGGAAGCAGCAAAGGAGAGGAGTGGAAATAATGCAGTGGCCTAATTGACTCACTCCTCTCCAGAACCACTGAGAGCATCCTGAGGCCGCTGCTCATAGTCTGTCCCGGACCATGTGCACCCTGGACTCCCACTGGAACCCAAAATCACAGAGCATCCAAACGACCCCCGGTCATTTCATTGACAGACACGGCTAGATAGTGGATAGTGCACCTGAAACATCGAAAGAGACAGTTCCAGGATAAGTTATGCAGTTTGTAAATGCCCATCCCCATCTCTCATAAACTCCATATACACTCAGATTCAACTAACATCGAATGAGCTCTGTCTTGTCCTCGCCTTGTGTAAATCCCTCTACATGGTATTTATTCTTCTAAACCCTAACAATTCTGTGGTAAGGACGATGTATCATTGTCTCCATTTTGAAGATAAAAGGAAAAAGAAAATATAAAATGTGTTGTAAGAAGGCAAACAACAGCACGGGACACCTGGCTGGTTCAGGCGGTAGAGCGGGAGACTCTTGATCTTGGAGTTGTTGGTTTGAGCCTTGTGTTGGATGCAGAGATTGCTTAGATAAATAAAGAGGAAGAAGAAGAAGGAGGAAGAAGAGGAAGAGGAAGAGGAAGAAGAAGAAGAAGAAGAAGAAGAAGAAGAAGAAGAAGAAGAAGAAGAAGAAGAAGAAGAAGAAGTAGCCGCCACCAAATAAAAGCAAATGTGATTTCAACATCAGCAACAGGATGGGATCTCCCACCTGCCTCCAGCCCATCTGGGGTCCCAGGGCCCTGTCCTAACCCCGCTGCCCTTCCAGTTCCTCAGCCAGGCCACCATCTTTCCCTCCAGCCTCAGCACCACAACACACATGCTGTTCCTTTGCAGGGACTGAGCTTTCTCCAACCCACCGCCCATCTGTCTACACCCTCTGGGAGCTCAGCTCAAATATTACAGCCCTGGGAAGCCCCAGGGTCTCCCAGCCAAAACCCAGCTGCATGATCATGCTTTCTAGGGGCTTCCCATGATCTGCTTTCTCAACAGTTTTTCCAAATGTGCAATCATTTTAGTAAAGGTGTATTCACTTATTTAATATCTGTCACTCACACTGGACTATAAACTCTGCAAGGGCCAGACCCTGTCTACCTTGTCCATTCTGCACATCTGTTTAGTAGAAGTCCCACTGAAAGTGCCACATCAGCACATGGATGAGACAGTCTGAGACTTGTCAAGATCATCTTAACACAAGTCTAACATGCTTTCCAATCCACCACTGGTGTGTAGATGGCCTCAACCTATTTCAAAAGTCTAATTATTTTCATATAAGTCTAAAAGTAAATTATGTTTAGGATTAATTTTAGTAACAGTTACTCTTTTTTTTTAATTCAAATGTTTGAAATTGATGCAATGTGTAAAAATAAGTTAAAGAAACATAACCCATGATGTAAGAATGCATGATTCTGACTTTCCACCAACCCTTTAAAATACACTTGGTGGAGTAATCTTTCCTTGCCACCACTAAAACCTCTGGCAGAGTCTCTGTGCCATGTATGTTCATGCATGGTCAAGAGACAGGGCCAAGATCATTTTACATTGCAAAATAATCTCAATTCTGTAGTTAGAATCTATAATTACACATGCTATTCCAAACTCCAAAATTAACTTCGCACTGAGTCTTCCCACATGCATTTCAGCTCAGTTGTCTCTCCTGGATTCTTCAGCTATTAAGGATGAGAGATTTCAGGATACTCAATCAAAAAGCATAAATGTGGGCAGATATCTCCAATCTGGTGCAAAGTTTCTAAATAAAGTAACATCTCTGCCTCTTTTGGACTAGCTAGTGTTAGTGGACCTTAATCCCAAAGGTCTCTAAAGGCCCATGGAGTCCTTTGCTGCCTCACTGAGCTCTTTCTTCCCCATTGCCAAGCAGTCCTTCGCTGCCCAGGCTCATGGGAGTCTGGGGTACATCGTGCCTTCTCCTACAGGTATTTGTGTGCACACTGCATCTTCCGTCCTGGTAAAAACAAAAACAAAACAAAACAAAACAAAAACCTCCTTAGAAAGACAAACTCAAACTTTATCATTTTTATTTCCTCAATATTACTAAAGACAGGAAAGACCATGATGAGTACATTGAATATTAAAGTACTTTTTAAATGTATGCAAATTGGTTACATAGAAAAACAAATGTTAAAAATTCAAGCACAGAATGACAACAGCTTGAAGTAAAGAATGGTCTAATTTTTTTTTTGAAAAAGAACGAGTTTGCATATTAGCTTGGATTTTGATGGATGTGTATAGATGCAAAGTTTAGGTAGAGAAAGGAGGAAAAGACATGGCACTATATTATTTTCCAAAAGCACATTTATACTGTAAGTGGGGATTAATGAAAAATTGTATAAATTATTCTAACCCAGTCTCTATTCTTTTATGACAAAACTTAACTGAAGCTAAATTTATTTCAGCAACATCCCTCTAAATCATTCATGGGTCAGTGGATTTCTCTACACATACTATATTCAAACCAAATAAAAGACAACAGCACAGAGGGAAAAGGGATGATACATGAATGCAAAGTACAGAAATGCAAGTGATGACATCATCCTGTTGATTCATGTAACCAGTCTAATTGGAGCACCTGGTCTCTGCCTGCTCTGTTCTGAGCTACTGGTGTTCAACAGTGACCGTTAGAAAGGGTTCCTCTCTCAAGAACTTGCATTCTATTTGCGGGGAGTAGTTAACAAACATATAAACCACAAATATTATTACCAGAGGTGCAGTGAAGACCATGCAACAGACGGATGTGTAAAAACACAATGGGGCAGGGGTGCCTGGGTAACTCAGTCGGTTAAGTGTCCGATTCTTGATTTCGGCTCAGGTCATGATTTCAGGGTTGTGAGATCAAGCCCTGCATCAGGCTCTGTGCTGGGCATGGAGGCAGCTCCCTGCTGCCTCTCTCTCTCAAAAAAAAAAAAAAAAGAGAGAGAGAGAGAAATAAAAGAAAAACCACAACCAACGGGGCAAGGATGATGAAGCTGGGCATGAAGTGGTGGGTGGTAAGGAATGGCCTCTTTGAAGGAGTGGTGTTTGATCTAAGAACTTGATGTAAGGCCTTGGGAATGTCTGGGGGTAGGACATTCCAGAACATTCTGTCCTGGGGTTGCAGGGTAAGAGCAAGCCTGCTATGTGGGAGAGACAGCACGAGGGCCAGTGGGAAGGGGTATAGGGTGGGGAGAGTGGAGCAGAGTGGCAGATGGGGTGGGATGGGGTGAGAGGACTGCACGTGCCCTCCCCGGGGGCCAGGTGAGGATTTTATTTTAACCATGATGAGGCCGTAGGAGTGGATGTAAGTAGGGATGTGTTTACAGAGTGTGCTGGGATTGTTGTACATAAGATCGTAACAATGAAAGCAGGACAAACACGGTGGCCTTGCAGAAGTCCAGTGGGTTACAGTGAAGACTGAGACAGGACTGCAGGCAGAAAGAAGACAAGAAGATTTGAGACCAATGGCCACTTGACTCGGCATGAGGGACAAGGAAACGAGAGGTATGCACAGGATCACAGGTACGCAGACTACATATCATAAATACATCTTACAACTGTGTGAGGTCTGAAAGTCTATAAAATACATTCACTCCTTTAGTGCCACCCCCATGATCATCCCACTAGGGAACTCTTGTTACTCGCCTTTGTCTGTCGTCCCCTACGGTTTTGTCCCATGATTATGGAAACTTCCTTATCTTAGTAGTTTTAATAATTTAATAAGAAACAGTATCTAACCAATTTTGAGGTCTCAGAATATGAAATACATTCGATGATAATGATGAGCATTCAATAGTTTCTCTTTAAGAGAAATTCAAAAGATACTCTACAGAGACGAGGGATCAAAAACTACCTCATTCACTCCTGCTACCTCTCTTGAGAGCAAATGATGGCTGGTATTTCAGATTCCTTATGCTTGGGACTTACACGTGTGGGTTATTAAGGAATGAACATTATTTTATTGAAATCTGTCACCCCTGCTCATTCTGTCTTTACCTATGGCCCAGTGCCTCATCCCACTCTGGTGTTCAACGTTACCTATACCCCACCTAACACCTGTACATTATCCTTCTTGACTCAAAAAACACAAGTCCTTTCCTGAAGTTAACCACCATTTCACTTATGTGGCTTCTCTTTTGGAAGAAATTACAAA
This sequence comes from Eumetopias jubatus, assembly GCF_037043125.1. Classification (NCBI taxonomy): domain Eukaryota; kingdom Metazoa; phylum Chordata; class Mammalia; order Carnivora; family Otariidae; genus Eumetopias; species Eumetopias jubatus. Next base: position 922,807 of record NW_028274875.1, read on the forward strand.
TGGGTTCAGTTTAACATTATTTAAATCTCTGACTCTGCCCAGAATATCACCAAACTGTGGCATTTTGGTCTTAGAGAATAAATCACAAAATGAGGTGGGGGAGATTAATTATAGAGATACGTCTTACATGTTCTCATTAAATGAGTATGGCAATTTCAATTCCTGTAAAAAAAAATGAGTTGCCTAGAGCCACACTGCCCAATACTGTAAACACTAGTGACATGTAGCTATTTTATATTTGCAGATAAAATACTTAATAAAAGTATGTCCCATGCAATTGCTAAGATACTTATACTAAGAAGGTATTTGCTGTTTGTCTAAATTTAAAGTTGAATTAGATATCCTGTATTTTTTATTTGCAAATCTGGCCACCCTAGGATATTACAATAAAACTACTAAAATTAAATAAAATTAGAAATTCAGATAGTCAATTGCACTAGCCATATGTCAAGTGCTGAACAGCCACACAGAGCACCTGGTTCTGCAGACCTGGGCCAGCTCCCTCATAATAGACAGGACTACTGGCAGCACTGGGAAGAACACCTGAAATCCCCAAACCAAACTTTAAGCAAGAAATAAGTATAATTCTAAAAATAACAATCTTCCTCTAAAGACCTCTCATGTAGCATTTTATATTTCAAGATTAAATATAATCTACTAATGTGATACTTCTCAACACTATAATAGTGGCTGATAATTCTGGATTTGTTTTTTTTTAATTTTTTATTGTTATGTTAATCACCATATATTACATCATCGTTTTGTACGTGGCCGATTCGATGCTAAACATCGTAACCACATTCTCAAGTCACTGTCATTCCACTCTGATGCGACAGGCTCTCTTACAGTAACAGTGATCTGAGGGCCACGGAGACCAAGGCTGGGGGCCACTCATTCACCTCCTCGAGGCTGTTGCCACGTGAAGCAGGGGCACCACACAGAACCGGCCACACACATGTTCTACAATCATTCCTCCCACCTGACACTGCCGAGAATTTGAAAACCTTTCAGGTGAGGGTAAGGGAGGATTTTGCCTCAAGCGGTGACGAGCTCAACATTAGTAAATTTCAGTTATGTGCCATCTCTGTTCGCTTGGGTGAGTGGAAGACCATCACAAAGAGACCAACAATGGGAAAATACATTAACTATGTCTTGAACAATATAAAGTGCCTTAGATACGCATGGCAAAGCAATTGTTTTTGGAACTTAAAGAGGGAAAAATGATAAAGGATGACAGTTCTGAGGTGCCTGTTCAAATAAAATACAACCAGACCTCTTTTTTCTGCATAAGGAAGATTTTTCGGGGAGAAAACCCAGGTGCGGTGTCAAAGGCAATGTTTCCCAGTGTCATCCTATAGCTCCTCTGCAGCCAACTCTGGCCCCAAGGCCAAGGACCCACAGCCTAAGAACGGCAGGAATTTGCTCAGGGAATTGAGAGGTCAAAGGCAGAGACTAGCAGGACGTCCGGTGGCATAACTGCATTACCTGATAAAAATGTCACCAAAGCCGGGCAGATAAGCATCTCCTCATAGAGGTCGCTGGTGAGGTTGATGGTAATGAGGAGGAGCAGGAAGGCACTTTTAAATGGAGTGGAAGGACAAAATGTCACAGAACAAAAAGACCCAGCCCGAAAAGCCCAGAATAGTGTTCTGTCATTGGACTGGGCAGGAAGGTTGATCAGACAGCTTGCTTCCCTGGGGATACTGCCTCTGTAGTCCCCTTGAAACATCCACAGAGAAGTCACCCTGCCAACAATCCGGGTGACGGGGGACATCTGCAAGCGCTCTCCAGGGGTCAGAATTTTTAATTCCCCCTCCTCTGTCCCAGCCAAAGCCGTCTCACCTTCTTACCCTTGGCCTGCCCTCCCCCGGCCGGCCATCTGGCCTTCTCTTTCGCCTTTCTTTTTTCTCTTACCAGGTCCTACTGCTTAATTTTTATGACAATTTTTATAACTGATGTAACTCATAATCTATGGCTCTTCTTTGTTTTAGGATCCCAGTAAACAAAGAATCACACTGGAGTTGGATTTTTGTAGCAGCTTTCTGATACGTGAAATTAAAACTATCCTGGTGATAGTTTGGCAACTAAAAGGAATCTACATACCTCAGTCCTATGGAGCCGTGCAAAAAGGAATTTCAAGGGATGGTCATTTAAGCCTAAACTGGAACTCTAACAATAGTAATACTGAAAGATTTCATTAAAAAAAATCAGACTCCAGAGATTAAGAATTCCTCATATCATTGAGGTCATATGATACATGAGGGTTGCTGGCGTGGTGGGGGGTGGGAGGGATGGGGTGGCTGGGTGATAGACACTGGAGAGGGTATGTGCTATGGTGAACGCTGTGAATTGTGCAAGACTGTTGAATCACAGATCTGTACTTCTGAAACAAATAATGCAATGTATGTTAAGAAAAAAAAAAGAAGTTACCAGGAGGGGAAGAATGAAAGGGAGTAAGTCGGAGGGGGAGACGAACTATGAGAGACGATGGACTCTGAAAAACAAACTGAGGGTTCTAGAGGGGAAGGCGGTGGGGGGATGGGTTAGCCTGGTGATGGGTATTAAAGAGGGCACGTTCTGCGTGGAGCACTGGGTGTTATGCACAAACAATGAATCATGGAACACTACATCAAAAACTAATGATGTAATGTATGGTGATTAACATAGCAATAAAATTAAAAATAAATAAATAAAAATAAAAATTACAAAATTAAACGCAAAAAAAAAAATCAGACTCCAAAGAGTCAAGACAGATTTTTTTTTTTTAAATGGCTTTAATTAGGGGATTCTTAAATTCTCCATGCAAATCTGGGAATGCAATAGCAATGGAAAGAGACATTTCTTTTGTTCTAGAAAGTCTTCAGATTCTTGAAATGTGTTAAGAAAGTTATGGTAAGTGTGAAAACATTCCATTCCTGTCTTTTTTGATTTATTTGCTTCCATTCCCTCTCTCAAATTGAAGACACTGTCAAAGGTCACATCTTGAGTGGCATATATATTACCCTTTAAATGATTAAACAATATAGCTCCCTGTAGATATAACTAAATCTTAACTTGCAATCTTCTTGGAGCAATTATTATTTAATATAGCATTTGAGTATGTAAAAGTATGTGAAAAAAATACAGAAAGGTAAGTTCAGGAAAGGAACTAAACATTGTGTCTTTAAGTGTTAGATAATTAGTACTCATAGCAAACCTCAGAAGTTAATCTTCCTGTCTGGATTTTACAGATGAAGCACAGGAGCATAGGGGCATTGATGGAATTGCTCCAGAGGTAAGAAGAAACTGAGAATCCAATTCGGTTCTGCTGTGCTCCCAAGTCCTTGCTTGGTGCATTTTATTACTCTTTGAGGATTAATGCAATCAAAGCTTCCAATGAGACTGCTCCCAGTGCAAGAAGAAGCCACACAGTGCTTCACCAAGGGGGAAAGGATGTAAATTAGGGAATAGCAAATTCTTAATATGCAGTTCACAGGTTCAACAACATCTAAAAGTTTCCAGGGCTTGACTTCTCCTGGGAGAATCAATGTAGGACATTCAGAATGACAGCTTTTAGGTGTATTCATTCTGAGAAGCTAAAGTGGTTTTTGCATTGTCTCCTGGGGAATTCGTGAGTGATTTGAACTAAAGAAAGCATTCAAAATTAAAGATATTTTGATTAAGTGGAACAGATCAACTGTTTATGTTGAGAGTGCTCATCTTAAAATCTAGGAAATAAAAACTAGACGGTAGGCAATGGGAGTGCCTCAGATGAAAGTAGTAGTTGGGAAAACACCTTCTGGTCTAGTTCACCAAATCTGGTCAGAACAAACACTTTGAAGGCACAGCGGAGGATGGGTGATGGATGGCATCTTAACCAAGGGGTCAAATGCTACGGTTGAGAGGATGAAGAAACAATGACAGGTAGAAATGTAATTATTCAACTATAAACACATGTGGGGATTTTCTAACAGTCATGAGGAAGGTAAATAACAAAACAAGAGGATGGTAAGAATATAGGTCACTCATGCATTCTTGCAGAAATTGGGAAAATCCATTTAGTTTTATGTAAATCTGAGCCAAGAATTCATGATCTGTTATGGGTTGAATTATATTCCCCCAGAATTCATATACTGAGGTCCTAAACCCAAAAACCTTAGAATGTACCCCTAGATAGAAAAAAGGATCCCTATAAATGCAATTAATCAAATTAAGATGAGATCATTAGGGTGGGCCCCTAATCCAATGTGACTGCCATCCTTATTATAAAAAGGGAAAATTTGGACAGAGACACACACAGGGAGAATGCCACAGGACGATGAAAGCAGAAATTAGGGTGATGCTGGGGAAGCGAAGGAATGCCAAAGATTGCCAGCAAGCACTAGAAGCTGAGGGAGAGTCTAGGAACTTCTTCTCCCTCACCCGCCCTCAGAAGGAATCGACATCTTGATCTTGGACTCCTAAGCTCCAGACTGTTTCTGTTATGTGAGGTCTATAGTACTTTAACTACGGCCACCCTAGCAAGGCCGATAAAGTGCCCAAGGATGCGTTCCTCATCTGGTTTCCTATACAGACTGCATGGGATCATGAAAGTGTCATCCACACACACTTTACAGTCTATGTTAGAGTCAAAGTAAACAAAAAGCTCACCGTTTGTCTCACATGAATCAGAGTTTTGTTTTTCTTAGTAATACAATCTTCTATTATTCACTCAGTTGGTTAAGCAACCAACTCTTGATTTCAGCTCAGGTCATGATCATAGGGTCGTGAGATCGAGCCCCGAGTGAAGCTCCACACTCAGCAGGGAGTCTGCTTGAGATTCTCTCTCTCCCTCTCTCTCTGCCTCTCCCCCTGCTAACACATTCTCTCTCTAAAATAAATAAATAATTTTAAAAAAAGTCTTAAACAAATAATACAATCTTTTCAAACTAAAATATATTCAGAACCAAATTAATAACTGAATATTAAAAAAGGCAAGCATCTGAAATCCATTTATACCATACAATATATTCTCACATATAACATATGAATGTTATGCTTTGTTGGATGGTTTGTGATCTATTCCACAAATGTGAAAATAACAAAAAAGCTATATGAATAAAACACACATAGGCAGGGCCTGAACAAGATCTGGTAAAAAACATTACTTCAAACCCTCCATTACCATGTGGGTAGAATGAGAACAAGCTGATGGCATAGCTATCAGTTTTACCTTCACCTGTAGCAACAGTTCGCAGCACACTGTACATGTTTCCTAAGTGTCTGTCATGTCATGAGACAGTCACATGTTGGCATGTCCAAAATCAAATTACTTTATATTCACTGTGTACATGTATGGCATCTTTTTTCCTGGGAAACACATTCTTTGTTTTAGGATCCCAGTAAACAAAAAATCACACTGGAGTTGGATTTTTGCAGCAGGTAGAAAGGTAATGGAATAAATGAAGCAAAATAAAGCCTTACGGACACATGAGCATACCACGATTTTAACCATAATTGTTTATATAAAAAAGAGATGAGTAGAAATGTATTGAGACCCACAGATACTTAAAATAATTCACCTGATGATTCTGACCTATGAGAAGGGCACAAATAGATAAAAACTTTAATCCGTCCCTCCCTGAATAAGATTGCGGTGAGAAAGTGTTGTCATCAATGCCAATTTCCTGGTACCTCCCTATGATCCACAAGCATATGGGATTCCTAACTTACTATGTATAAATATAATAATTTTTTCCAAATACTGGTATTTTGTAAAAACCAATTTGGTAATGTACTGCGTACTCCATTTTGATACAAACATGAAATGTAGCCAAACACAAACTTTTTTTCATTTAAAATCTCAATTTTCTTGAGAAATCAAATCTAAATTGTTTTTATATTATGCAAATCAGGCCCAGTTTGAAGTAATCTAGAAATTACTTTAATTCTGGCTATTTATGGATTTAAAGTGTTATACTTGCTGCTAAAGAAACCCAGACTCTGTGATTCTTAGTTGTTTCTTCTGGGATCTCAATCAAAATCAAATAAAAATGTGATAAGTCTAAAGCCACACTTTTACTCATTATGAGTAAAAACTTTCTCACAAACCTCAACAAAAAACCGTGCAGATGACATATTTGAAAATAATCTTTTTAATCTGACATATATTTATGGCTATGCCAAACTAACGAGGTCCACTTCATATAGATGCCTGGCTAGAAATCTACCAATTCGCTATGTATACAAATGACTGAAAAACAACAGCAGTCTTTATATGAACATTAATAAAACTTCTGGGTGTATAAGGAAAAAAAACAGCACATATCTAGAAGAAATAAGAGAAACATTTTTCAGTGAGAGTTGCATGGGAATCACCATTATTTTATATGGAAGTCAAATCTCTTTTAGAAACTCATTTTTCTTCCTTTTCTTTATAGTGGGGGTAAAGGGAGAACTGGCTGCACCCGGTTCCTCAGCTAAATAATGATTGATTCCTCAGGACTTCCTGCCATATCGCCATTCTTAAGTGCCACTAACTCTGACCATATGAAGGGAGGGGATAGAATATGTTTCCCAGGAAAAAAAGATGTCATACATGTACACAGTGAATATAAAATAATTCGATATTGGACATGCTAACATGTGACTCTCAGACTCAAGAGCCACAGGCTTTTCTAAGGTCTGGACTAGCTGTTTCACACACTTACTTCATGGGTCCTCGCAAGACCTCATGTGGTAAACATGGTCACCCTCATTTACAGATGAGGAAACTGAGATGGAGAATGATCCAATCCCACACACAAGGTCATGGAAGGAGAGGTGATACTGCAAACCACTTTATCACACCATCTGGCTTCTCTGTGCTTCACCGTGAAAAGACAAAACTAGATGGAAAAAGGCTTGTGCTACAGATAGAGTAACTCTGCTATAATGTGTGGCCAGGAGCTTGTTACAGACAAGGACAGGGGGTTTTCAAAACAGATGCTGAGGCAAGGAAGGGCTGGGACAGGCTGGAGATCCCGCCTCAAATCCTACATACTCAGGAATTAAACTTCTCAGCCTCAATCCTGATTTTAAAATTGGTTGTCAACTGGGGCGCCTGGGTGGCTCAGTCGGTTAAGCGGCTGCCTTCGGCTCAGGTCATGATCCCAGGGTCCTGGGATCGAGCCCCATGTCCGGCTCCCTGCTCAGCAGAGAGCCTGCTTCTCCCTCTCCCTCTGCCTGCCACTCTGCCTACTTGTGCTCTCTATCTCTCTGTCAAATAAATAAATAAAATCTTTAAAAAATAAAATAAAATAAAATAAAATTGGTTGTCAACTATGCTTCAGGTATACTTCCTCCAACGCTCCTGACTCTCCCATGGACTTTATGAATTCACTTTTTTTCTGGCTCTCCAGTTCATTTTTAATTTGATAATTTGATAAGTTAGGGAAAGGCAGACTGCATTTGCTTCTAGTCTCTCTCCCCCTCTCCATCTCTTTCTCCATCTATCATCTATCTCACTGAAAACTCCAAATCAACTGTGAAGCCACGAGTTTGCATGGGAATGCATTCCTGAGGATTCTCCGGATTTTCTTTCAGGGGCCAGGAGATCTGCATGTAACAAAGACTGAGACCCGCCAACAAGCCACTCAGGTACCACACCAAATGACTAATGATTTATTTGTTTGTGACACATTTTATTAATTGATGCAATTTTCTTACTCAGATTCTAACTACATCAAACTATTCCTGATTTCTTCAGCAAAAACAAAACAAAAGCTATATAATTAAATTTTCTTTTAAAAATAGTTATTTTTTCTCCTCTGCAAATTCTCTGCTTCTGTGACATTATTCTCGAGTTGGTTCTGGTTATAGATTACAGCTCCCCAACTAACTTGAACTTAAGGAAGCCCTTTACCCTCCAAGCCTGTGTTGTCACATCTGACACAGGACCAATAATATCTACCTTTAGAATGAAGGGAAATAAAAATACAAAAGCAACTCCCACAGGCCAATAAGTCAGAGAAAAATAAGTATGTTCTGTAAGCGGTGGCAAGAAAGAGTCACCATGAATCTGGATGTGTAAGTAAGGTTAGAACACTTTTTATACCATAACTCCAGCTTTGTAGACACCATAGGCAAGGAAATCATAACTGGCCGTGAACTATAATAAAGTTACACACTGACCAACTCAACTGGCCCAATGTTTCTTTGAAAGCAAAGCACACTGCACTATTTACTGAAGCAGAGAGAACAGGCATTCATACGTATATGGAATCATTGATAACACCGCGTTACTGTTGGAAGTATGGAATTTTGAAGTCGGAAAGGTTTGATTTCAATTATACTTCTTTCGCTTACCATCTGAATGACATTAGCAAACTTACTAAATTTTCTTGACTTTCAGTTCCATTCTGTAAAAGGAATGATGTGAGTAGCAACTACTATAATTAATACAGGCAACAGAAAGTTTAAAATATCCATTTCTATTACAAAGCTTATTATGACAAGTGTCTCCTCTCCACCCTTCTGACTCACTAGCCTGGCTTCTCAGAAGCAATCATTATTACTCATTTTAGCTGTTTCTTTTAGCATTTAAAGTTATATTTCTTTAAAAAGGGACTCTTTAAAATTAATTCTTGAATTCTACATTTTAGAAATGTTCTACTTATTTTCCATTATGGTGGATGGATATTGTGTCCTCTCGAGCAATATCTTAGTTAAATTAGTAATTAGCTTGTATATTCTATGACTATTTAAATATTGTTCCCTGCTGGAACCAAGCTATTAGGTACTTATTCTTTGCACAAATGCTTTCTTAAGGTTAACAAATGATGTTTTCTCTTTGTTTGCTTGACTGTTCTTAACATATCCATTGTAAAAATTTCCCCAAGATCCTTGTAAAAACCCTACCAATCCAATCCACGTATTTTCAAATGCACCTGATAACCCATACATTTCACTTTCTTTGTATTTTTTCTGGAGTCCTTCACCCTGGAACTTTTCCAGACCTGCCTCATAGGGAAGCCCTCTTTCCTCTCTTCACCATTAAATAGCTTGTTTCTTGGAACTTGTGCTTTTTCTTTCATGATTTACTCCATTGTTTTTGGTGAAGGACAGCCTCTGCAGCTTCATGATAAATATTGAAAGGGAGTTAAAAATTTTTTTTCAGAATTTTAAGTGTTCAGAACTGTTTTTATTTTTTCTCTCACTCTTAGTGATAACTGGCTGTCTGTGTAATTCCAGTACAAAATAAATGGAAAAACATTGTTCTCTGTCTTCTAGTTTCCAGTGTTGCTCTTAAGACATTTAAATAAATCTGATGCATGGGCATGAAACTTTTCTTTTTTAGACACTGTTGGCTCTCAATATTACGTTTGGCTGTTTTAAATTGCATGGTTGTGTACCTGACAGAGAGTTTCCTACCCCACCCCCCACCCACTGTTCTGGATGCTGGGGTCTTTTTAATCTGAAGACTTGTATTTTACAATTCTAGATTATTGAATTATTTCTTTCTTTGATATTATTCCATTCATTTTCCTTTATTTCCCCTTGCTGAAGTTCCAAATAGTTAGAGCTAAGACTTCCTGGATTGTTTTTATCTCATCTACTAATCTCTTCTGTGTTATTGTCTCTTTCCTTTTCATTGTACTTTTTGGGAAATTCCCTCACCTTTAGATAAGAGTTCTTTAATTTTTTTCAGTGAATATAAATTCCTAGTTTACAAGAGTTCTTCTCAGTTCTCTGACAATTATTTACACGCTATCCTCTTCTTATCCCATAATGCAGCAGTGTTTTTCCAGCTGTATTTGTTGGGGGTTCCCAAACCCCAAATTTTCATGTCACCAGAGTTTTGGTTTGGGTTACTCATTTATCAGAAGAAACTATTTAAAATCTCGTTATGATGAATATATGCATGGCCACAGGCATTTTCAGGTAAAAGGATGTGAGGACAGAGAACTCCACCTTTCAGTACGTAGAATGTAATGCACTCATTGTGTTTTTAATTCTAAACTTTAGTCTAGAATTGAGGTTCCCTAAGTATCAATTTCTCTGACTCACTTACTCCAGAGAACAAGCTGGGGTCGGGGGGCAGGGAGGGAGGTGAAGAAACGGAAGAATGCTCTCCAGATGTCTAGGACCCTACCCATGTGTCTAATTAATGTGCAGATGGACTTTGAACCAGTCTTCCTATGATCAGTCTCACACCTGGCCTATAGAACTCATGAAAGTTGGTTCTTCCATGTTCTGACTTTCCTGCATACATGACATGCCTAGCTTTAAGGACATTCTCTCATTTCAACTTTATATCAGCCATATGAAAGAGATGCACATATTAATCTCTTTTATAGACAAGGAAAGAGGTATTCCCAAGGTCAAGACTCTATAAAATGATGGTGACAAGACCCAAACCAAGTTTCATCCAGCTTGAAAGTTCATACTATTGTGTGTGTGTGTGTGTGTGTGTGTGTGTGTGTATAGATAAAGTATATGGGTAATGTGTGTGTGTGTGTGTGTGTGTGTGTGTGTATATGTATATATATATATACATATTTATAGTCATAATCCAAATTGGGGCATGTTTGCCCAGTGACACATAAGTATAAAACAACACAGAATTTGACATTGATCATAATAAGTAATATAATTTTCCTTAAATTTATTCCAGTCAAGGTTCTAACATAAAAAAAAAGCTTGAATTAGTTACCACCATCTGCTGAGGACAAATGAAAACAATGATACCTTTCAGCATAAGAAAACATAAACAGATACATAGAGAAAACATAAGCAGAAAACATAAAACTTGGGAGGCTTGCTTTTATTGCTATTTTTTCCACTGAGAACTTATTTGGGAATAGATTTGCAGCAGTGAACAAGGGTTTGGCTAGTGACGCTTCCCGCTGATACATCCTGCGGGTACGGAACGGGGTACTGCTCAGGGCTGCAGTGGTTATAACTCTGAAGGAACCACGGAAAGCTGAACTTGACAGGGAAGCCTGAGGTTTAACTCCAGCAACACCACTGACTACATAACGTAGGCATCTGGAATAATGACAAGTTACTCAGTTTAAGGACACATTCCCAGCATCCTGCTAATCTGCAGAGAAAGAGAAAGCTGGATGTCTGCAGTATTCCGAAACATTCAGATTCCATCTCTAGTGGCAATAAAACACCTGACTCTATGCAGGAGGGGAAGTCAAATTATTAATCAGAAATGTAGCCAGAACTCTACTCCCTTCCAGACATTATGAATGTCTTCTTTCATCCTGTAACTCTTTTTGCTAGGGATACGTGATGTGTGGAGGGTAAGGACAAGCAGCTTTGCAAGACAGATCATATTGGCAGTTACTTCATTAAACCTGATAAGGATTCATGTTATATTGAGATTTCTCACACACACTCCTTTAAGTAAATGAGTTTTATCCTGAGGAGATTTCATTTATACCTGCCTATTTTCCCCTCCCCACAAGATCTTTTCTCAATGCAAATTTAAATTTAGCATTTAACGTAATCTATTTCATCTGGTAACCTGAAAGCAGGAGTACGCCTGAGCAAAATAGTGTCATCCAAAGAAACAAAAGAATGGGTTTTTTAAAATCGACTATTATCCCAGCTCCCACTCACACGGGGCAGGCTGTATTGGAAGGAGTAGAATGAGTGTTTGTCCTCAGGCTGCTTCAATGATTGGATACACTGAAGGTCTCCACTTCTTTGGCCTTAAACTTCCTATCTTCCAACCCAAAATATCAACAGGAAAATGTTTCTTTCTTAATAGTTCTAATCTCAGTAGTAGTTTAATGCAACTGCTTAGTTGTTTAACGTACATGGAGAGAGAATTTTGCCCCCCAGCTTTGTTAAAACAAGTGCATTCATACGAATATTGTTTCACTTGGCTATTCAGGTAGGCCAAACCAAATCTAATGATCTGGCAAAATGTAATTTCCTTGCTTTCTTGAGTCATAAAAATGATGCATCTGATGTCAGTGATAAAGAGATTTAACCAGATTTTAGGCAGAATAGGCTTTTTCATTATTTGCAGTTGCTTCATTTCAGAATCCCCTTCCAACATTTAATCCCCTACCTCATTTGGCAGAATCCAATTTTCACAAGCAAACTGAAAATTTCAGATGCTCCCTTTCCCCACCAGCACCATGGGTGGCAGGTCATGGGACTTGAGCTCTGCCAACCCAGCAGCACTCACTTTCCCTACTTTGAGTGGGAAGCTAATGATGCAAAGCAGGAAGGAATTGCACAAAACAGGGTCTGGGAGGGTTTACAGTGGCAGAAGTGTCCACTGTCCCACAGATGGTTATGGTGACGTCCTCATCTGACTAGGTATATAGAGGACAAATTGCATGGTCCCGAGCTGCGTAGTTTTCAGGCTGGGTTAGCTGGCTTTCCTAGAGTTTCCATTAGCTACCTAATAGCCTTAAATGCAATTTACTTTTATGCTTAAATTAGTCACCCAATTGGCCAATGTCTATTGCTTGTAAATAGGAACTCTGACTGATATTCTATGTTTTCTCTTTGCTCTAATTTTTCAGCTTTGGGACTTCTATCTAGATCAAGAAGATATACAATAATCCCTGATTTGGAAATGCATGTTATTCTAATACAATAATTATAATCTCCCTCAACTTGTTTGCATGGATAGGTGTGTTTTCTGGGTGGTGGCAAAGAAAGGATGCATGAAGTCAATTTGCAGCCATCTAGAAAATGCTCGTATAAATTTTTTATATCAAGATAATGATGGGACCTTGGAAAGCCATGATAAAATTTGCTTCCAGGGAATAGTCTACCCTTGGGTAAAAATATATTGCTTTCTAAAAAATTTAAAAAAAAAAGAAAAAAAATATATTGCTTTCATTTTTTTCCCTTACATCAGGAATCAGGGTAATCTTGCTGTGGAAAAAGATTTTTATTTGCGACTACAACTATACAACTACTCCTTAACATCGCTGTCTTTCTTTTTGGCTAAAAGTATATTTTGTGGATACTCCCTCAGTTATATTTACCCGCTCTCCTGAAACAGTCTCACCCCTAACATACATGCTGTCAGAGAAGGGCACTGGCTAAGCAGACAGCATATAAGTTGTGGAAGAGAGGGAAAGACACCTAAGTCAAACTCTTCATCCTCAAGAATCTTACAGTATAACCTTAAGGGTAAGATTAGTATTAAATAATAGTAATTAAAAAACAAGCTTTCATTATCTTAAGAGAGATATATGCCAAATATCATTGTGGTTTAATGACAGAAGAAGTCCTCGCTCTTTTGGGGACTCACGGAAGGAATCATGAAGGATATGATTCTAGACAAATAATCCATTTAAAATTTGATATTGTGGGTACAACTTCAACCACAAACATAACCCAACAACTTCACTACCGACCAATTATTTTATAACACTTTCTCTCCTTCCGTGTTTTAGAAGTTTTCATTTTAAAAATAAAATATATGTATTAATAACTAACACATTTATATCTATCAGAAGTACATAACAAGCAGAGCTTTGGCGGCAACATAAAAATAAACTGTGTACAGAAACCAGAAAACAATATGATGATACCATCAATGACATTTTAAAAGGAAAAATGGCTAAATCTAAGCTCAAAAAGCTCTGACATGATCACACTTGACATGATCTGTTTCAGCTTTACTAAAAGACAAGTCTTTCATATGTATTATGGAATATTAAAAATAAAGTAATGCAGAGTCTATAAATATCACTTCCAGAGACTCAGCTTCACTTATCGTTGGATAAGGATGTCAACAAAACGCCATCAAGACATATACTTAAGTATATTACAATATAAAACAGGTGGGTGTGAGTGATGTTTATATGGTAGGAAAAATGAGAGATGGGGATTCATTCATGTGTAGCCAGCACTGTCCCAGGAGCTGGGCAGAATCTCTGGTTACCATGTGAGGTGTGCTCTGCAGTGAGAATGGGCATAATTCATCACATTCTCACAGGCCTCTAGATCAAATGAGTCTGAAAGGCTTCAACTCTGACTGCATGTTAACCAGGTAGCTGTCTGACTACAAGTGTGCTTCATGGGGTAACTTACTCTGGAACGGAGATAATCTAAATTGCAAACGTATCCCTATAATCTCAGAGAAGACATCTCCTCTAAAGTAAAATCCTTGGGAAAACCTTGGTTTATCCATCAGTCCCTTGTGAAGCGGGTTTTCATTAGTCGGTAACTGGAATTGAGTCAAACGCCTTAGCCCTGAGATGGATCACAGAAACTCTTCTAAACCATTTAACATTTTAAGAAGCTCGGACTAAACATTCAACAATGCCTTCTCTACAACCATTTGAAATAACTGCAGCATATGACAATCCCAACCAGGCATCGGGGGTAGACCACGGCACAGGGCCATACACACATTCTAGGTCTATTCCACAGCACTTGGCCCCAAATATATAACATTTCTAATGCAAGTTTTCACCAGCCCTCAGATCTGATGAAAACGTCTCCGTGTACATAAATGGGCCCGAAACAAACTTCCCCACTGGAAGAGCTGGCAACAGTCACTCATTACATAACAAAAATTCAAGCACCCCCCCCCAGGTTGGCTCACTCTTCATTCTCATTTTATTATCATCACTAAGAGCCTCATCATCATTATCGGTCCATCACCCTCAACATCACCACCATCAACACCCAGAGTCATCACAACTTACTGTTTATACTGAACCAAAGACAGGAATTTTAAAAGCCCAAAAAGAAACCCCAGGGAATCAAAAGTTCTAGATTAGTGCTACCTTTCAATGCATTATTAAAATAGATATATTTGTTTAATTTCCTAAGCAGGGGGAAATGATGGCTAACGCTCAAAGGAACTTCAGTGTACCCGCCGTCCCACAGAACTTTCTAACAAAAATGGAAATGCTCTGTATCTGCACTGTCCATACAGAAGCCACTCCCCACATGTGGCATTTGAGCACCTGAAACATGGCTAGTGTGAGTGAGACAATGAATTTTTAATTTAATTTAATTCTAATGAATTGAAATTGAAATTGAAGTAGCCAAACCTGGCCAGTGGCTGCTGTAAGGGACAATGCAGGTTTCGTGGACAATGCTAAGGAAGTAATTATAGAGAGGGTCACAAAATATTTCTCTTTTATTATTTTCCACACTTTCAACATTTGCTATTTAGGATATAAACAATACGGTTATTTTATAAATTTTCTTTTCATGACAAAACAATTAAAATGTTACCATCAGAAAAGGAAGAAAGAGTGAGGTTTCCCGTTAATTAATTCTATTTGGTTTTATACATAAAAAAACAGAGGGACATTTATAAATGCATATGAAATCTTCATTATTAAATTGATGTCTGTTCCTGTGATGATAGCGTCACTGGAACTTGATAAGTTGGTCAAATTTACGAGCACAGGCATTCCAATGTTAAGGAGATAGGGAGGATCCATAATCCCAAGATATTTGTAGAAAAGCCTATGCTTGATGTTTCTGATAGAAAGTTAAACTTCATGGCCTTAATATGATTCTATAAAATCAACATGGATACTTCCTTCTGGCATCTACCTTATGTGGAACAGCAAACTTTCCTGAGGTTTTATATCTCTGTGGGTCTTATTTGCTTGGGAATGACTGAAGCTAGGTGTTAGTAATAATTTTATGAAAACCAGCTCAAATGATAATTGTTTATTCTGTACTTTCTTTATCCTCCAAATAATGTGACTCTTCCTTTTTCTGAAATGCTCAGTAAGTGACCACTCACAGACGTCTGTTTGAGAAGTTGTACATTGACCTTATTTCCTGACGATGGTAAGCAACTTGCAAGAAGAGGCTGTATCTTGCACATCATAGTGTTATCCACATGGACTAAATGAGTGCCATTTCTTTGTAGATATACCAGAAATGTCTATGGAATTGAAGAGTGTTGTAGTGTGAGACTATATCACACTCATAATCCTTCTTCTATAGTGCTCCCTCTACAACCTGGTGTGAAGTATATGCATTTACAAAGGAAAAAAGCAATCAGTTATGTAAGTAGCAGGGAAAGTATCCATGAATATGATATCACATGCTTTCTTTGTCATCTTGGGGATATCTACCTTCCATGAGGGTTTGTATGGCGGCTTTTGTAAAGAGAAGAAGAAATATCTTATTAATCTATGACAACCTCAGGGTGTTCAACTGGAATTTCAAACAGCATTCTCAGGAGTACTTCTAAATACTACCTCCTAAAGAAACAGACTGGGAGATGGGCTAAGAAAGCACAATTTTGCTGTAACTATTAATCTTGTTTTTTATTTCCAGTTGATAGGAAACATGTATTTAGCAATAGTAGAATATTGCTAACGAAAACAATACTTTAGGTCTGCTGCTTGAAATAAAAATGTATTGATATTTGTATTTGTATTTGTATGAAAAAATGTATTTTCATTTATTTTCAGAGAAGAGAAACAGGTTTTTATATGGATTACCTAAAATCACACACCAAAAATCCCCAGCCACAATACATAAATAAGGCCTTAATTACATCAATCTCTTCCATACCAAAAAATAAGCCCTTTGAATTTTTACCTTAATTAAATTACATTAATGCATACCTACTACAATTAAGTTATCTTTTAATCCTATAATAAGCACACAAGCTATAAAGTGTACCTTGATTTGATAATAAGGATCTAAATAAAAATTGTCCAAGTGGACCAGTGACTCCATTAAAATTAGATGCTAACATTTGGATTTGGAGAACGTTCAATGCCTGTGTTCCATCTTTTTCTGCTCTCCCCCTGGAAGAGATATTAATCAGCAGGGACATTCCCAAACAGGATGCAAGAACGAGAAGGAACTCTAAACAAACAAACAGAGGATAATAACAGCAATAAGTAAAGGACAGGGGCAATACCCCACCTAAAACATGTGACATGTGAGCCATAAACATAAACAAAGTTCTGAGAGCCCGAATGAAGCCGAGGCCTAGGGAGCCCCAGAAATTAATTTTGCAGGTCCTTTTTCAAGATTTGATTAAGCAGGAGAAGAGACAACACAGAGCGAGGCAGATGTGGGAGAGCAGAAACGTAAAATGCAGAGCATCCTCCACAGCCCCACCTTCGTTTCGGGGAGAATCAGTCTCGCCAGATGGTGGACTGCTATACTTGTAATTTTACTGTGGCATGTGCTAGAAGGATTAAAAAAAAATGCGAGTACTGAATATGTCACGCAGTGTGAAAGGCTTGTATGAAAAGGTACAGAGCTGTCTTTCAGCAGACAGTCTACAAAAGCTTTTCAAACGGTAGCCTCATAACAGCTGCAGTGGTTTGATTCCTTAAATTCAAAAGACTTTCTCTTGTATGCTATCAAAGGCGGAAACTGACTCGTTAACCCACAAACCAAACAGGCCCTGAGTCTCAAGGTCCACCCAGGCTTCATTCCCACGTGGCCAGACCGTGTCCAGCCTGGTAACCTGGCTCCAAGACGCAAGCCCCTGCCTTGTGCTTCCGTCCGAGCAGGGCCTGGAAAGTTGTGCTGTCTGTTTGATTTTGTTTTCTCTGTAGAATTTATGAATATAAACTTACAAGGGCAAGGGGGCTGTTTATTGCCTGTGTGTTGCAAGGCAGGCATTACGCCACGTGCCTCAGTGAATGACCCCAGATCATCCTCACGTGGGGCTGTAGGGTGGATGCTTGTCATCTACATTCTACAGATGAGGCAACCGAGGATTACAGAGATTAAATGTGCCATCTGAGGCCCCACCCCCAGATTTAAGAGCAGGTTGTGTAAGCTGGGGTTCTTCACTGCACTATCACAACCTTACCTCCATCGGTCAGCTGGACCCCTGATCATTTAGTTAACAGACAGCAAGGAGGCAAGAGTTTGATAAAATGGAGAGTTCGAGCTCACCAGCAAGTACAGTACACGTATTATTAGACACTTATCAGACATTTTTCTGTGTCTGTGTTTTTAAAGACAGGGTGAATGGCAGCCCTCCCTGCCTCATCAGAGAAAAAGATCGTTGATACTGAAAAAAAAAAAAAAAAGATTGCATAATGGGCAGTACTCTGCAGAGAGTAAAGAAGTGGTCTTTTGTTTTTTTTTTTTTTAAGATTTTATTTATTTATTTGACAGACAGAGAGAGATGGTGAAAAGGGGAACACAAGCAGGAGGAGTGGGAGGGGGAGTGGGAGAAGGAGAAGCAGGCTTCCCACTGCGCAGGGAACCTGATGTGGGGCTGGGATCCCAAGACCTGAGCTGAAGGCAGACGCTTAATGACTGAGCCACCCAGGTGCCCAAGGAGAGAAGTGTTTTTAAACAATTAAGAGAAAAGAATAAAAATCAAGATGGAGAGAAAGACAGAAGAGGACACAGGGTAGAACTCATATATCGAGCAGAAGCTCTGGGTAAGGACCTGACTTTAGCTTTTACTATCAGCGCACCCTTCACTACAGACTTAAGTTGACCTCACAATATAATGTATAGATCATCATCAAAGCCTCTTGCAGGTTTTAATTCTATGATTACAGATTTTTACGTAAAGAATCCATTTCGTGGCCAACATTCCATCTATCACTGATCATGAGATAGGATAATGAGTCCACTGCGAAAAGCTTCGAGTCAGCAAGGTCCAAAGCTGTTCTTCAGTGCTTTCTGGCTGGCTCCTTTGCCCAGCTTCTTCCCACCACCAGGGCGGACACCCTGAACCTGCCCTAAGTCACTTCCTCCACACACAGTTGAGCAGCTCCTTAATCTGAACAGAACATTAATCTCTCTTGTGTATTTGTGTTCTTCTTTGATATTCCAAGCTTACCTCCTACGAGTTTGATATAGATGTGTCTGTAGCAATATATTTCCTACTTTAAATTCCAAGAATCCAGGGATGAGGTCCATGGCAACATTCTTCACCTAAAATTTTTGTGCCTGAAATAGTTTCACATTATGAAATGTCTCAAAAATTAACTAGCTTCTTCAATAAAGAATATTCTATTCCAAGTGTGGCCACTGGCAGTAAGTTATCATCCATAGCAACACAATGGCAGAAAGTGAGGGTGTTTGGGAACTGTTTGATAACAACTTGATAATGCATGGCATTCCTGTGCATGGTCAGTGGAGTCACCTTATCGAACAGCGTACCACATACCTGGAGGGTTTGGGGACTCAGTGATGAGCTGCCTGTGGCATGAGCTCTGTATGCTCACATGCAGGAGACCAGCACGGGTTGAGATGCAAGGGGAAAAGTGAGCAGAGAGAGTTTGCAAAGCACGGTAACGCACACACGTCTGCCACGGAGGCCTCTACATGCTTTGCCACTATGGTTGGCCACAGTTGGCCGGATTAGCAGTGACATTTGATGTTTTTAAATGAAAACAAAACCTCAAAAGATTGGGATGCAGGGCTTCGTGCAAAAGGACAAAATTACTTCCTGTAATTATAAGGATCTCTCCAAAGAAAAGGAAATAAATGCGTGTAAAGGATATAGCATGCTATCCATTTTTTCTGACTTTGCTTGATCAAAGTTTGCTAATCAATGCAATGGAACACAGTTAATTTGGGAGAGTTAAAAGATGGATGCTACCTGTAAAGATGAGGGTGTCCATCTCAGACGGTAATTCAAACCCATGCATGTCACCCTTCAAGGCAAAATTAATATCCTGGCTCGCCCTTATCAATGCTTCCATCAAGACAATTCAAGATTTGTCAAAGGCATCAGACTCATTTGCACTCCTTAGCAGGAGTTATTACCATAAGAGAGTGCTGAAAGGTTCAAGATTGATCAGAGTCTGTGCTTTTGGAAAAGAGAACCTTCAGTCCCTCCAGAACATTGCTCCATGATTTCAGCCAGATGTGAGACCCATCAGGGAAAGAGTGTGTTACATCTCACTGCACACCCTCCTCTCTCCTCAGTGCCAAGGCCTTATCAGCACTCAGTGGGAAGGGCAGGAGGGGACAGCTTGATTAGGCTTCCCTCCTGCTCTCGCTCTCAGTCCACCCAGGGGCATGGCTTGATGAGGGAGAGAGACTCTGCACTTGGTACAGACAAGATGTCTCGGCAACCCACGTTCTCTTCACTTCCTGCATAGGATGGCAGCACATTTTGAAATCTTTACTGGACCTCATGCTGAAAATACCTCTTTCCCAAGAGCGGATAATGCAGCAGCAGCTTAGCTGGAGAAGGAGATGCGGGTTTATTTCCACATAGACTTATTTCTTTCAGAAGACATTTCTGGAATGGCTGGCTCCCTGGGCCACACGCCGGGTCAGAGCACTGTTTGGTAGAAGGAGTTCAACAGCAGCTCTATGACCATCGGTGGTGAGAGGGAGGCTGGTTTTGTGAAGAGGAACTCATTTTCACACCTTGTTGATTGTTTTAATATTGTGGGGGGTGTTTGGGGGAAGGTAAGGGGGTCCGGGCCACTCGATAAAAATGTTGAACATGACGAGAGAATCAAAATCACTGCATGTCAGAGTCCAGAGGCAGCTGGAAGATGCCCTGCTCCACGCTGGAGTCTTCGGCAGCACCTGGTAGTGTCCTCCCGGCTCCCGCACGTCGTCCACCGTGGTCCATGTCCACTCACCCTCCCTTTGAGTTCAGTTCTTTCTTTCCTGTATGCTCTGCACTTGGGTTCTTGTCCATCCGCTTCGACCAAACATCAACAAAATCCCTCTTCTGACTGACAACCACATAGATCCTGAAGCCCTCGACATCCTCCCCGAGGTCCATCCAATATTCCTAAACTGCAAAACTAACTCCCCTGACCGGCAGTATAAGCATCACCTTGGAACTTACTAGAAATGCAGAAGCTCGGGTCTCATCATAACTCTACTGAGTCAGAAGCACTGGTTTGACAACCCCTCTGAAGGACCCTGATGCACCCCAGGGTGTGAGAACACCTGGGCTGGAAAATTCTTGAAGGGAAGGAGAGGAAAACTGGGAAACCATGAGCGACAGCACTGGGAGGGACTTTGTTCACGGGGCAGCTGGGGGATGCTGAGTAAGAAGCGAGGTCCAGTCCGCAGGGCACTGCAGTCATAACCAGGAAGGGTCAAGGAGGGGCGGGGCTGCATCCAGAAGGTAAAGGGCCCATTTTTAGAAATGAAACAAGGTTCTACCTTCTGCTTTTATCATCTTTCAGACTGCTGAAGGCAGAAGAGGGTGACGTGAGACCCTCCGTGCCTTCATCTCTTTCCATCCACCCGAATCCTTAGTCATGACTGTGCCTTCAAATTAACTGAGGTGAGTTACACATAGTGCCTGGCCTCTAGCAGACACTAGGGAAGAAGGGTATTATCATAATCACTTTTCAGGTTATCAAGTTTGTTGTTGTTGTTTTTACAGATCACAAACATTTTTAAAGAGCTATCTATTCCTATTTTCTCATACCTAAGCTCTGCAAATACCTAAAATCTGACGACTGTCTCCAGATCTTACCAATAACCTCTTGGTTTGCAAGTTCACACACACAGTTCTTCGAAGTCTGTATTGTTTAATTGTGTTGAGTCCTTGCATCTCTGTGAAATATTCCAACAGGGCCTGCCTGTCTGCCCATGGCTCCCATGACTACTCCTGGACACATCTGGATCTCTTTCTTCCTTCTCCCTGAGTGCAAGCATGAATCTTTCTTCCTCTACAATCACCCTCTATTTTGGTAATATGATCATGGTAATATCACATGGGCCATGCCTTTTGAAAGAAATTTCCAAAGTCTATTTATCCCATCTCAGCTCCAGATCCACATTTCTACCTGCCCACTAGACACCTGTTCTAGATGCTCCAGCAACACAAACTCACATAATTCTGACCCAGTCCCTGATCTTCTCCTCTTACCTCCAACTACATTCTCTCTTTCAGACAGTGTGCCACTGGTAATGGAATGCTTGCAGGGATCCAGCTTTGAAAGTCCACTGTTGGGGCACCTGGGGGGTGGCTCAGTCGGTTAAGTGTCCAACTCTTGGTTTTGGCTAAGGTCATAATCTCAGGGTCATGGCGACTGAGCCCCATGTCGGGCTCTGAGCTCAGAGGTGAGTCTGCTTGAGATTCTCTCTCCCTCTCCCTTTGCCCCACCCCCCCAAATAAATTAATTAATATTAAAAAAAGAAAAGAAAGCCCATTGTCATAGTATACTATTTTTCCTCCTTTCCCCACATATACTCATGTGCTTCTGACCGCACCCCCAGCCCTTCCTCACCTCTAACCCAGACTCCAATAAAATGGCTCTTCATGGGCATGTTCCTGGGCTTCCCACATCCATATTCATTGCAGATGTGGCCGCATGACTGATTTCTCTAAAAACGGTGGCATCGTGTTGCTCTCCCTTCCCTCCAATGATCATTCTCTACTCTCTCCCTTTGCCCATGTCTCTCTCTTTTTTTTGGAGTGCCCTCCCCATCCCCAACTACTATGCCCCCACCCCCACATCATCCCACATTTGTCATTTGTCACCACCTCCATGGAGCCTCTCCTGTTCCCCTCCAACTAGACAAAATTTTTATCCCCTGGCACTGTGGTGCCTTCCACCCTATTAGCGTGCCCCTCATTAGATCTGTACATGGCTCCTGCGCATTATTACATCCTCGAAGACAACCATATGCTCTGTTCAATTTCATAGCAGCCACAGATCCAAATAGCATACCTGAGTACTGAGTTCAGTTAATGCCTGTTGAACTGAATTTTTAAGTTCTGCATTTGACCACCTAAAAGATTGCAGCAGCAAATTAGCCAAATCAAATGATAGAATGAACTTGGCTGGAGACACAGACAGAGTTTGTTATTTCCCAAGCGTTACCCTTCTGTCTGCACTGCAGTTCTAATCCACGTCCTTTTAATGACTGATCACTTTGGAGCAAAACCCTGCTGGGCTGAGGCTAGTGATCCCTCCCACCTTCTGGGTAAACACAGGTTGAAACACATCTGTCTACACCAAAGGTTGCATACATGCTTTTGCTTTCCATCCTGGGAGAATAACCCAACACAAATTCATTTGTGCCGTCAGATCTGAACTGAACCCTGAGATAACGGAAGACACTGTTTTCTAAATCCATTTGTATCCCCATGAATGTTAGTGCTGCTGTGGGCACTTCATCATGCGCATCATGTGAATGTCACCTTGGGATGTGAGAATTGCATTATTTACTCTGAAGCAGGTTAGTTTAAGACTAGTTTGACACTGGATCTCAACACGTATAAAGGAACATATAACAAAGTAATCGTAACTTTCATTTCTGGAATAGATACCAACGGCAGGATTGTAAGTGTTCTGGATAACACCCACCAAATCATACGAAATAAAGTTAATACATGAAAATGATGTAGCTTCTTAGGGGATACTGTATACAAGGAAGTTTGCTGCATTACTACTTGTTTCTGCTTGTCCTCCCCACAAGTGAGCCGGTCCCTCATCATCTTCCACCAGCACCCAGGACTAAGTACCAGGAAAATACAGTCCACCCCAGTCTAGGCCAGAGCCCTGGCAGGCCTGCAGGAGCACAGCAAAAACAAACTGCTCACATCTCCAGGAGGAAACAATGCAAGCAGCCTGAGTCCATAGAGACGTCCTCATTTTCAATGCCAGACTGCATTTTAAATACAGCAGGTTTAATATTTCAAGTTTTATGTGTTCCTGAAAAAAACATGCAGAATAGAGCTCTTTCTAGTGTGGTGCAAATTTGACTCTCTCTCTCTCTCTCTCTCTCTCTCCCTATGGATGGGAAAAGCCCCAGCCTGGTCCGTGCATGGCCCTGTGCTGCAGGAAATTGCAGGCAGGCTCATCCATCCTGAGAAGGGATTTCCCACTTCTGGGCTCTGCCCACTATGTCCCCAGACTGCTTCTTTGGCAGAATCCAAACACCTGACTCCCGGGGAGTGATGGATGCCTGGGATAGCCTCGATCTACATTTCAGCTTCTTATTACACTGATCTGACTGCCTAGCTGTGGCAAGCAGAATATGTAACATCCTCGCTCCTCTCTACAGTGTGCAGAGAGGCATTCTGGTGACTGTGAATCGCTCAGGTACATTCCTACTGTCCTTTCATGATTATTTTTAAACTTTCTTCAACGACCTATGCATTCACCAGGCTTTTGGCATGCTCTGTTTATCCACACATTCTGGCTAATGACAAGTTAAAGAAATCATCATTGAGGGTTTTATTCAACCTTTGAGATTTAAGGCCATTATAAATGCAAAAGGAAGCATTTAGCTGGTTAAGAAATGGAGACATTCCAGTGGAGTCATATGCAGACCATGACCTCAACAGAGACAGACAGAGGAAGGGAGAGAACATTTAGGAACTGATCATGTGATCCTATCACAAAGAAAAATGGGGTGTCCATATCCTTTTTCTATTCAGAGAACCCAAACCAAAGGAAACAAGGAGAAACAGTCTATGAAACTGAATGATTTGATGGCTCATGTAACAGGAATTTGAGAGGAAGCTCAGCCACATCCTTTCCTGCTCTGGCTGCCTTCACTTTCTTATTCCAGAACCAAGGGTTCTTGGTTCTTCTAGGTCTTCAAGGGTACTTCTACAGAAGTAACACCATCTGACTCAGGCGTGAAGCCGTGCATCTGTTCCTCAATGGAGTGTTTTCTGTGGAGCCTTCCTGCAGTCCCCTTACAACACCAATATTTCCCTCCTTCAAATGTCTGTGATAGCTCTAGCAGCTCAGTGTGGGAGAAAGGCTTCTCGTCCAGGCCGACTTGAGATCAAACCTGGTATATCTAGCACCAGGCAGGTCACTAAATGACTCAAACCCTAACCCTAACCTTTATATTCATCTGTAATAGGGATGCAGTAAAATGCCACTTCCAGGGTCACGGTAATGATCTCAAATACTGCATTTAAAGCATTCAGCCCGAGTAGGTCAGATCATTACAATGCGGGTTGGATGTCAGTGGACCCACACCTGGGTCGTGATGAAACGGCACTACAATACACGTTGGCACTGGGGGGACCCCAAAGGGTAGTTATAATGATCACACAATTTAGGATTTTCTATGCATGTATTTGCCATAGATTTTCAATATTTAAGAAAACCCTACAAGCCATCTAGTTAAAATTTATACCCAAAGCTACAATCCTTGTGCAATAAATTCTCATTAATTATTGCATTCATTTATAATATTGAGTCAGTATGCTGGGTACCCAGGAAGATGATAAATGTGAAATCGGGCATGTGATTCCTAGGGTGTACCTTTATGGATGCCTCTGTACCAGAATGCCTGATTGCTTTTGTGGTCCCCGGTAATTCTCTGTATCTTTTGTCCTGCACCTTCCCATCTAAACATGAGTAGGTCTCCCCCAGCAACTGGAAACACACAGTCTACTGCACCAGTTCAAAAAATCCATTTTGGCAATCCCTTAACATATGCTAAAAAGTAAATTTTTTGGAC
This sequence comes from Eumetopias jubatus, assembly GCF_037043125.1. NCBI lineage: Eukaryota > Metazoa > Chordata > Mammalia > Carnivora > Otariidae > Eumetopias > Eumetopias jubatus. Next base: position 948,115 of record NW_028274875.1, read on the forward strand.
AAAGCTAAAATGAATGCAGCTGAGAAATTCTCAAAGACTGAAACAGTAAAATTAAGAGACCCTGTATGGGGCCCCTGGGTGGCCCAGTCAGTGAAGTGTCTGCCTTCGGCTCAGGTCATGATCCCAGGGTCCTGGGATCGAGTCCAGGGATTGAGCCCTGCATCGGTCTCCCTGCTCAGCGGTGTGTCTGATCTCCCTCTGCCTTTCACCCGTTCATGCTCTCTCTCAAGTAGATAAATAAAATCTTAAAAAAGAGAGAGAGAGATCCTGTATATCTCCTGTGCACAAGGCATTTTGCTGGCAGCTGGGGGGGAACACAGGCAACAAAACATCCTCTCTGCTTACATAACTAATATCCGATGACCTGCTTCAAAACCTTTCTAAATGTAAAACATGGATAAATCAGAACAAGTAACATATGACTGGAAGCAAGATAAATGTTAAGAGAAACTTTTTAAGATTAAACTATTCCAGTATCATATCCTTTATTACCCTTAGCCACTTCTACTACTTGTTCATCATATACTATGCCTTAACCCTGCGTTCTCTTAATGAGTTTCCTTCTCGCTTTCTTTTCCTTCCTCTTTAGCCACCAAGTTCAGTTTGGCAAATTCTAAGACTTGGTTTTTGCTTTTTTTTAAGATTTTTTTTTATTTATTTGACAGAGAGAGACACAGCAAGAGAGAGGACACAAGCACGGGGAGTGGGAGAGGGAGAAGCAGGCTTCCTGCGGAGCAGGGAGCCCAATGCGGGGCTCAATCCCAGGACCCCGGGATCATGACCTGAGCCAAAGGCAGACACTTAACGACTGAGCCAGTCAGGCGCCCCTCTAAGACTTGGTTTTAAACACTCTTTAAATATCATGTGCGTTCATTCATTCAGCCAATGTTTGAATGCCTAACATGTAACAGGTAGAAGAGACACACTCTCTGTCCTCATTGAATTATGTGTACATACATACATATATATACGCGTGTATACACACATGAACACACACATAAATTCTGTGATAAAAATAAGGCGTTGCACAAGATAATTATGAGAGTACAAGTTAGAGCAGGTTGGTCAACCTTCCAGCCTGCTGGGTCTTAACTGCCTGATAAGAAGCAGACCACACATGCAAACCTCTAAGGCAGGAAATGCATTTCCTTGAGTTACTGAATGAACAATGGAAACAAAAAGTGCACTTTTGATGTTTTCCAAATGGAAAAGTCTAGAATTTATACTATATAAATAGGGATTATGTATAACAGTCAGCATTACAGATTGTTTATTAAATACAGAAAGAGATCAGCAACGATGATAAAGTTACATCGCATCTCTCTTCCAACTGTACCTATCCCCACATCCCAAAAATTCATTTTAAATTGTGTAATCCCAATATATGTCTGATACATTTCTGTTTCTTGGTCATTAGAGAAAGAAGCAGTTCATTCAAAATTTTTAACATACGTGTATTAAATTTTGATATTAGGCATTCAAAAGGAGCAAAATCTCTCTCCCAATGCTGGCCAGACCAGTATGTACGTAGTCAAGATGTAGTTAACTTACACTTAATACATTGATTCAATTCCCATAGCTACATGCTACCAGCATCCTGTGTGAATATATATATATATATTTTTTAATTGGTTTACTTTTATTAAACAAGGTCTGATTTGGCATGACTGAACTATAGAAAACAGAATGGCATACATGCTGTTATACATAGATTCATTTTTAATGAAATCGCAGTTTGCATTTATGTCAAATTAAACTCTCCTCCGTAAAATTGACTTATATTAACAAGTTTCTTTGTTATTTAGGACATATGAAGCTAACTGAGTTCAATTAATTGGAGTCTTACTTTCTCTACAGATAAGACTAAAACACATTAACTTGATGTCCTCTTATCTGTGACTGTGAGGACACGTATCTAAGGTGGAGTCAACAACTACATCAATCCCTAACGTGTTGGAGAACCGGACAGGTCCATCTGTCCAGAACTGCTACAGTCTTACTACCATCTGTTTAATTGGCATGGATGTCAAAAGTTCTCCAGTGGTGTATAAACACTCTAGAGTTAACCCTACCCAGCTAGCTTTCGGAGAATAACGCCTAGTTAACAATAAAAAATAAAAATATTTGGATGAGACAGTGGACAGGCAAGAAAAGGATGGCAGCAAAGATATACAATGGCTACTTTATAGGATTCTCTTTGGTAAATCTAGGGAAGCTTTGCAAAGTGAGTTTTGCATTCATCAACTTTGAAGACTGCAGAGACACACTGGACCCCTAGAGTTAAGTGCATATTTTTAAAATTTAAATTAAATAATCAGTACCTAACAAGTTATTTTAATTTAACATACGACAGTTAAATATGTATTATATATACTGGATGTATAAAATAATATATAAATATATGATATATACTATATGATACATGGCTATAGTTTATATATATTAAATAATATACTGTATGAATACATACTATACTATATATAAGTATATACTATATAAAAGCAGTATTAATATTTACCATAAAAGTACATGTAATATAATACATTTTCTTGCTAATTTCTTATGGATTGTCTGAAAGTTCAGTCTCACTACCTCCCAGAACTGCATGTTTTTATTATACATTACCCACAAATGCAGAGAGGGTAAATTCGAAATCAATACAGTCCAGTAATTGTTTTTAAGATTTTAGTTATTTGAGAGAGTGAGTGAGTGAGCTAGAGAGCGCAAGCAGGGGAATGGACCAAGGAGAGAGGGAGAAGCAGAATCCTGCTGAGCAGGGAGCCCGACACGGGGCTCAATCCCAGGACCTGGGATCATGACCTGAGCTGAAGGCAGACCTTAACCGACTGAGACACACAGGCTCCCCAATAATTTTTAAAATAAAATGGCCCCTTGTAGCTCACATGCAAACAGAATGGACTTGCAGAGAAGGAAGGAAAAGATTGGGCCAACATAAGTACAAGGCTGGGTAAAGAATGTGGGTGAAAACGAAAAAATGCCAATCATGTAATTCAGAGTTAAAAATTCTATCTAAAGCAATCAGGCAAGCATTAGTTCAGTGGCTTGATTTACTGAGTTACCCATAAAACAATTCTAAATGTCCAACTGGGCTTCACAGAAGGTGCATTAAAATAAAGTGGGAATGCAAGTTGGTACAGCCACTTTGGAAAACAGTGTGGAGGTTCCTCAAAAATTTAAAAATAGAGCTACCCTATGACCCAGCAATTGCACTTCTGGGTATTTACCCCAAAGACACAGATGTAGTGAAAAGAAGGGCCATATGCACCCCAATGTCCATAGCAGCAGTGTCCTCAATAGCCAAACTGTGGAAAGACCTGAGATGCCCTTCAACAGATGAATGGATAAAGATGTGGTCCATATATACAATGGAATATGACTCAGCCATCAGAAAGGATGGATACCCAACTTTTACATCAGCATGGATGGGACTGGAGGAAGTGAAATAAGTCAAGCAGAGAAAGTCAATTATCATATGGTTTCATTTATTTGTGAAACATAGGAATAGCTTGGAGGACATCAGAAGGAAGGGAAAAATGAGGGGGGGATTGGAGGGAGAGATGAACCATGAGAGACTATGGGCTCTGAGAAACAAACTGAGGGTTCTAGAGGGGAGGAGGGAGGGGGGATGGGTTAGCCTGGTGATGGGTATTAAGGAGGGCACGTTCTGCATGGAGCACTGGGTGTTATAAACAACCAATGAATCATGGATCACTGCATCAAAAACTAAAGATGTAATGTGTGGTGACTAACATAACATAATAAAATTAAATTAAATTTAAAAAAATAAAGTGGACCTACACCTGGGTTGTGATTTTTCCATTGTTTCCCCCAGCACACTCCCATTTTTATTGGACTTCTTTCTGAAGCCTTTTTTATATTCCACCTTTGATACATGTTTCCTAGTCACCACTTTTACTATTTATCTAACTTTAATATGAAAAACTATCTAAAGAGTCAAAATGCTCTTATGTATTGTTTTATTTATCAAAATTCCTTACCAATCTGTTGGAATTTGATTTTGATAAAGATAGATTCACAGTTGAATTTTAAGCTGAATAACTGAAGTTGAAAAATAAGGGATTCTTTTTTCATGGGGAACAGATGGTTGCAAATTAATTTGCAAAGACACACTACTGCTTACAAAGAAAACACAGGAAATTAAAGATGAGAATATGAGGTTTGTTTCACGTATATTTTTAAGGAGAAACTCAAGACTATTTTGCACCCCCAATTTCCAAAGAGTTCTGCCTCAGTTGGTTTTCTTTTCTAAGAGCTGTTATTTTCAACATTTGGCAGTTCATGCTTTTACCAGTTCTTCATTTTTGTTTTTCCAAGTTTGGGATTCATGCTCCCTTTATGGTATAAACTATACGACCCTAAGATTTCAACATGGCAGAGCAGAAAATTGACCAAAAAATTAAAAAAAAATGTTTAAATGATATAAGAGACTGAATGATGACAAAGAGGCACAGACTTGAGAACAGTGTGTCTTCTGCTCAAAGGAAGGACAGAAGCACAGCTTGCCATGGTGGGGAGAAGGTGACAACATCCATAAAGAAACAAACTAAAATAATCTTGTAAAAAATTCATCTGAAAAGATTTAAATGGGTAGATGCATTACTTCCTTATCTCTATTTGACTTCCTATGGGTTGTTCCAAAAATGCTCTATGAAGAATATTCGGGGTCTTGTGGCACTTCTCATGAGAGTTACACAGGCTGAGGTTTTCAGAACTTAGAAGTACTATCCTTCCCTTAAGACCTGCATGCCATCACACCCCAGTACTCCGTGGTCTCAGGGGTATCCCTGAGGACAACAGGGAAAGGTAATAAGTTTCCATGAGTCCAACAGGGGGCATCTAGTAGAGTCCCTGCTACTGGCACCCGTTCCTGTAATTTATTCAGATTCTGAATCTGGAGAGGGAGAAGAATCCAGCTGCGCTGTTAGTCCTTGAAATGCACAAACTGGGAAGAGAGTATGAAACCAGTCTCCTTCAGAAGCAGGCATAGCAGCAATGTCAGGTCCAAGGGCAAGGGAAAGGTTTAGAGCCAACAGGCCAAAAGACATCCATTATAGGATAGGCTACAAGAAGAGAAAACTTAGGGCATGTAGTAGTTGGAAGATACTCTGATTAACTTCTTGACATTAATAAATGGTCTATGTATGATATATTTTTCCATCATGGCAGAGAATGCCAATTGAAATGCCTCCCCTTATGGGATGTACCAAGTAGCCCTTGAAAAGAACGCACTTATTCTTTGGGCCACTGACTATACACTGAATTTGGTTGAGCTGGCAAATTACAGACCCAGATCCAAATGCACCTGTTTTGTATTGCAATGATCTAAGAATACTTTTACATTTTTAAATGGTTGTTTCAAAAATAACACAAAGAAGAATATGTGACGGAGACTGCAAAGCCTGAAGCCTGAAACATTTACTGTCTTGCCCTTTACAGAAAAGTGCCCATCCCTGACCTAAGCCCTTATTTGGCTGATCATAAATTATTTTTCTGCCTCATCCTCATGAGATGCTATTTGTGATATGCTGCATTGCTCTTGAGAAAACATAAATACGGAATCTAATATATAATGATACTCTTAAGATGTTAGGTATTAACGTATTTTTAATTTTGCAAACTGCTTTAAAATAAATCCAACTAACTGGAACTGTGCAGCTCCCCTTGGCCATGTATAATTATACACCAGATGGGTTTTGGGGGACACCTCAAGCATTTACTCTCTACTCTAGGCAACATAGTCAAAATACATTCCATTTCCTAAATCTGTAAAATTCTTGGTCAGTTTAACAAAAGCCATTCTTGCTGATTATCAATAACATAATCTCTATGGCATATGTGTTCTGAGTCTGCTACTAAAGTTGCTACAGGAAAGATCAAAGACCTGTCTGTTCCAGAAAAAAAGATAGAGCACGTTCATAATGTAGACTTGTACATAATAGACTTACTGCCAAGAATCTTCCTCTCATTATTATTATATATTATTATTATTTTGTTTTAAGTAAAGTGACTTCCCTTCATGGAAGTTAGCACAAATAAGTTATTAAAATATTGCTGATACATGAATGCTTTTCACAGTTTGCTTATCACAGTGGGATTCTGGCTAAATCAACACTCTTCTATCTAAGAACTGAGCCACATTCTTTATAACATGAAAATTAAACAGACCATGGTTCCTGAATTTTTGTTTTTGTTTTGAGTGACAGTAGCTCCTGAGTTGTTTTTTTTGGTTTGTTTGGTGGGTTGGTGGGTTGCATTTGGTTTTTGGTTTTGGTGTTTTTTTGTTTTTTAACTTTTAGCCATGACATAAATTCAACTTGGGACTTCAGTTTGATTTAATATTTCCCAGTTTTGCTGTGTTCATTGATTTAGCTCATTGGTTGGAGTTAGAAATGAGTCTCTAATAATTCCTAGTGTTCCAATCCTAAAAGACTTTCAGTTACTTTCCTTAAAAGACATTCAGTATTACTTTGTATTAATCTATGATATCCCAGAAACAATTTTTAAAATGTCATGCAGCCATCAAAAAAAAAATGAAATCTTGCCATTTGCAACGACATGGATGGGACTAGAGGGTATTATGCTAAGCGAAATAAGTCAGTCAGAGAAAGACAAGTATCATATGATCTCACTGATATGAGGAATTTGAGAAATAAGACAGAGGATCACAGGAGAAGGGAGGGAAAAATAAAACAAGATGAAACCAGAGAGGGAGAGAGACAAGCCATGAGAGACTCTTAATCTCAGCAAACAAACTGAGGGTTGCTGGAGTGGTGGGGGGGGTGGGAGGGATGGGGTGGCTGGGCAATGGGCACTGGGGAGGGTATGTGCTATGGTGAGCGCTGTGAATTGTGTAAGACTGATGAATCACAGACCTGTACCCCGGAACAAATAATGCATTATATGTTAATAAAAAAAATTTAAATCTCATAGAGAAATCATACTCAATGTGTTTTTCAATAAAAATGTCATATTTCTTTAATGTTTTGGAGTATCTGTTATTATTGTATAAAATCAAGTAAACATCTTGCAACGACTTGTCAGCATGCATTTAACTTTTATTATAAGTCAGTAAGTAAGTAATATAATCTAAAATAGGTGCTAGTGATATTGCAGGAACCAAGCAACATTCTTCCCTGTAGGCTAATGTGCATTGAAATGCTTGGTTTCAAACTCTGGGCACAATTACGGGCACCTAACATACAAACCCTGCAAATTACCTCCGGGTTTTCAGCCTCAGACCAGTGATGAAGTACTCAGCACCACATACCACCTGTATGCTAATGAAGAGAGAGCGTGGGATAGCATGCCAAAAATGTCGGAAGAGTGTAAGACCTATTCCTACAGTACAAAGTACAGGAATCTGTGTTATTAGAGAATTAGAGAAAAAGAAAGATTTTATTTATTTATTTTAGAAGGAGAGAGAGAGCACCCGAGTAAGGGGAGGGACAGGGGGAGAGGGAGATAGAAAATCTCAGACTCTGCACTGAGCATAGAGTCTGATGCAGGGCTCGATCCCACGACCCTGAGATCATGACCTGAGCTGAAATCAAGAGTCGGGCACTTAACTGACTGAGCCACCCAGGCGCCCCCTCATTATGTGATGATTTTGCTGTGGCCTTGCTTAGAAAGTTAGTATGCTGACTAGCTTTCCAGAAAGCAAACTGTGGGAGGAATCCTTGCACAAGGTGTAAAAGGCCTCCTGTGTCTTCACAAGGAAACGATTTAAATTATATCCCTGTGTACTGTAAGGAAATTTTAATCCTTAACAACAATGCCATGGTTCCGTTTGTAATAGTCTTTATATTATACGGAAATTCTCAACAAAATGTTATGCCCTGGGGGTAAGAGTTGAGGATACACATATTAATTCATGCTATAGTAAATTTAAAAATTCTGAAAAACCTTCCACTCCTGCTTCCTGTGTCCTAGGGAATTCTCCATCAAGCTATCTAGAGTTGGAACTGTAGGAATCTGTATGGTAAGGAAAACCAGACACGTGAAAACTGACTTATTTCTCACAGGTTAACTCCTCACATATTATCCCCCTCATTTCTAGCAGTTCTTGGCTCTTGCCGATCTCCCTGAAGAGCAACGTACTTCATCCTTCTTCACGAAGAATTTCTGGATTGTTTTCACTTGATTTTGAACACTGTACAATATATACCATACTACATATCCTATAAATATGAATATATACCTATAGGTAACATATATACATGGCATATATTTATAATAGTATACATATGCCATATGTATACAAACACAAAGATGATCTGCACCGGTATCGATTCATTTGATAGAACGTCTGTATTGTGCACAGTACACATAGTGAATCATTCATTTGCGGGGGTGCTTTGAACACTGCGGGCACTTGGAAAGATGCATTAGCTACCTAATGTTACCCACTGTGTCTGGGACATATCCTCTATAAATGTGCTGGTGGCTTCTCTTAAGGATTACAGATGACTGGAGGAGAGAGGAGAATCCATGCCTCCTGGGATTTATTTATTCTAATGTACTTTTCTTTAAAAAATATATAAATAATCCCAGATTTATTGAGATATAATTCACATACCATACAATTCATCCATTTAAAGTGTACAACTCAGGGCGCCTGGGAGGCTCAGTTGGTTAAGCAGCTGCCTTTGGCTCAGGTCATGGTCCTGGAGTTCTGGGATCGAGCCCCACATCGGGCTCCCAGCTCAGTGGGGGGTCTGCTTCTCCCTCTCCCTTGTGCTACCTCTCTCTCTCTTTCTCTCAAATAAATAAAAAATATCTTTAAAAAAATAAAAATAAAGTGTACAACTCAATGTCTTTTAGTATATTCACATAGTTGTGCAGCCACCAGCACAATGTTGGAATACTTTCATTGCTCTGAAAAGGAAACCCTGTGCCTTTTAGCCATCCCCCCTCTCGAGCTCCTCCATTTCTCTCAGCCCTAGGCAACCACTCATCTGCTCTCTGTTTTGATAGATTTACTTATTCTGGACATTTTTTTTAAAGATTTTATTTATTTATTTGAGAGAGAGAGAATGAGAGATAGAGAGCACGAGAGGGAAGAGGGTCAGAGGGAGAAGCAGACTCCCTGCTGAGCAGGGAACCCGACGTGGGACTTGATCCCGGGACTCCAGGATCATGGCCTGAGCCAAAGGCAGTCGCTTAACCAACTGAGCCACCCAGGCGCCCCTATTCTGGACATTTTATGTAAGTGGGACTGTGCAATACGTGGTCTTTGTGTCTGACTTCTTTACTTGGCATGTTTTCAAGATTCACCACATTGTTCATGTACTGATATTTCGTTGTTTTTTTACAAAAGAATACTATTCATTATATGGATAGACCACATTTTATTTACCCATTCATTAGCTGGTGGGACTTTTGAGTTGTTCCCACTTTTTGGTTGGGAATGATTGGATAATTTTTGTCCTTCATTTTGGTTTTTCTGCTCTCTTCTCTGCACTTGCTGCAGTTTGGATGATGACCTTCCTGAACAGGCCCTCCATTTGAGCAAATGTTGGAGGGATGACAGGCAGAGAGAAGGGGCAGCCTGCCCTCCACCATTTGGCAAAGATGTGTGTTTACCACGAATGGACACAGGAGCCTCGCCGAGCCCTCCATAGGCAAAGGGACCCCAACAACATGGGGGCCTGGGGTTGGAAGGAGCCATAGAAGAAAGCATCTCCCCTGTCAGGTGTCAGACAGTGGAGAGACCCCTAGCAGCACCACTGAAGAAAGCTCATCTTCCCCAGGACAGAGTTATGTCCCCTGGGGCATCAGAGTCTTGGTGCACCATAACTGCATCCTTTGGGAGAAAAGACTTGATCCTTCCCATTCTTTCTTCCTTCCCAGATGTCCTATTCAAGTGGTTTGGGGGAAGGTCACTTGCTGACCATTGAGCTGCCCCTCCAGGGACAGCTTGCTAGCTAACCTACTTTTATTAATAGCAAGATCTGAGGTTTTGTCTCATCTGACTGCTTTTGGCATCATGATAAATAAATATGCAAAGCAATATAAATCGATTACACAGGACATGTAAACACACAGAATAACATACATGACAGGTCTTAACCAATCAATCTTTCCTCCAAGCCTCCTCCTTCTTCCATAGAGATATGTGCATGCAAATTTGGATCTGGCTCATCTGTTTGGTAGAAACGTGGTTTTCTCTGAGTTATTTTTAGAGTTCAGAGAAAGGTAAGGAGCCAGAGTGAGGGCACCACCGCTTGAAAAAAAAACCTGTTGATTCAGTGGATTAATATAAAAATTTGTGAATTAAATAAACACAGCCCCCTGGAGAACAGAAGGAACTCCTGGATCAAAAGCACTTTCATTCAAATCCTCTAGAAATAGTGGGCATTTCTTTGGGTTAATAAATTCTTTTATTAGGATTAAAAAAATGCCTGGAGCACTAATACATTAGTCACTCATTCCTTATGGCAGTTTCTTTTTTTTTTAAGATTTTATTTATTTATTTGACAGAGAGAGAACGAGTGGTGGGAGAAGCAGAGGCAGAAGCAGAGTCTCTGCTGAGCAGGGAGCCTGACTTGGGGCTTGATCCCAGGATCCCAGGATCATGACCTGAGCTGAAGGCAGACAACGCTTAACCATTTGAGCCACCCAGGTGCCCCATGGGTTGCAGAAGTTCAAGCAGCACCTTGAGAACCACTTTCCCATCACCACCTTCCAGAATATCCCCATGGTTTACTGCAGATATTCCTGGATCGCTATGCTCAAGAGAGGAAAATCATACTATAACTATGTTGAAGGCTTCTGTTTATTCAGAGTGGCTTATATCTTAGGTATTTTGTCTTCTTGTTGAATTTCTTCATGCAGTGACAGAATTTTGGTCATGTGGGAGATTTCAACAGCTTGCAATTATATGCATTCTAGTTTATCTTGATGTGCCTTTAAAAAGCAAAATTACATAAATATTAATACATCTTAAACCTATTACTTTTTTAAAAAGCAAAGGCATATATTAGTATTCATCTACCATAGGGATATATTTGTATTCCCTTAAAACTAAGGAAAGGAGTTTACTTGTTACTAATCTTCATAATGAAGATAAGTCCATGACATTTTTTTTAAACCTGGTAGAGAAATTATGCCATTAAAAGCCACCATGGTCATCACTAAAGCTTAAGTTACATAGTTACCTTGAGATATCATGCAACATTAAAGTTGTCCCTAGGATATAATTCATATCTACTTCCCAAAATAAGGAGGCAAAATGACAGAAGACATATGAAGAACTTGGCCTTGCTACCACGTCACTTAATCATGCTTGCACATATAATAACATCAGCCACGGATGACTCCTACAACTGAACATCGGGGATGGTCATCACTAGGGAGAATCTACGGGGTTGCATTGTGAGGCAAGAGAAAACCCTAGGATTTTTTTTCATGCCTTAAACAGTATCACAATGAACTTAAAGAGCCAAGAGCTAGCTGCAGAATCATGAAAATACATTTACTTTTCTGCTGCAATACCAATGGTCTTAAAAAAAAATTGTAAGTTTTGGATCCAGAAAGATGCAGTTTAGCTCTTCCTGCCAATAGGTGGGTGACTTGAATAAGACGCTGATTTCTTTGAGCCTAGTTTTCTCAGACATATAATATGGATAACAATGCTTATCTTAAAAAACACTATTAGGATGAAATTAAAAAGGCATGGAATGTACTCACATTACTAATAATGATGATGACTACCACTGGCACTCCAGTCCTCTCACTGTATCCTAGCGATCTGTATAAATAATATTACATTAGACCCTCCAAATGATGGTTTATTTCTGCTTCCGCTCACGCAGGACACTCCAGACACCATTTTAGGACAAACTGCAGACACTGCTGTACATCCCCCTCTAGAAGGGGAAGTAAGACAGTAGCTGACTGGGAAGGCAAGTGCTACCTGGGTGTCCACGGGGTCAAAGGCCTGGGAGCAGAAACGACAGGTACGAACGAGAGCGCCTGCATGCCCATCACAAAATTGATTTTCCACCTGCAAACCTGGTCAAGGAACACGGATCACTCAGAAGCACTGATCAAGACCTCACCCAGTTGCTGGACCCTTGGTGGGAGCAGTAACCTAGACCACACCGCCCATTCTCATCAGTGTCCCAGAGACAAAGGATGTTCATAACACCATCGGGTTTTCACCAAGTTGTAGCTCATCTATGCAGTAAGGGCACACGGACGCCAACACGCCTTTGTGGCAGCATAAGTAACGGGCATCCCGAGATTCCAAGTGATCAGGAATATAACATGGCTGGATGAATGAAATAATTAATTTCCAGAGAGTGGCCAAATGTTTTCAGCCAATATTTGAGTTCTGGCAGCTTGCCTTGTTCTCCTGTCTTTAGAATGCTGACTAGCCCACTTTATTCAGGAAGATACTATGAAACCACAGAAGCTCGCCTCTCCAAATTCCCCATCTGAATGCACATATGTTTCATTTTTCTCTACTCTTCGATGGAGCTGGGAGAAGGGTAAATGACAAAAGAGGAAGAATGAAAGGATTCCCTGCACTGCCTCAAACAGACCCCTTTAAAGCCATGGTCATAAAGTCCTATTTTTACTAAAATATCTTACCATGTTAGTAAAAACAGTAGAATCCGTCACATCACTGACAGATTATTGTCAAAAGAAGACAGGCTTGTCTTTCAACATCCCCTTGCCCACAAACTGTTCATGGCGTGAGGATAACAGGGATGCGCAACAAGCCCTGGAATCTGGAAGGTGCATCAACACAGCTAAATGATGAGTTATTGATCACAGCTGAGTTATTGATCACAGTCTTACCTGAGAATAACAGTCATGCGCTCTTGAACTCCTAAGCTTTTGTTGGCAATTTTTCTCTATTCTGACTCCTAGGCTTCTGTCTGGGCATTTTCTCATTTTACCGTATTGAAGGTATTTTTGTGTTAATTTCACGTTCCCTCGTAGACTACAAAGACCCTGAGGGTAGGGACAGTCCCAGCATATTGACAATATCCATGTGATTTATAGCCCAATGGGAAGTTGGAGAATGAAGATGTTGTTTTATGGCTCCTCTGACAATTGCATACACACACACACACACACACACACACACACACACACACACCCCTAATAAGCTGTACCCAACAGTTGTGCCCTTGCGTGTGAGAAAGTTAGGCGCCCTCATGAGAGCATGGTGGCAGTAATGGGAGCCGCAAGTCGCAGGCTTTACAATGTTCCCCTGCTGGAGTTTGCTCGTTGGATTGTTCCCACAGGTTGATTACACCATTTCTATTGCTGCTGTCAGTAGGTTTCCCTGAAAATAAGATGCTGCAACTCACAGGCAGGAGTAAATCCGCACAAATAAGGAGCAAACCTACTCATTCCTTTGTGCTTAGTTATGACTCTCTTCAAAATGTTCCTACTGTTAGTTCTCTAAACAACCTGCAAGTATGGAGCGTGGCCCCAAGTGACATGTTACATTCCCACTGTTCAATTTGGGTGTTAGATCACCGTTCAAATGGGAAGGGTTTTAGATGGTCCTTTTTTTCAGCTCAATCCTGCTGCTTACAAATTCTGGTCATTTATGTTAGTGCTTTTAGTTAACAAGTTATGAAAAAAGCCAGAGGGAATCAAAGACTCATGGGCTAATTGTGAGTTTTAAGAGGCACTGATCGAGGAGCAACATAAAGGCTAACAAAGAAGTGCCCATGTAGAGGCAGGCAAGACCCTTCTCCAAAATTTAAGAGAAAAAACAAAATGAATGCCACCCCACCATATTAAGCTCATGTTTTCTATACTGACTTGGCAAGTGAGACCCAGAGACCTCAAAGGCCTGTCCCAAACCCTGGAACAGGTCTGCATTTCTCGTTACATATAATTCCATGAACTGTAATTTCATGGTTTGCCTGGTCAACCAGTTTAGTAGCCAGCTGAGGACCACATCAACCTTTCCATGACCTTTCTTTGTTCTAAACATTAAAGTAGGGGCGCCTAGGTGGCTCAGTCATTAAGCGTCTGCCTTCGGCTCCAGTCATGATCTCAGGGTCCTGGGATTGAACCCCACATCGGGCTCCCTGCTCTGCGGGAAGCCTGCTTCTCCCTCTCCCACTCCCCCTGCTTGTGTTCCCTCTCTCGCTGTGTCTATCTCTGTCAAGTAAATAAGTAAAATCTTTTTAAAAAAATTAAAGTATTATTATTAAGTCCTTGTGAACAGCACTGTTAGTAACTGCAGGACAGTAGATCATAAGACGCACCAGGAACCTCCTTATTAGGCATTATGTAGTTTCCTGTTTTTGTGATTATTATTAATGATTTCATGAGATCATTTCTCAACAATCTGCTCTTGCTTCTATTATGTAACTAACAATAAATGAAATTCCTGGGTCAAAAGTGATGAATATTTATAAGCTTACTGAGCCAAATGACTTTTGAAATAGGTTTTATCCACATTCCAGTGCAAAGCAGAATTCCCATTCACTGGATCCTAAACTGCATCTGATATGCTCATTTTTAAAACTAATTGATTTCCAAACTAGGGGACAAACTGGAAGATCGCTATTAATACAATCTGTATAACTTGATAATGATATGTGACCAATTTCCATGTTTGTTAACCAGTTACATTTCCTATATTATATTCATTTTTTTTCTTAATCCTAAAAGATTTGCTGGTTTCTTGAAAAAGTAGTAAAATAAAACACTAAATTTTATTTAGTTTCACTGTATACTCTTTAATAAATAACTTTCAGAGGAACTAAAAGTACCAGAGTAGAGACACATTTCCTAATTACTTGTAGATTTCTTTTCACATTTTTGTATAAGGTATCAGTTATCTCTAAAGTATTGCAAGTGATCCATCGTACCATTTGTGTGCCCGGCGGAAACAATTTCCTTCTTCTTTTAATGTAGAGGTCAGAATATTCTTTCTGAAGAACACAAAATGCATTCATGTATGATTTGGGAGGAGACAGATTAAGTCACTTGGACAGTACAAAATTTCTGCAGAATCATAAATACGAGCACAGAAGAAGCAGGGAAAATGGTACTAGTTCAGTCAGTTTGATACTAAGGTGCAACATTAAAACATTTAAAAATATAAATCTCTGCATTCAGCCCTATTTTACTGTGTAAAGTCAACAAAATGAGAAATGTAAATCAGCATCACCTACTTATCATAGGTCTCATTCAAGTGTTGTTTCTAGGAGAAACTTGATGATATTTTTGAGAAATTTTTCTGACTAAGAATTCTCATTAACATTGTTAATAGTGGGGTGCCTGGGTGGCTCAGTTGGTTAAGCATCTGACTCTTGATTTCGGCTTGGTTCATGATCTCAGGGTCCTGAGACTGAGCCCCACATCAGGCTCCATGCTCAACATTGGAGTCTGCTTGCGATTCTCTCGCTCCCTCTCCCTTTGAACCCCCCTGCTCATGCTCTTTCTCTAAATAAATAAAATCTTAAAAAATTAATAGCATATACATTTTATTTATGTCCAGCCACAAAAGGAAAGGATACCGTAATGCTTTCTAAAATGTTTCCACTTAGGGACGCCTAGATGGCTCAGTCAGCTGAACATCTGCCTTCAGCTCAGGTCATGATCCCAGGGGCCTAGGATCAAGCCCTGCATAGGGTCGGCTTCTCCCTTTCTCTCTCCCTCTGCCTCTCCCCCTGCTCGTGTTTACGCACACTCTCTCTCTGTCAAATAAATAAATAAAATCTTTAGGAAAAAATGTTTTCAATTAATATTTATTTCTACATATGAGAAGTCTGCTTGGGATAAAAGGTCACCATTTTCTGTTCTGATGAGCTTTTATATTTTCTGTATAAAATGACCTTGATGGAGAGCCTCCATTGGACCAAAGGCATGGCAACTGTATGAGTCTTACATGAGTCTGCACTTTGCCCAATCTCCCTGCTTCTCCTCATTCCCTGTCCCTAAACCCTTTCTCATCCTCCTAACACTCAACTTGGGTCAAATAATCAGTAACTTGGGAATACACAAGGACAAAATGACAATACCAGTCTGCTCAATAACAACAGATTAGTAAGAGCTTTCCCCTACAACTTTAAAATGGGTAAATAAAAAGGCAGTTGGAAATGGAGTCAATACCTTTTCAAAAGGGCTGTGTATAATTTGCAAAAAGAAAAGTGAAGTTTAAATTTTATCATCAAAGATCACGTTTGCTCAAAAATCTGACTGCAGAGTTTTTCTGGTCATATATTGGACAAACTCTCACCTGCTGGTACTGACCTCACTGAATCATCAGGAACATATGATGACAAACACATATCTAATGTATTACTGGACTAATGCCAAACTGATTGTACAAGGTAAACTGTGTTATTTATTAGGGCCTAGGGGAACTGAACTCCACCGTGTATTCAAATCAGTATGACTTTATATATGCTTTGCAGAAATTCTATTCCAAAAATAATGTTCTTATACCATCTCAGATAACACATGAATGAATGAATGTATGAATATAGAAAACTATGCATTTTCCCATTGGAAATGATAGATGCAGGATGAGAATACCCCTTTAGGAATAGAAACAAAGCCATAGAATAGAATCAGGATAGACACAACCTGTGAGGTATCTGTTGATAACATTGTATCTACTCTCTTTATCTCTGGAGATTAAAGAATGGAGATTTTGAATTACTACTTTTGGTTTTGGGGGGAATTAGTGAAGAAATACTTAAAAATCAGTGAAATGTCATTTACCCTGAATTTCTTGAAATTACATAGCCTCTGTCATTGTATTATTAATCACTATTCATCTTTCAGATTCATTAAGTATAATAAAATTAATACTTGTAATTATAAAGCTAAAAATGTTTGCATATCAGCTTCACCTACTTTACCATAAGTCAAATGATTAGTAACCTAGATGACTATCAGATATTAGTGAATGTACTCACTTTGTCCACATGATCATTTTATAAAGAGGCAACATTTTGGCATGCATCACTAGACCAAGAATGCTTTGCCACCTGGCTGGAATAGTCTGTTAGTTCCTGCCAGTTTTCTTGGGGAATCAGAAAAATAAGATTACAGCATATGTATGAATGAGCGAGGGGTAACATATATGCTTTAAAATGTAAACAAAAGAAGGTAAACTATTTGTGTGGGTTAAAGGGTGAAGTGGGGGTGGGTGCACATGAAGGTAGTAGTAGAAAACAACTCCAGATATCATTAAATTTAAGAGCCAGAGTGGCAGTGACCATCATATTCATTCATTCATTCATTCATTCATTCATTCAGTGTACGTTAATGTGTTCCTACTATATGCTAGGCATAACATTCATTCCCTTGAGTAGCATTTTATTAGTTATAAAACAACAAAATCAAATCAGTATTAAGATAATTCATTCATGGCAATATGTATAGACTCATCAATGGCATATGTGACATACAATTCCCACACCTATTCTTTACATCAGGTTATGGTGCTAACTGGATGTTGAATTCCATCAACTCTTAATGACTTTTTCTGAGTGTTGGTATCCCAAATGGCAAATGGGGTGAGAATATTTCCTACCATTTCACAGGGAAAACTTACTAAATAGTAATTCTACATTGGAAAATAATTTAACCTCTCCTAGGAGAAATATTTGCAAAAGCATAAATTGATCAAGGACAGAATCAATTTATTTTTAATTTAATTATTGTTTTGTGGATAAAGTTATGAAAAAGGTTAAGTGCTTTCATCATTAATAAGAAACAGCTATTGAGCACCTGCTTAACTACTTTTATACAGTCTTCCTGAAAGGCAATCTTATTGAATTCCTATACCTAAAACCACTATATAATAATTGAAAAAAAATGCTTTAAGTAAATAAGGTAGGTATTTTTATTTAAGTGTGAAAAGACAGCCATTTAAAATCATGCTGACTGGCATGCATCTCAATCCTGAAGACATACTAACTGGATTTAAAAAAAATTCTCTTGATGTAGTTTTTGCTTCTTTAACATAGCACAGATACACAAAATTTTGCTTACAGGTGTCCCTTACTTAGTGTGTGCAGAAGCATCCGTTTGTTCATTTCCTTCCTTCTTTCCTGACCCTTTCTCACGGTGTGTGAACTTCACATGAGCAGCACTGATATCCATCTTGTTCGTGGATATAGCCACAATCCCCAGAGCACAGGGCCTGGCATCTAATAGACACCAGATAGATCATTTTTTTTTAATTTTTTTATTGTTATGTTAATCACCATATATTACATCATTAGTTTTTGGTGCAGTGTTCCATGATTCATTGTTTGTTCATAACACCCAGTGCTCCATGCAGAACGTGCCCTCCTCAATACCCATCACCAGGCTAACCCATCCCCCTACCCCCCTCCCCTCTAGAACCCTCAGTTTGTTTTTCAGGGTCCATCATCTCTCATGGTTCGTCTCCCCCTCCGACATACTCCCCTTTTCTTCCTCTCCTGTTATCTTCTTCTTTTTCTTTTTTCTTAAAATATGTTGCGTTATTTGTTTCAGAAGTACAGATCTGTGATTCATTTTTAAATGAAGGAGCAAATGAGTGAACGGCATCATGTGAAGAATAAGGGACACCACTGGGAATATAGAGATAAATCCACAGAATTTTGCCCTGGAGGCAAGAGGCAGACACTGTCAGTCCTACCCACACACATTCCCCAGGCACGCACATTTCCTGGCACGCACATTTCCCGGCACGCACATTTCCCAGGCACACCGTGTGGTTCTGTCTCTGACTGCTTCCTCTGGCTTTCCTGGCTCAGACTGCACAGGCCAGGTGGGGAGGACCAGGGAGTTAAGTATACCTGGGCATTGCCCTCAACCAGTGCCAAAGGGAACTTAGCATGTAAAGAACCCAGCTTTTTCCTCCCTGGCAGGAACACGCAAAAAGTCTCACAGATTTCCAGAAGAATGAATCTCAGTTTCTTAGAGCATCAACCTGCTCCTTAACACACATCCTTCCCTCCCCTCTTCACACCTCCCATGCCCCCACAAGGGAATCAACTCCAAAATAAATTGCTTTTACTCAAATCCTTGTTTTGGTCTTAACTTCTGGGACAAGGTGCTTATATTCTGGTAGGAAAAGGCACACTTAAACCACTCTGGTATAATACTAACAGTAATAGAGGCCGTGATGGAAGTGCAGATCCAGTGATAGGGAAGGTCATGGGAGGGACAGGACCTGAAGCATCAACTGAGATGAGAGGGTATTTAAAGAAGAAAGGAACCACAGATGATACCCCAAGTCCATTACTATAGGTTAAACCTCATAGGGTTAAGTCATGAGTGATGGATGGGATATAGACATGAAGAAGTTGAGGATATTCCTAACCAAGTAAAAGGGATGAGAAATATATGGGGGCCATAGGGCAGATTTGTATGGAGAACACAGTGAATGTTTCTGTTTGTCTGGCCACGGGCTGTGCAAAGGGGGTTAGGAGGAAGATGGTTAGAAAGGGGACTCTGACAGTAGACACAGAGCATATTGTATATCTGACCAAGAACTGTGATTATTTTATGGAGGGGACAGGAAGCCTTAATGATTTCTTTTAAAAGGTAAGTGACACGACCTGCATGTGCCTTAGGAAAATTGATCTTTCAACTGTGTAAAGTAGATTAGCACCGGGAAAGTGAGCTGTGAAATCCTTGTAGAAGGCTAGCCCAAGAGTCTAGGTAGCAAATAATGACACCCAGAGTTAAGACTGCAACAGAGAGCCTGGGAAAGAAAAGACAGAGGTGTATGTATTAGAAGGAGCCTGGTTGGCAGTTAGGCAAGGGCATGACTATGAGAAGGAAGCACAGAAAGTAAGCAGACAGAGAAGGCTTTGACTCAGACAGACTTGGGTTTAATCCAACGTGAGATCTCGCAGGCTCTTTAAATCCTCTGATATATGAACATTTTCATTTTCAAGAAAGGAAAGAAGACATACCCCATAGGCTTGTGAGGCTTCAAACAGATAATGCATTTAAAGTCCAGAATGGGGCCTGGAGAACATTAAGCACGTGATTAATTGAGGATTGTTACTGTCACTGTTGTGAAAGCATAAAGAAGTATTCAAAGTCTTAAAAAAATGATATCCCCAAGGCCAAAACTTAGCCGAAGCCATTAACACCTCAAAATAAAGAATTTACCAATCAGAAGAAAGGTGTCGTTTATCAGCCTGGAACTAGTGATTAAAGAAAGCACAGCAAAAGACAGGCGCATGCCCATAGCCCAGTTCAGCACACTGGTCTACGTGAATCATGCAATTCACGCTTCTTCCTCTGCTTCCATGATCTTGAAACAACCTTGAGATTATACTTCGGTTTCACGCCTTGGTCTGCCTACAGGAACACAAAATGCTGGTTATGCCAACCTGAGAAATCTGTTTTCTGTGAAAGCGGTATTTTTATTGAAGTTCGATAAATTCCCATTGGAAATTCATGCATATTCTCCTACAACAAGGTTTAGCATGATTATACTCTCCATACCAAGACAAATTCAAGTTTCTAAGGGTACTAACCTTAAGATTGCACTCTAGGCCGAGAAGAACTTAGCAGAAAGGATCTGTTAGTACATTTCATCTCTCTCACAGTGGGTGGCACATGGAAGCCCTCAACACTCCTAAATCAATGATTCAACTGTACAGCTTTTTCATTCTCCTTCATTAATATTCATAACCATCTCATTGGCCATGAGTAGGTTGGAACCATTATGAACATCAGGAGAAATCTCTAACGAACATGACACTATGGGTATTCCAATCTTTCGTGGGAAGTTCCACAGCCCAAAGAGTCAAAGGTAGCTCTTCACTGCCACTAGAACACACATAACAGAGAAACAAGATAACCCATGGTTTTATTATTTTCTTATAACTACTGAGGCAAGATTTTCTTTCTACCTAGAGAAAGTGAGGCAGAGCAAGACTAAAGGCAGGGAGTCTCCCGACACAGTGGGAAGAAGCAGCAAGGAGAGAAGTCGGCTGGCACGTCAGTCTCAGCGGAGCCGGCGAGACAAACGGCAGAAGCTTGCCAGCACTCAGTTTCCATAAACGCTCATGAGACTGTTGCAGGAGATTATGGAAGCCTCTTAAAGTTCTAACATCCTCCCTGCAGCTCCTACTGTCCCGACCTGATTTCTCACTCCTTTTTATTTCATAATGGGATTCAGAGAGAAAAAAAAAACTAAAAAATTATAAAATATCATGACTGATGTTATTTTTTTTCTGATTAAAAAAAAAAAAAAACCTCAAATGAGGGTATTCCTGTTCTCAAACATCGGGCCAATATTTATTATTTATTGTAGCCAGTGAGGCAGGCAATAACTCAGATCCTGGGCTCACCTCAAGGTGTTTAATAAATATTGATGACTCAATCTGTGTCTAAAGGAAATAGATATTCTGTTTGGGGAGAAAAAAGTCAAGTTTCCTCTGAAGACATGACACAAAAACAATCCATTACAGCACTCAATTTTTCACTGTTTAGCACTTTGTTTTAGCATAGACTTTTGAGATCAATTGTTCTTTAATTCATCCACAACGGCACTTAGGGTTTACTCTCTTATTTACCTTGGGACGTTGCTGTCAGAAAGCCTGTGTTCTTACAGTTATTTTCTACATCTTTGCTGGAGATACACTCAAATTTTGAAGCTTCATCTCAAGATTCTATTGGAAAGGGACACAATGTAATAACTCTTTAAACAGGGCCTTTCAAGCAAGTGTTCACATATTTCTCCCAAATCAGACTGAATGAAGAGTAAAGGTTCTGCTCTTCATGCAGGTGGCTCCATTCTGAGATAGAACAGGTTCCTACTGTAATAAACGTGCCCAAAAGACTACCACGGCTTCTACTTTCTATCTGAACATTTGTGAACACGTATACCACAGTCCAAACTCAAAGGCACAATATTTGGCCTTCGCAGAAAATTGGCCGTGATATTATAAAATTGCCTAAAAACATACAACACCAGGTTGTGCTCAGTAGCCTACGAAGCACAAAAGCTCCTTCACTGGTACTCTGTTCCAGGTCCACGAGAACATCTAAACCCACAGAGTCAAGCCATGGCTCACAGCCTGGGAGGGGCCTATGATGATAAGGAGGGGGACCACTGACACACCTGTGTCATTATCCCCCAAGGTGCCACTACTGGGATTTGTAAAGACATCTCCAGAGCTGCCAGGGACAGAGCCAGGGACAGCAACATGGTGTAGCCTGTGTCCAATGTCATCGCTGTCACCCAACCCACTCAACACCAGAGAGGATTTTGCCTTTTTTTTTCCCATCCCCATTTTCCTGATCCCTCTCTCCATTTCCCAGTTACTGTGTGCCCTTCTGCCCTTTATCTTACACGTTCCCTTCCACCCCTACTCCCATTCTGGCTCTCTATCCAGACAAGGTCTTGCCATGCTCAAAAAAGACTACTCCCTTCCCTATTGCGCCCGTACTGCACAAAACTATGCTTTTTGGTAATAGCAAATTCTTAGATCATTTTACCATGTTCCAGGCACTGTACCAAGTACATCCCATATGTTAATTTATGGAACACCCCCAGTAACTCTATAAAATCGGTACTATTATGATCTCTATTTGCAGTTGGGAAAATAGGTAGAAAAGAATATTCATCTTCCCAAAGTCTTCAGTAAGTGAAGAACACAGGGTTTGAGACTGGGCAGTGGGACTTAGGGGCCCATACTCGTCCACTAAACCCTGCTACCCCACCGTGTCATTGTGTAATATGAATTCTTCGAAATTTACTTAGATTTGTTGAGATCTGCTTTATGCACGGCTTAATAGTTGGTTTTAAAAAGTAAATGCATAATATATAACTAAAAAGTGTTTATATGTAAGGACACCTGGGTGGCAAAGTCAACTAAGTGTCCAACTCATGCTTTCAGCTCAGGTCATGATCCCCGGTTGTGAGATGGAGCCCCAAGTCAGGGCTCAGCAGGGAGTGTGCTTGAGATTCTGTCTTTTCCTCCCATTCTCCCTCTGTTCCTCCCACTCTCTCTCCTTCTCAAATTAATAAATCTTGTTTTAAAAAATGTTTATATATAAACACTAATTTTATGCAGTTTTTAATAAATCACATTTGTTATTCAAACCTTCTTTATTTTTGCTTCTTTTTCATTTTCTTGACCTATCAGTAATTGAGAGACATATATTGAAATCTCCCATTATGACAGCAAAGTTCTACAGTTCTACCAGGTTTGCTCTGTCACTACTTTAGGCTTTTTTTATTAATTGTACCCAATTCTAAATTATTATATCTCTCTGGGGAATTACAGTGAACTCAGATGGGAAGAAGAAAATTGATTAAACTGATTTGTACTTGAGTGTGAAGGAATCCCCACTCAAACTTTCCAAGGCCATTTACATTTTGAATCAAATGATTAAATAATCTTTTTAATTTAAAAATCTAAATAAAATCTAAATAAACCTTTTACTTGTGAATGTTTTTAAAAGTTATTGATGGAAATATTTCCACACAGCCTAGTTCCCCGAACTGCATGAATCTCACCAGGACTTTGATCTCAAAGAAAGCTGGCTTCAGTGCTCACAAAACTTGTCTACATCCAAACCAATACTTCTCCAAATTCTATCCACTCTAATCCATTCTACTGACAGATAAATGTTCCTACAGTTCCATCACTAATTTTATTTTTTCATTGTCCATTGAATAAAATAGGTGTCACGATAGTCAAAACCTTTACAACTTGACTTCAATTTCCATCTTGAGCTCCGATGCTTACACTTAGTTTATGCTATAATCAAAGCATTATTTGCTGTACGCTGATCATGATTTACATTTTCTTCCTTAGGTCCACATGGTCTTTTCTGTTTGTAAGACATTCTGTTCCTTCTCTACCTGTAAATACCTGCCATCCTGTGTAGCTAATTTTTAATGCTTATTTTGTGAAGATCAAGGCTTTTACCAGATGGGACCTTTCTCCTAATCTACTGAAACAAGGTTCTCTTCCAGCTGTTAGGAAATGAACATCCATCCTTTGGTTTTGTTAATTATACATTTGTTTTACCTCACTCTGCCTTATTCTACTCTATGAATTCTGAGTGCAAAGAGTATTTTACTTATTTCTCCATTTCCCCAAATACCTCGCTCAGTAAGTATTTTTTCAACAGGCCCAAACTTTTGCAAGATGGCCAAACCTGGTGTAAATCTAATATATGGAAGGGATTGAAGAGTCTCATATGCCCATATTCTATAATCCAAACTCACCCGTGTCTTCCGCTTTTGTTCGACACTGATAACTAAAATTATGTCATGTAACAGTCTTCTGGAAGATAACTCTTAAGGAAAGAGTAGTGTTTCTTCAAGGAGAGTTCTGGACATTTTTTAAGTCTAATAACTCACTGTTAAAATGTATATATGACTCTCTACTGAGACTGTAAAAAGTTAAAGTTAAGAAAACTTAAAGGTAAAATACTTAATCCTAAATTTAATTATTTTTGATTTGTTTCCTGCATATGATCAGCAGCACATTTCATAGAAGGATTTTGTCTCACCAAATACTGTCCCTGTTCTGATTACTAATCAGAAGCAATTTAAGTGAACCAGTTATCAATTGAAAGAGCTCAGGCTATTTCTGTAAGTGATGCTTTCAATTCTAACAAAAGGACAAAGTTGAATCTCAACTATGGTACTTTTAAAGATTTATTTTGTATTTTAGAGAGAGAGAGAGAGAGAGTGTTGGGGGGGAGGGGAGAGAGGGAGAAGAAGAGGGAGTCCCAAGCCGACTTGAGTGCAGAGCCTGACATGGGGCTCAATACCACAACCTGATACCACGACCTGCACCAAGAGTCGGACGCCCAACTGACTGAGCTATCCAGTAATTTAACCACTCTCTTCCGTGGCATGGTGAAAAACATTCCCAGATTTCCCATTTTTTATCAGGTAGCAAATGGGATATTATGTGTTAAATCACTCTGAAAAGAGTAAAAGGTACAAGAAAATGAAAAGTATGTAAATTCTATCAAGTACTAGTCCATCTAGTTTCTCAGTAGGTAATTTTATATTCTTTACTAATTTGAAGTATGTAAAAATCTTTCAATTGTAGTTTGCAGTTCATAAGACACAAACTCAGCGTTCTATTACTTGTATTATGTACAAAAGGTTGTTTTGCAGTTGCACATAAGATATCCTGTTTAACATAAGAAACAGAATAGAAATCTCAAAATAATAAATGAACAAGTCTGTATGCTTTACCAGCATTGGCTATTTTTGCTAAATATACTGCATTCATTCACTGATACAATTATTCTCTGTGAGTTCAGATTATTAAATTTCATGTGTTTCTATTTCTGCCGAATCGCTAGTGTTGACAACACAGTTCCTTGAACAATGTAAACTCAACAAATATTTGTTAACTGACCTGAGAATTAATTAATACTCATTAGTCAGGAATAATTTTTAAATCAGAAGCATTGAATGCCTGCTGGTATTTAACTTAATGTCTTGAATATTTAATTGAAGCTTCTAATAAGAATTAGAAATGTTTAGCATATGAAAATCTATGTGCTAAATCCTGGGGTAGGGAATCTCACACACATTCTTTGATTTACTCATGTTATTTGTTCTTTTACCTGCCAAGGATGAGTCTGAGGATGAAGGAAAGAATGAGAGAAGGAAAGTGAGGAATCTAAAGTCAACCAGCTGAAAAAGGCCATTTAGCTGCAGGGGAAAGTATCAATATAAAATATACATGTCACATCCATGGGGACATTATATAATATCACAAATGACATTAGAATAGACGAGAAGCAACAAAATGAATAGTATCACCATTATTACACTCCCCAATATCTGATCATCTTTTTGTCTGTTTTCTAAAGATTTATTTATTTATTTGAGGGGGGAAGGAGCAGAGGAAGAGGGAGAGACTCTTAAGCAGACTCCCTGCTGAGTGGGGAGCCTGACAGGGGACTCAATCTCATGATCCTGAGATCATGACCTCAGTGGAAATCAAGAGTCAGCTGCTTAACTGACTGAGCCACCCAGGTGCCCCTGATCATCTGATCCACAGAATGCTGTATGTGGTGATTCTCCCTGGAAATCAACTGGGGAGCAGCCTCAGGGTATAATGTTTAGATATGTATGGCATGTGGCATATTAAAACCCTGAGAAGCTTTATTAACATTGCCAAAAACATATTTTGGGAAATCTGCATTATAAGGGATTTTCTCTTAAGTTAAAAAAGGAAAGAATCTGTAACGAGAGAGGAAATTTTAAGTTGCGTGTCAATTCACTGCCAAGTTCACCTGTGTGTAGAGAACTACCAGAGTCTCCACCATCTGAACCACCAGAGCTGTACACATAATAGAAATACAATGCAAAGCACATAGGTAATTTTAACTATTCTGGTCATCACATTAAAAAAGTGAAAAAGGAACAGGTGAAATTAACTTTAATAGTATATTTTATTTCACATAATATATCCAAGATCTTATCATTCAGCATGTAATCAAAATAAAAATCTTCCCTGAGATGGTCCACTTTCTCATTTTATACCTTATCTTTGAAATCTTGTATTTTACATTTGCAGCATATCTTAATCATAGGCTAAAATGTCAACGGTCAAATACAGTCCTAGCAAAACAAGAAAGGTATGCTTAATGTAAATTTATTTTACACCGCATACCTAATTTAAATCAATAATTTAATTTAAATTGATCAAAATGAAATAAAAATTGTAAAACTGCATGCCCCCAGTCGTAGTTAACACCATTTCCAGGGCTCAATAGCCACATGTGGCCAATGGCTGCCACATGCTGAGAGCATGGGTCTAGGGGTCTAGGGTGTATCATCTTCAGGGAAACAGAGCGAGCTCACAGCAAGGAGATCATCCACTGAGACCAGAATATGCTGCAAGAACTTCAAGCTGTCCCACAAGAAGGTCTGTCTGGGTCCTACACAAAGTAACCATGGGAATGGAATTTCTCAAGGAAGGGAGACAACATTACTTAACTCGTGTTTAACTGATACTAAAATGAACTGGATCACATTTTTTAAAAGTCTCCTCATAAACTATCATCCATTTAAACTTTTGATATCTGGATGTGTTTTAGAATGAAATGGATAATATGAATTCCTACTTTTATGTTTAAAAAAGGCAGAGAAAAGGAAATAAAAGTTAGTCTTTGGGACAAATCCTGAACCACAATATTGCAGATTTCCTTAACATCAAAAACAAAACAAAACAAAGAAAAGCAATAAGCAAACAAAAATTCACAGTGATGTTACAGTGATAAGTAACAATACTTTTAAGTAGATATTAGTTTTCCACTAAAATAATAATTATACTGTATTACTTAATTGGATAATTCTAGTAGAGAATCGTAGCTCCAAGTGGTATTTTTTTAAATGTTAACATGGAAGTCCTTTACACTAAAATGTCATAAAATAAAATATTTAAAATTAGAAAATAAACTTCTATAAGGAATATTTATTTTCTTTAGAAGGATAAAAAGTGTTAAATTTGAGAGGCACCTGGGTGGCTCAGTTGTTAAGCGTCTGCCTTCAGCTCAGGTCATGATCTTGGGGTCCTGGGATCGAGCCCCGCATCGGGCTCCCTGCTCAGCGGGAAGCCTGCTTCTCCCTCTCCCACTCCCCCTGCTTGTGTTCCCTCTCTCACTGTGTCTCTCTCTGTCAAATAAATAAATAAAATCTTTTAAAAAAAGTGTTAGATTTGAAATAACTGATTTTAAAATCTGTTCTATAAACAAAGGACCAAAAAAAAAAAAAAAAAAGCAACGGAGAAAGCCTACTTTATTTAAAGGCTGGATCCTAGAGTGCATAGGTGCAAGTCTGAGGGTTGGCAACTATATTTTGGAAGCCGCTTGACTGAGTGATGAAACAGCAGAAACTGATTAATCTCCGAGTTACAATGCTGAGTGGAAGGTGTTATTGAGCATTCTAAAGTGGCAACTTCATTTCCTCCAGGGCAAAGCACACTTGGAAAGGAAAGCTGCTTTACCGTAAAATAATCTATTTTGTAGGCTTAGGAGGTTTTAGCGGGATGACATGACTTAACCTTTCCGGAGTGGGCAAATTATTGTAAGACTCATAGCAAAACAGCAGAGTTATGTTCCAATAATATTTCACATTGCTCTGCCCAAGGTAGAGGTAAAAGAGAAGTCATATTTGTATTCTTACGGAAGCCTTCTTTCAGGTTAAAGATAATGAAAAAGTGACCTTGAAGAATAGCTGCTTTGTAAAGAGTTGGAGAACATTATTTAATTAAAAAGGTAACAGCTATATGGTGCCAAATAACTGGTCTTTGGATTAACCACAAAGAACTAACTGGCTTGACCATTTTATTTTAAAAACATCTATTTATTTATCAATTATGAGATTAGATCAGGTTATCTCATGCATGCGCAGTTTCTTGAATAAATAATAAATATTAATTGTTCTTTAAAACAGACCTACTTAATTTTAATAGAACTTTCTACTGTATATATTGCCTGCTCACTGGTACTGAATATGCACAAAGGCAAGTCCTGTTAAGGCACTACCTTGTCAAATAGTTATGTCGCTAATGCGAAATCGTGATGAGAAATATACAGCAGAATTTCATAGATATACAGTGTGAAGTGGTTGCCCACCACAAAATAACTTAAAAGAAACTCAAACTAACTCAATGCTTTATTATTGACTATAAACATATTATACATATTTATACACACTTACATTTATAATTTAAATTACCCTCAAATGAAATTCATGTAATCAAGACGCACAGAACTTTTGCATATATAACAAAAATATAAATTTTAAATTTTGCAAAATATATTCATTTTTATTACTTTATCAGTGTCAATTTTTGAAAAACGGTATTATATGTAAGAAAGACTTAATCATTGCTGCATGATTCACAATGAAACAAAAATATTAAATGACTTAAATTTAATAATTAATGGCATGTCAGATGTCTTAACTATGTATCCGATGTTATATTCATTACACAAATTATACAACACTTTCTCTTCTTCTACATTAGAGTGTCAATCTATTAATCTCCTAATTATCTTTCACCGTTGTTATTAGCCTACATTTAGACTTTGGCTGTAACATAAGCACCACGGTTTAATAAGATGAAAGCAGATTTTATGAGAGTCTTGGTTGCTTTTTAAAGTCAATTCGTTTATGCTCTAAATCTTTCCAAAGAGATTTTAGACTCTTAACAATTTGTTCATAGTCAACTTATCATCTTTTAGATAAATGGTCCACACAAGGACAAAACTGCTTTCTTCTGAAATACTCCTTCTAGCCCTGAGTCTCTCTGTGGCCATCTGCCCTTTGGATGTTTGTCTTCCTATCTAAGACCTTTTCTAGGATCCTGACACATTTCTGAACTTCTTGAAGTCATTACTTTTCTAAGTGTTTATAGCCATTTTTCCTATTTTTAACTGGCTTCTGCTACAGGTTACCAATGAACTTTAGCCCCTGATTCTTCCTGACCCCAAATTAGTTGTTGAGTTTCTTGGCAGCAAAATAATAAATCTTCTTTCTTGTTATTGTTTTAATTTAAATGTGTTTGATCGTGACAAAAACAATGGAGACATTTCTTGAAAATGTTGAACAGATGATGAAGAAATACAAAGCTATGTTTGCCAAAACTTGAAAAATTCATGCATTTATGGTCAGCTGAACTTCAACAAAAGTGCCAAGAACACACAAGGGGGAAAGGGTAGTCTCTTCACTAAGTGGTGCTGCGAAAACAAATTTCCCAAATGCAGAAGAATGAAATTGGACCCTTAACTCACACAGATCAACTCACAATGGATTAAAGTCTTAAATGTAAGACCTGAAACCATAAAACCTTTAGAAGAAAATATAGGGGGAAAGCTTCTTGACAGTTGGCCAAGGCAATGACTTTTTGGATGTGATCTCAAAACTACAGTCAACAAAACAAAAACAGACAAGTGTTATTACATCAAACTGAAAACCTTCTGCACAATAAAGGAAACAGAATAAAGAGGAAATCTAAAAAATGGGAGAAAATATTTGTAAATCATACATCTGATAAGTGGTTAATATCCAAAATACGTAAGGAGTTCAAAAAAATCAATAGTAAGAAAACAAATAACCTGATTAAAAAAATGGTCAAAAGATCTGAATAGACATTTCTCAAGAGAAGACATATAAATGGCCATTAGATACAGGAAAAGGTGCTCAACATCAATGATTATCAGAAAAATACAAGTCAAAACCACAATGAGATATCATCTCATATTCTTAGGTATTATGAAAAGGACAAAAGATAACAAATGTTGGAGAGGATGTGAAGAAAAGGGAACCCTGGTGCACTCTTGATGGGAATGCAAGTTGGTACAGCCATCATGGAAAACCTTATGGAGATTCCTCAAAAACTTAAAAATAGAACTACCATATGATCCAAAATTTCCACTTCTGGGTATACATCCAAAGGAAACAAAATTAGTATCTCAAAGAAATATCTGCACTCCCATATTCATTGCAGCATTATTCATAATAAGGATAATAATCAGGATATGGAAACAACCTAAATGTCCATCGAAAGATGAATGGATAAAGAAGATATACACACACAGTGGAATATTTATTCATTCCTCAGAAAGAAGTAAATCTTGCCATTTGTGACAACATGGATGAACTTGGAAGACATGATGCTAAATGAAATAAGTCAGAGAAAGACAAATGCTGAATGATCTCACTTATATGAGCAATTAAAAAAAAAAGTCCAACCCATAGAAGCAGAGAGTAGAATGGTGATTACAAGGGGCTGGGGTTGGGGGAGAAATGGGGAGATGTTGGTCAAAGGGTGCAAATTTGCAGTGGTGTAGGATAAATAAGATACCAAAATACGGACAAGAGTATACTTAATAATACTGTACGCTCATCACACACCAAAATATGCTGACTGTGAAAAGGTGTTGGTTACCTTAATGCTAGTAATCATTTCACTATGTGTATTTATATCAAATCATCACGGTTGTACATCTTAAATATATAGAATTTTTATTTTTAAAAACCTCCTCATAAAAGAAAAAAAAAGAAAAAACGTTGAACATGTGATGAAGAAATAGAAAGCTGCATTTGCCAAAACTCCAAACTGGCAGAATTTTTTTAAAGTACATAAAACTGATTCAATTTTTATTTATGTCAAGCAAAAGAGAAAATGACATACTATTGATCCATGGAATATGTTCTATGAGGAGTTCTACATAATTTTTCTGCTCAAATTTTTTTGACAGCCTGAAGACATTGTAAATAAAATTTATAGAGATCCATCACCATTATTTTTAGAGTGTTCCACAGAACGCAACACTGCGGCAGATGAACAGGATACAGGTGAATGAAAATAAATACAAAGTGTTGCCTTTAGGTTCAAAAACTTCACTGCACAGATAAAGATGTGAGTGGTGGCTCTGAGAGTGTGAGTGCGAGGTGAGCAAACAGATTGACAATGCCAAGAAGAGGGTCTGTGGCTGCTCAAGGGCAGGTCCAAAAAGGAGAAGACTATGCTGGAGAATACAGTGTTCTTTTTTTTTAAGATTTATTTATTTATTTGTGAGAGAGAGAGAGGAAGAGAGAGCATGCAGGAGTTGGGGCAGGGGCGGAGAGAGAGAGAGAACCCACAAACAGACTCCCCGCTGAGCACGGAGCCCTACATGGGGCTCGATCCCAGGACCCTAAGATCGCGTGCCCTGAGCCGAAATCAAGAGTCAGCTGCTTACCTGACAGAGCCACCCAGGTGCCCCAAGTGTTCAGCTCTGACAGGACATTTTAACCAGAGATATTTACAAAATAGAGGTCACACAGAAGAGTGCTTTCAAAATGTCGGTCTGCCGATGATAAAAGAAATTTTCTCTAATCCATGGAAAAATGTGAGAAACATAAGAACTATAGTGTGCATATTTTTACAACATATGATAAGATTAATTTGTGGTCAAATATGGGCTGTTTCATTCTGAGATGATTGTCTTCCCACTTTTTAAGTGAAATTTATATTTTTATTTATGCAAAGGAAGTGAAATTAGATCCACAATAGTGATTTTTTTAAATGCAATCACATGATTTGAATTTACTGGTCCATTAGATTCAAAAGTCTGGGAACTAGTCCAAAAAAGGGATACCAGAGTATTCAGAATTATTATACTGATTTATACACAGAGTATACAACACACACACATTTCAGGTCTAAGGAGAAGAAAAGAATGTGTTCCCAATTTCTTAATTTGGGACTCGGGGATGGACAGACAAGTAGATCCCTGAATGGTTTTCCTCTGATTTCCAATCAACTCAAGAAAACAAACAGCTTTCCAAAAGTTATCTTCCAAATTTCAGTGAAGAAACCTGTCATGAAATGAATTTAAGCAAAACGGGAATGGAAACCATAAAGGAGACCAGAAAGGATTTCTGTCCTTTGTATGAAAGTGGGGGAAGAGGTCTCTCAATGATGTTTTCATTCTGAGACCACGTGATTTTGTAGTTAACTATTTTAAGAAATGTCTTTGCACATTTGTCTTCTAAATTCACTGCAGTATTTTCATCTGCCAGTATTAATGAGAATGATGCCTTCATATACTAAGCTCTTAGAAAGGCTAGAAGATGTGCATCCTATGGAGTAGTGGCAAGTAGAGCCTTCGGTCTTCAATTTTTGGTATTTTTTAAAACATCTTTCACTTTACTTTTCTGGGAATTTGTCCTTTTCTCTCCATGGCTCATCATTTTTGGTTTTCTTGTCTTTGTTCCTACTGTTGCTTCCCAGTTAAAATGCTCTTCCTTTTTTCTACCTGTTAGACTATCATGTATCTTTCAAAGTTCAATTAAATACCAGTTTATCAAAGAATGTATTTTTGATTACCCTGTCCAAAAGTAATCAGGGGCTCTTTTGTTGCATTTCATACCAAAGTGATTTCTGTTCAATTTATTTTTGCATACTAGTTTATAAATGTCCAGAAAGCAGGAACTGTCCTCTACTTATCTCTGTAAATGCCACAGCTCCTGTAATGAACTTAGGTTAGTTCATTATAGACAAAACTATTAGAGCTGCTCAAAATTAATTTCAAATATGCTTGAGTGCAGGTGTGTTTGCACACATGTATAAACATGTAGGAGAAAAGTTACAGTCTACTACAGACTTAGGACTAACCCAAAGTTGCAGTTGGTAGCATTCGTCAGAATATAAAATCGTGTGCAGGACAACTAGGAGCCCTGTTACTTAAGGAGCAATAAAAATCAGACCCTGTAAATTCACCTGGACACAATTTTTATTTATATACAATTCTATGACAATATTATAGATTTCTACATAAAATATAGATGTTACAAGTAAGGAAAAATGGGTCACTACTGAGGAAAAAAAAACTACTTTCAATAATATTTAGTTCTATTAAACACAGAGTGTCTAATGAAATCTTGCTTTTCAGGTAACCAAAGACATCATGTCTAATGTTTCTTTGTAATATTTCATCTGTGTGACCCCAAAGTAAAATCTCTATCTGCCAGGTGGAAGCTAGAAGACATTTTTGTGTGTGTAAAATGTTAAATTATTTTTCTGGGGGCTCTACGTTCCCAAAAACAATGGCAATGTTTAAAACCAAACACTAATTCACATCTAAGAAGAGTATATTTCATAGAGATGCAGAACAGTGCTCAAACTTTAATGTGCATAGAAAACATCAAGAAAAAGCTTCTTATGAATTACAACTTTGATGTAGTACTTCAGGGCTGCACCTGAACTCTGCTTTCTTCTTTTTAAATAAACGAAATAAATAAATTATTTAAAATATTTTATTTATTTTAAATAAATACAGTAAATATAATTTTTAAAAAATAAAAATAAAAATCTTTATTTTTATTTCCTGATGTAAAAATTTCCTAGACAAAAAAAAATTTTTTTTCAACCAGTAAGCCAAGAATCCTCCCATGTTACCTGAAAACAAACAGAATTTCCCAAATCATATTTGTTACTTTAAGACCGTTAGGAAGACCTTCAAAAAAAAGTGTATCATGGCGATACTGTTTTTAGTAGATTCTGCTTCACATCAAGTTTGAGAAGGAGAAAGAGTGAGTTTAAAAAAAAAAAAGATAAACAGTTGATGAGAAAACATCATTGGGTAAAAAAGAACTCTTACAAAATACAAAACTGGTATTTAAGAGAAACCACTGCCTCTTCACCCATCATGAAGGTCCTGTAATTCATCTGCCGTTAGCACTGAAAACCCAAAGCAGATGATGCTCTTGACTTCCACCAGTGGCACTGTGATGATTAATGTAGCTTTCTCTTTGATAATTTTGCTGTAGTCATTTCAGTATGCACAGATTCTGGAAGATTCAGATGTAATCTGTACTTCTCAGAGACCTCGATCAATAAATCATCTTCAGAAACACTAAGGTCACAGAGACATACTGAATTACTACCAGGTGATTTAACTTCTATTTCAATTTTCAGAGGTTTCTCATTCTGATCAGCCACAATCTTTAATTCATAGGCTGGTCTCTTCATCTCCACCTGGGTCTTGGTGGTGGAAATGTCTCCCGTCAGATACCTTGTTTTGCTTGAAACTTGGTCTCTTGGCAAAAAAAAGCTGAGGAAAGGGACCTGGATTGCTCACCGTACTGCTTCTGATCTGCTCAAGGGTCAGGTCTTCTCTCGTTTTCTCTCTTAAACCCATGGGGTCAGTTTGGGCTCTGGTCAGATTTTGTTTCATCCTTTGAGTGTTTCCTTTTTATTCTAAATTTAGTAATATTGTGAGAGTGATAATAATAATAGTAATAGTAATAAGTTCATTAAGTTGTCCTCAACGCATTTCATGGCCATCCATATTAACTGATCTTTCTGTGCATGGCGCTTTTCTCCACCTGGAGAACACCAGCATTGTAGGTGACATCAACAACCATGTACAATTCTGATGTCTCAGACATATCTTCTGGTTGGCCAGTACTTAGAGGTACTGGATGAGTGGTTGACTGGGGAGCTGGGGGAATGGTTAACTGTTCTTTTCCACTGACAAAGCTTGATAAAAAAGTTTTTGTTTTCTTTCATTTTCAGGATCCTGGCGTGCAGACAGAGCTAATGGTTCTAGGGCACACTGAGCTGTCTCCCCTCTTCCAGTGGCTCTTGAAGGAACTCCTTAGAGCTCTCAGGGCTGCTTCCAGCTAGATCATCTTGGAGGTTCCAGAACTGAGTTAACTTCAGTGAGCAGCCCCTTTCAGGAAGACTCCATGATTGAGGTAAATAGGCCTCCGAAGTCCCTTCTCTTGGTCTCCTGATCTGAAATCTGCAGGTTTTCAAAGCTTCTCTGGTGATGCAACGTTGCTGGTCGAGACTGTACTTTGAGGAGCAAAGATGCAGAGTGTGGACTTGCACTTGAATCGATCATAACAAAATATTAAATTTGTTTAATGTCACTGTGTAAAAAGCATAAAAACAAAAATGCATGTAAAACAGAAAGAAGTAGATAAATCATGATGGACACACCACATTTTAATGTAAAGTAACTGGGAGCCCAGGAAGGCCAGACAGAGCTTTTGTATCTTCACAACTGTCATCTTAAAACACACATGCTTAACCATACTGCCCACCTCCAAGGATCCGTCATCATTTGAATTATTCCTGTCTCTCATAAGCCATGGATATCGATTTTCACAAGAACGTCTTAGGTCAGAGACAATCCTACAGGGTGCAAGGGAAGAGGGTGAGTGAGCTGTGAAAGCAACAATTAACCTCAGAGAGAAGATCTGCACTTCCTCTTTGCGCACAGTAAACAAGGACAGAAGCCTGGGCGCACAGCAAAATGAATCGTTTGGTCCCCATCAAAGGTGTACGGACCTGATTTTGTTGTAATGATATCCGATATGGTGGTCACACAAATCTTCACAATGAGTCTCATGAATTCTTTGTTGCCTTGTTAGCATAAGTTTCATATGAAAGGCTACAAACTGACATGTGTGTTCACTTCCAGTTGTCCCTCAGGATAAATATTCACTCAAAATTACTCTGTAGAGGAAAACATCAGATGCAAACGTGACTCTGGACTGAAGACTTACCTTCACACAAAAGCTTTGCCCTACACAGGCTTTGAGGAGACACCGGATGCAGTCTGTGCTTTGAACCAGGAGCAGGGTTGTGATGAGGCACCATGAGCCAGGGTGCAGCCCCTCCAGATAAACTCAGGAAGATAGGAAAGCAGCAAGCCCGTGTAAGAATGTACGAGCGCGTCTGTATCAGCAATAGGGAAGGAAGACATTCCGTGGAGGTTGTCACCGTGAGAGAAAGGGTCAGAGGCTGGTGGACAGAAGGAACATCACCATCATACAGAGCCTTCATTGGGGAGAAATAGCAATTCGGAGGAGACGAGGAGCAACATATGGACAGCTTCACATTCTGGATTTCATTCCCTCCACAGGTACTAGTGAAAGTCTATTTGAACAGTAAGGAGAGTAGGAGATCTGTAAAGATGCAGGCTGAACTCTGAAAAACTGAATTTTATCAGAGAGGAACAATGTCAGTTGCCTGGTGGGGAACCATGGAGGTCTCCAAGCAGAGGCACGAAGGATGCTTGTGGGTTTTGTAAGAGACTCCGTCGGATGCCAAAGAGTCAGTGGGTTCAGAAGATATAGCAAGCTGCAAGGTCAGGACACTTATTTGCAATGGTCTTTTAAGGATGCCCCTTTATCTTGGTAGAAGTGGGTAGAGGAAAGGGGGCAATGCGTGCTTCTGAGGTCTTGCACATGAACCTGGTTCTCGTGAGTCCAGACCCATACACTCCAACTAGTCCTGGGGACTGCCTGCCACACTAGGTGCTAATCCCAGCCCTTCCACATTCACAGAAGCCATCAGCCAACACTCTACCTGTGCTTTCTCCGTCCTGCCTGCTCAGCACCTCCATCCATCCTCTTTGTTTGGTGCCTCAATGAGCTACCTACCTTCAGTGGCTTTAACTTTTGCCCCTCTCTTTGAGACTTCATTGCTTGGGATTGCTGATCTCTTCCCAGAGGATCTGTCACTCTTCCCAGAGTGCCTTTTGCTCGGCCCTATTGCCTCTTTCCCCCAGCTGTGTCCTGCAGGGAATGTGGAAGCTATCCAGATACCACCATGTTCTGTAGTTTATGTAAAGCCAGAGCAGGTTAGAGTAATAACTTCTTTGTCATTCTCAACATTCGGGAGTGTAAACGATCTATCTTGTAATAATCTATAATTCTATTAAAATACCAAACTATTTCCCATTTCAATCAACAACTATTCACGACTAAGACATTATGTAAATAAATACATTTATCAATAGAGCACTAATATAATTTTGTTAATTTTAAAAGGAAAATAATTTTCATATCTTTTAAACACAACAGGTGAAGAAAATAATTTAGGCAAAACACTAATTTTGTAGTAACTCTGTTTATCATTCTTGTCTATAAAATTGTATCCTGTCACCAGGTAATGAACAGGGACGGTCACTATGAGGTTATATCTTCAGCAGACACAACTAGTTCTTATATTTTCTTGCTTTCCTAAGACACAGATTATCGCAAAAGAGAGACTGATACAGGCTGCAACACTGGCAAATTCTTCCATATATGATTGGTTTTGGTTGTTCTTACTAATTGTTATAATGGCCCCCTGCCACAAAAAAAAAAAAAAAAGTTGAATTTCTAACCCCTAGTCCTTCAGATTGTGACCTGATTTGGAAGTAGGACCATTGCAAACATAAGATCAAGATGAGGACAATACTGGAGCAGGATGGGTCCCTAATTCAATATGACTGTAGATGACCATTGTAAAGACACAGACACACAGGAGATGACATGTGAAGACAGGGAAGACTGAAGTGATGTGTCTTATCTGCAAGGCAAGGTAAGCATGGGTGTGACCAGAGGCTAGGACAGAGATTGAGGAGTTTCTCCCTCAAAAGCCTGTGAAAATACCAACCCCCACAAACAACTTGATTTTGGACTTCTAGCTTTCAGCATTGTAAGACAATATATGTCTGTTCTTTTAAGACATCTAGTTTATGGCACTTTGTTATGGCATTATAAGGAAATTAATACATGATTCAACGTAATTGATAAAAAAGGAGGTTCAATAGAGCAAAAGGGAAGTTCCATCGTAGAAGCAAACCAAGCCAAGTATGCTAGCCTCTCATCCTTTATCTCAAACACACCCACACGCATGCACACACGTACACACATAGGTGTGTGTGTAGTCATTGCATCAGGGTCAATTTCTCATTCTTTTCAAATAGATAATGTTTGATTTTCACAATGTGGAACGTTGTGTATATAGCAAATGGAACTATGGACACCCTGAGAAGGAGAACTCATTCTCTGGATCAAGGAAGAAGAATATTTTAAGTCAGTGTGATGCTTGTGGGGCAAGAGAAAAGGTGAAAAAGAGAAGGGAGAATCTGCTGAGCAGAAGAAAGGGGTCCCATACGTCCTCCCGGACCCTGGACAGACCCAGTTTATGTCTGTTCTCCTAACTTAACCGTTACCTTTCCTCTTCCACTCTCAAAAACATCCCGGTTTGAGGATGAATTACCTTTTGACATTAACAACAATTTCTAGTTCTTCTTTGTACCCAAACTACTCTTATCTTTGGTAAGTCACTGAGGATTCTTTGTAACATGGGAATTGGGATATTATGTCTTTTCTCCCAAGGCCAACCATGAGATAAAAATGACATGAGAAATTGAACATGCTTTCAAAATTAGAAATATTATTCAAATGGCAGATGTTTTTATCACAATCCCAGCAAAGCATGAGCGCATAGTTACAGGAGGCTGTTTTCTGAAACTTGTGCTCTTCTTCCCCAGCTTGTACAAGTTATTACCCTTCATCTTGGTGGCCACTGCAGTATGCTCCTGACCTAACCCCTCGGCACCAGTAGTTGCCTCTGACTTGCTCTAATTAAGGAGAAAGAGAGAAGAGGCAGCTCGCGTTTATTGAAAGCCTACAGGCTTATAAGCACCAAACAAGGCACTTGACATATATTACAACAATAAATGCTGTTATTTCTTAAACTTTCATTACAAATCAGGCCCTGTGCTAAGCCGCTCGCATAGATTAGAACACTTAATGCTCATCACCCAATTTTGAAATAGTTACAATAACCCTTATTATAAATAAAGAAACAGAGGTCCACCCCAGAAAGCAGTGATATTTCTGAACATGAGTTCAGATTCAAAGGGTCTGATTCCAGGAACAATTCTGTTCTTTGGAGCTAAGTAACCTTGAACAAATCACTCTGCATTCCTGTCCTCTCTACTTATCTGTCAACAGGCTTAATCATAGTACCTCATGAATAGGGTTATTAGGAAGAGTAAATGAGTTAATGCATGTAAAGGTTTAAAAAGTGCCTCATACATAGGAAGTGTTGTGTCAGTGACAGCCAGGGCTGCTTGCTGTCATTAATGTTGTAATTAATATCATCAACATCATCATCTTTATGTATCCAAGGGCACACAGCCAGTAGGTGACAAAAGAATATTCAAATACTCAAAGGTATTTTGAACACTGACCCGCTTATCCAGTCAACAATTATTTATTTAGTGTGTGCTATGGTGCCAAGAATAAAATGATAGGCTGGACTAGATGTTCTTCTTTATGTAGCTATTGGTTTGACTTTTGAAGCACTCACATTCTATAAAAAAAAAAAGTTTTAAGCTAATTGTTGTGATAGCTGGAAATGAAGGGTGCATATAGGAGCACATAGTAGGTGTACATCTCCCATTCTGGAAGAGTCTTGTAAGTCTGTATCTGAAAGTTGAGTCAGAAGTTAACCATACAATGGCTGGGGAAAGAATGCGGATGAAGGTCTTAAAACTGGAGACTGAATGAGGAATGGGAAGTTTTGTGTGCCTGAACGGCAGGTTTTGAGATGAGTTAGAGAAAATCCAAAAAGCAGAGACAGGAGTCAGAGGAAGAAAGTCTCACAGAGTGGTGGCTGTCAGGGGCTGGGGAAAGAGGAAACGGGAAGTTGTCTACCTGCTTTGGGGTTGCAGTTTTGTAAGGGACTTTTGAAGAAGTTTTAGAGATCAGTTACAGAACAGTGTGAATATCCTAGTCAATACAGAACTGTACACTTAAAATGGCTAGGAAGGTAAATTTTAGGTTATGTGGGGTTTTTTTTACCACAATTAAAAATAAAATAATAAAAAAGAAAGTCATATAGTTTCTTAGGGAATTGGATTTTATCTGTGTGGCTATGAGAACGGATTGATTATGAGGTTTTGAGAGAGAGAACTGAGGCAAGTGAAATCATCATAGAATTTCTAACCTCCAGAGAGCCTCAGAGGATGCTGCAAAGAATAAAAGAAGCACATCTGTTTTGATAATTTTTTAATTAATAGGTGTCAAATTTTATCCTAAACAAAGAAAAATGAATTAATCATTTTCTGGCATCCAACAAATCATTTGAAACCATTTTATATATTTTGTAAATGTCCTAAACATAATACAAGAGAATGATAAAAATGAGAAAATCAATTATCTATACAAATAAGAAATATCCAGTTAAAGTGCTCTTAAACCTCTTCCTCCTCCTCCCCCAAGAATTAGTCACCAGTCAGACCTCGAGGGGTAAAAATAGCAACTCCAGTAAATTAAGTATCACTAGATTCCATCTTCCATATAATGTCCACTTATAGCCTTAAAATAGTTATTTAGTTGTCCTATTATTATTTTCTTCAGACTAAATCACTGGTTCTCTAATTATCTACTTTCAGAACATCTGGGATCCTATACAAAGTTTTCCATCCTGAAATTAAGAAAAAAAAATGGCAGGCCTTCCTGGTTCACTGGGGAGAAGAATAGTAGATGTGATTGTTTCCGTTTTAAGTTTCCTTCAAAACTATTTCTTAAGGCTCTGGGGCCTATTTCTGCATGTCTGAAACACA
The DNA here is from genome assembly GCF_037043125.1 of Eumetopias jubatus. Classification (NCBI taxonomy): domain Eukaryota; kingdom Metazoa; phylum Chordata; class Mammalia; order Carnivora; family Otariidae; genus Eumetopias; species Eumetopias jubatus. The sequence continues at coordinate 989,005 of NW_028274875.1, forward strand.
CAACATTAATAAGAAAAGCAGCAAATAGGTATTCCTAGAAAATATATAGAATGGTTTCTCTCATTGACTTGTGTACTTGTAGTTATATGCAGAAATATAATACACATATTCTACTAGTACATTCCCTACTATTTTGTATCACTGCATTAAAACACTGATAGTACACTGAATTATATAAATACCAGACTAGCAGGTGTCTGGCCACCTGGACGAGTTTCCCACCAAAGGCCAACAGGTCTACCTTACTTGATCACAAGCTGCCCCCCTCCTCTGGCACCCCATCCTAAGTATGTTACCTACCACTTTCTTCCTCCTACTTCACACTGCACGTTTACATTGATGTGATCGTCTTGGCAATCCCATCTTCTTGGTTTGGTCTTTGAACCCTTCTGTTCTATGCCCTCCGGGAATGCTTTCCAGACAGCAAGTGCCCCCATTGTGGTGACCTCTTTGTTTCCTGTTCCCCCTTCTTTAGCCACGGTGGAAATATTATGAGCATATTAGGAGAGGGAACAGGTAGATATTGCAACATCATTAGGTCAAGCTTTATTGTATGTGTATATGCACACATACGCCCCTTACAATATCTGTAAACATCTCTGTCTGTGTATCTGTGCCTTTATTATATCTATGCATGGAAAGAGCCAGAAAGAGAGACAGAGACTTTGACATCAATATGTGATAAAGTACTCAAATGAAGGGACTGTCTCATCTAAGTTACAGTAATATAAGAAAAATCAAAAAAGGGAAAACCAAGTACGTCTGACTTTTTAAAACCAGCACCCAGAAATTACCATGATTATGTCAAAATGGGCCATTCTGTGTTGTCAAACATGTAAAGCCTAACACCTCATACTGAGAAGTCTCTTCCATTCCAAAAATACTCATAAGATGACCAAGATCAGTAAAATCAGTGGAAATAGTGCAAAACACCCAGGGAAAGACTGGGACATATTTCAGTGGAGTTTACAATTTTTCCAGCAAAACATTCTCTGTGCTAAGGTCAACTATATGATATCAAGTCAAGCTCTTTGAACAGCTATATTTGATTAGTAATTTCCCAGCCATTGGACTGGAAGAACCAGTACAGATTATAAAGTGATTTATCTCACAACTTGGGAATAGCTTATACATGGAAGACATCTAACCCCTGCTTTTCAAGTCAGTGCAAATTACTGTCCTTAGTAAGTGCTCTCTAAAGCAAACAATGTTCCTCACCCACTGAAAGAGACGTCTAGCAGATGTATCTGTCACTTCACTGAATGAGACGTAACCACTGCATGGAAATAAAATATGCAGCTAGGACTAGAATACCAGACACCCCACCACCACACTTGTAAGCCGCTCAGCAGAAGGATAGTGAAATCACAACTTCCTGCATATTCCAGCTTTGTTGTGTTAATCGCAATTTATGGATTTTCACTGCACCACAAATGTTCCACAAGCCATAAATCCCCATTTTCAAAATGCTGGGTATCATTAGAATGTGTGCTGAATAAATACAGTCCAACAGGGTTTCTAAATTTCTCCCTAAAATATTTATTTACCGAACAGCAAAATTCCAAGGTGATTATCTGCTTGATATACATGGAACAGGGTAGCTTTGTTATGTAAGTAATGGCATAGTAAAGTGCCATCTTATCTTGATTAGTTCCTAGAGCTTAGCACAGAAGCTTACAAACCTACTTACATAATATTTACCTATTTAGTTCCAATTATGTGTGTATGTATATAAATGTGTATGTTTCTGCCTATATATACACATACAAATGGTTACACTATTTAAGGACAGATTTTAAAATGAGAATAGGCTTAAAAATGAGGACAGATTTGAAAATGAAATTGAATGGTCTCTCACGAGACCATTCGGTAAATAGAATTCCTATGTTTATATTCATAATAAATGAAAATAGATGCTTTGCTTGCATCATTTATAAAACCTGGTCTCACTGAAGAGTCCTGAAATATCATCTTAGTTTATTTAAGCCTACTAAATTATTAACTATTTAAACTAATGAATATTACCTAGATTTTGGGGGGTTGAAGGGAATGAAATATGTAGAGCACACCTATTATTAAGCCTTTATAAATATTTGAGGAACATATTATGTCTATGACAAATCACATCCTTTAGAGTCTCATCAACTAGCTGTTTTAAATTCCTCTTTATCTACGTCACATTAGCCTCTTTTTAAAAATAGCTATATATTAGCTGCATCTTTTTCTTTGTTCACTGTAAAAATAAAAAAAAATAAAGAAGAGAACAATCATCCATAATAGCTCCATCAGAGGCCATCAGTAGTTACGTATGATGATTATCTTTCATCTTCAGTTACAAAGTGCAGGAGATGTAATTGCACATAAAGATGTAGCTAGGATGAGCTTTTTTGCAGTCCCACCCTTTCTACCGGGAGGGGACTGTGGCTAATGACCACCTGAGAACCTTGGTCAGTGTCACTGAGGGCAGTGTTGGTAAGATGAGTCTGTATTATCCCTAGAAATCAAGGAAATAAAATAGACACTTCTCAGAGTCGACACCAAACTAATGCAAACAATGGCTTAGCAGATGGGTTAGAAATGCTGCTTTGAAAAAGACTAAGTTGTAGATAACAATGTGCTCACCCAAACATTATCTTTTCTAAATCAAGTGAAAATCAGACATAAAGAAAATGAAGGATTAGGTCACTAAAAATTAATTTTCTTTCCAGTGAAATGGTGCTACAAGACAGGTCGAAATGCAGATCTATTAGCATTAACAGTGACAGGAGGAATACATCCTGAAATCTGCAATCAATTCATTGTCTCAAATATTGGTGGGTTAATGGTATGTATGAGACTTAAGCAGATGGATTATGGGTCAAACAGAATATTTAAGAATTGTGACCAGCCTATGAGAAGATTTATATTGGTATATATAAGACATAAGAAAAAATCTCCTATTATGAACATACTGCTACTTCGTGTTAGAGCAACAAAGAGCGCTGATTCAATTTAAAACACAAGACAAACTCCATTAAAATAAACTGATGGAATCCAACTTCTAAACTGCTGATTGTCATACATTGATTTCATGGATTCAGTTCAAAACAGTCACAGAAAGGCACAAGATGTGGACTTCTGCCCCATTCTTTGTTTTAATGGGCATCTGGTCCATAAAAAGAATCAACGAAAAGCTACAGAAATAAAAGCAAATTAGTTTTTGCTGTCATATCACAGGAAGAGCTCAAAAGCAACTCAGAGTTACCTTTACAATTTCATTTTATATTATGGCTAAAGGAAGCAGAAAACTAACAATAGAAAGAATTAGAAATTGGGGTGGTGGGGGAAAAAGTGTAATAGAGTCAGAGGGAAAATGCAACAGGAGAGGGGCAACGATAAAGAGAGACTCAGGTACAGAAAATGATGCAGAAGTACGCCCGGTGCGCTTCTCTCACATAGAAATAAAATAAATGTCACATGCGCACAAAAACAGGGAAAAAATTTACAACATGGAAATGCACACCACATAACCCTCTAAGGTAGTTTTTCATAAGTTAGATTTACACCGTGCTTTGTGACTAGGTGCATAAATGGTTCGGGGCTTCCTGTTACTTGTCTCCAAGGTGAGATGAATGAATTCAAAGGCCGGGATTCCCTGTCCCTGCGCTATGTCCAAGTGTGCATAGGCAGCAGAGGCAGATTCTAGCCCTGTGTTAGTGTCCTGTGGCAATAACTGGTTATTAAATGCTATTCTAGCACCCTAAATTTCTCTACAATGGTTTATAAGATTTAGTTTGGTGATCCACATCAGAATAATCTATGGTCACATATCTATGTATCAGTTAGGGGAGAAGGGCATTCCTTCTGAGAAGAAACTCACAATCACATTTATACCTTAAAGTTAGGGAGAATGTAGGAATAATCACACGCTTTCATGTAATAGTGTAAGAGTTATATGGATGCCGCTATATACATGTGTGTTTACAGTTGACCGTTGAACACCACGGGGTCCACATACATGCGGATTTTTTAACAGTACAGCACTGTAAAAGTATTTTCCTTTCCTTATGATTTTCTCAATAACACTTTTCTCCCTATCTTAGTTTACTGTAAGAATACACTATATAATGCATATAACATACAAAATATGTGTTAATCAACTGTTCGTGTTATCGGTAAGGCTCCTGGTCAACAGTAGGCTCTTAGTAGTTAAGTTAATAGGAGGCAAATTAATATGCAGATTTTCAACTACATCGGGGATTGGAAGCCCTAGCCCCCCAGTTGCCTGACGGCCAGCATATATATATATATACACACACACATCCCCAATAACGCCATTTATAATAGACATTTTTTCTGTTTATTTGTTATCTCACCCTGCTGTAGAATATACCATAAGACTAAATCTTTACAGAGTGTTTTTCTCTTTCCATGTTTCTATGTAAGAAGAGATCCATTTAAACAATGGGGAGACCTTTATAAAGAAAGAGACATGGAGAAAACAAGGATTCCCAGCAATTGATACTAGGAGGTCATTCCAGCAAATACTCCTAGGGACCTACAGAGAGCAGGAGAAACAGGGAGTAAAACTGACCTGAATGAAAATCTCAGCTCATCACTTGAGTCCCAGGTCCCTGAACAAGTCATTGCACTGTTTAAACCTCAGTTTCCATAACTGGAAATGAAGTCCATGAAACTGCCTTCTAGGATTCATTCCAGAATAAAATTAGACATTACATCTACAGTGCTTTGAACAGTATCTGGCCTATCGTGAGCCTCAAAACATGGATCATGGTTTATTTCTAAAATTATGGTCCTGAGCTAAATACTGCACACTAGTCAAAAGTTAATTGACTACTGATTCTTGGCTTTTCTCCTGTAAAGTGAAAATAAACATACGCATCTATAACCAGAACTCCTTTGCAGGGATAGGGATATCCTGTGAAAATACCCTAACGTGAAGGAAAACAATAATACTATACAGTAGTTTCAAAAACACTTAGGATACGAACAGAACCACTGAGACGTATTTCTTTCTACTAAGAGAGATCTCCAGAAAACATTTATTAAGAACACGGTTGGGGGCGGACAAGATGGCGGAGGAGTAGGAGACCTGGATATCGTCTGGTCTCAGGAATTCAGCTGAATAGGGATCAAACCATTGTGAACACCTACGAACTCAAGAGAAGATAGAAGAAGAGAGTAGCAACAACTCTCTGAACAGAGAAGCGACCACTTACTGGAAGGACAAAATGACAAGACAAAAAAAGTCACCTCAGCAAAAAGAACAAGAGGTAGTACCGTCTGCCAGGGACCTACTAAATACGGACATTAGTACAATGTCGGACCTAGAGTTCAGAATCATGACTTTAAAGATACTAGCTGGGCTTGAAAAAAGCGTGGAAGAGAAACCCTTTCTGGAGAAATAAAAGAACTAAAATCTAACTAAGTCAAAATCAAAAAGGCTATTAATGAGGTGCAATCAAATGGGGGTACTAACTGCTAGGCTAAATGAGGCAGAAGAGAGAATCAGCGATATAGAAGACCAAATGATGGAAAATAAAGAGGCTGAGAAAAAGAGAGAAACAACTACAGGATCACGAGGGCAGAATTCGAGAGACAAGCGATACAATAAGATGAAACAACATTAGAATAATTGGGATCCCAGAAGAAGAAGAAAGAGAGAGAGGGACAGAAGGTATATTGGAGCAAATTATAGCAGAGAACTTCCCTAATGTGGGGAAGGAAAGAGGCATCAAAATCCAGGACGCACAGAGAACGTCTCTCAAAATCAATAAAAATAGGTGAACACCCCAACATCTAATAGTAAAACTTACGAGTCTCAGAGACAAAGAGAAAATCCTGAAAGCAGCTCGGGAGAAGAGATATGTAACCTACAAGGGTAGAAACATTAGATTGGCAACAGACCTATCCACAGAGACCTGGCAGGCCAGAAAAGACTGGCATGATATCTTGAGAGCACTAAACGAGAAAAATATGCAGCCAAGAATACAATATCCAGCTAGGCTGTCATTGAAAATAGAAGGAGAGAGAAAAAGCTTCCAGGACAAACAAAAACTAAAGGAATTTGCAAACACAAAAGCAGCCCTACAAGAAATATTGAAAGGGGTCCTCTAAGCAAAGAGAGAGCCTAAAAGCAGCATAGATCAGAAAGGAACACAGACAATATACAGTAACAGTCACCTTACAGGCAATACAATGGCACTGAATTCGTATCTTTCAATAGTTAACCTGAATATAAATGGGCTAAATGCCCCAGTCAAAAGACACAGGCTATCAGATTGGATTAAAAAACAAGAACCATCAATATGATGTCTGCAAGAGACTCATTTTAGACGCAAAGACACCCCCACATTGAAAGTGAGGGGGTGGAAAACCATTTACCGTGCTAATGGACACCAAAAGAAAGCTGGGGTGGCAAGCCTTATATCAGACAAATTAGATTTTAAAACAAAGACTGTAATAAGAGATGAAGAAGGACACTATATCTTACTTAAAGGGTCTATCCAACAAGAAGATCTAACAATTGTAAATATCTATGCCCCAAACATGGGAGCAGTCAATTATATAAGGCAATTAATAACAAAAGCAAAGAAACACATTGACAACAATACAATAATAGTGGGGGACTTTAAGACCCTCTGACTGAAATGGACAGATCATCTCAGCAAAAGATCAACAAGGAAATAAAGACTTTAAATGAAACACTGGACCAAATGGAATTCACAGACATATTCAGAACATTCCATCCCAAAACAACGGAATACACTTTCTTCTCTAGTACCCATGGAACATTCTCCAGAATTGATCATATCCTAGGTCACAAATCAGGTCTCCACTGATACCAAGAGATTGGGATTATTCCCTGCATATTTTCAGACCACAATGCTTTGAAACTAGAACTCAATCACAAGAGGAAAGTCGGAAAGAACTCAAATACATGGAGGCTAAAGAGCATCCTACGAAAGAATGAATGGGTCAACCAGGAAATTAAAGAAGAATTAAACAAATTCATGGAAACCAATGAAAATGAAAACACAACTGTTCAAAATCTTTGGGATACAGCAAAGGCAGTCCTGAGAGGAAAGTATATAGCAATACAAGCCTTTCTCAAGAAACAAGAAAGGTCTCAAATACACAACTTAACTCTACACCTAAAGGAGCTAGAGAAAGTATAGCAAAGAAAGCCTAAACCCAGCAGGAGAAGAGAAATCATAAAGATCAGAGCAGAAATCAATGAAATAGAAACCAAAAGAACAGTAGAACAGAACAACGAAACTAGGAGCTGGTTCTTTGAAAGAATTCACAAGATTGAAAAACCCCTGGCCAGACTTATCAAGAAGAAAAGAGAAATGACCCAAATCAACAAAATCATGAATGAAAGAGGAGAGATCACAACCAACACCAAAGAAATACAAACAATTATAAGAACATATTATGAGCAACTCTATGCCAGCAAATTAGATAACCTGGAAGAAATGGGTGCATTCCTAGAGACGTATCAACTACCAAAATTGAACCAGGAAAAAATAGAAAACCTGAACAGACCTATAACCACTAAGGAAATTGAAGCAGTCATCAAAAATCTCCCAACAAACAAAAGCCCAGGGCCAGATGGCTTCCCAGGGGAATTCTATCAGACATTTAAAGAAGAATTAATACCTATTCTCCTGAAACTGCTCCAAAAAATAGAAATGGAAGGAAAACTTCCAAACTCATTGTATGAGGCCACCATTACCTTGACCCCAAATCCAGACAAAGACCCCATCAAAAAGGAGAATTACAGACCAATACCCTTGATGAACATGGATGCAAAAATTCTCACCAAAATACTAGCCAATAGGATCCAACATTACATTAAAAGGATTATTCACCATGACCAAGTGGGATTTATCCCTGGGCTGCAAGGTTGGTTCAACATCCGCAAATCATTCAACGTGATACAATACATTAACAAAAGAAGAACAAGAATCATATGATCCTCTCAATAGATGCAGAAAAAGCATTTGACAAAGTACAGCATTCTTTCTCGATCAAAACTCTTCAGAGTATAGGGATAGAGTGTACTTACCTCAATATCATAAAAGCCATCTATGAAAACCCTACAGCGAATATCATCCTCAATGGGGAAGCTGAGTGCTTTCCCCCTAAGGTCATTAACGTGGCAGGGATGTCCACTATCACCACTGCTATTCAACATAGTATTAGAAGTCCTAGCCACAGCAATCAGACAACAAAAAGAAATCAAAGGCATCCAAATCAGCAAGAAGAAGTCAAACTCTCACTCTTTGCAGATGATATGATACTTTATGTGGAAAACCCAAAAGACTCCACCCCAAAACTGCTAGAACTCATACAGGAATTCAGTCAAGTGGCAGGATATAAAATCAATGCACAGAAATCAGTGGCATTCCTATACACCAACAACAAGACAGAAGAGAGACAAATCAAGGAGTCGATCCCATTTACAATGGCACCCAAAACCATAAGATACCTAGGAATAAATTTAACCAAAGAGGCAAAGGATCTGTACTCAGAAAACTATACTCATGAAAGAAATTGAAGAAGACACAAAGAAATGGAAAAACGTTCCATGCTCATGGATTGGGAGAACCAATATTGTGAAGATGTCAATGCTACCTAGAGCAATCTACACATTCAATGCAATCCCCATCAAAATACCATCCACTTATTTCAAAGAAATGGAACAAATAATCCTAAAATTTGTATGGAACCAGAAGAGACCCTGAATAGCCAGGGGAACATTGAAAAAGAAAAGCAAAGCTGGCGGCATCACAATTCCGGACTTCCAGCACTATTACAAAGCTGTCATCATCAAGATGGTATGGTACTGGCACAAAAACAGACACATAGATCAATGGAACAGAATAGAGAGCCCAGAAATGGACCCTCAACTCTATGGTCAACTCATCTTTGACAAAACAGGAAAGAATGTCCAATGGAATAAAGACAGTCTCTTCAACAAATGGTATTGGGAAAATTTGTCAGCGACATGCAAAAGAATGAAACTGGACCATTTCCTTACACCACACACAAAAATAGACTCCAAATGGTTGAAAGACCTAAACGTGAGACAGGAGTCCATCAAAATCCCAAAGGAGAACACAGACAGCAACCTCTTCAACCTCAGCTGCAGCAATTTCTTCCTAGAAACATCACCAAAGGCAAGGGAAGCAAGGGCAAAAATGAACTATTGGGATTTCATCAAGATAAAAAGCTTTTGCACAGCAAAAGAAACAGTCCACAAAACCAAAAGACAACCGACAGAATGGGAGAAAATATTTGCAAATGACATATCAGATAAAGGGCTAGTATCCAAAAGCTATAAAGAACTGATCAAACTCAACACCCAAAAAACAAATAATCCAATCAAGAAATGGGCAGAAGACATGAACAGACATTTTTCCAAAGAAGACATCCAAATGGCCAACAGACACATGAAAAAGTGTTCCACATTGTTCGGTATGAGGGAAATCCAAAACAAAACCTCAATGAGATACCACCTCACACCCGTCAGAATGGCTAAAATTAACAAGTCAGGAAATGGCAGATGTTGGCGGGGATGTGGAGAAAGGGGAACCCTCCTACACTGTTGGTGGGAAGGCAAGCTTGTGTAACCCCTCTGGAAAACAGTATGGAGGTTCCTCAAACAGTTGAAAATAGAGCTACCATAAGATCCAGCAATTGCACTACTGGATATTTACCACAAAGATACAAATGTAGGGATCCGAAGGGGTACATGCACCCCGATGTGTATAGCAGCAATGTCCACAATAGCCAAACTGTGGAAAGAGCCAAGATGTCCATCGACAGATGAATGGATAAAGAAGAAGTGGTATATATACACAATGGAATATTATGCAACCATAAAAAGGAATGAGATCTTGCCATTTGCAATGACATGGATGGAACTGGAGGGTGTTATGCTGAGTGAAATAAGTCAATCAGAGAAAGACATGTATCATATGACCTCACTGATATAAGGAATTTTTAACCTCAGGAAAGAAACTGAGGATTGCTGGAGTGGTGGGGGTGGGAGGGATGGGGGGCCTGGGTGATAGATACTGGGGAGGGTATGTGCTATGGTGAGCGCTGTGAATTGTGCAAGACTGTTGAATCACAGATCTGTACTTCTGAAACAAATAATGCAATATATGTTAAGAAAAAAAAAGAAGAAATAGCAGGAGGGGAAGAATGAAGGGGAGTACGTCAGAGGGGGAGACGAACCATGAGAGAGGATGGAGTCTGAAAAACTAACTGAGGTTTCTAGAGTGGAGGGGGGGTGGGGGGATGGATTAGCCTGGTGATGGGTATTAAAGAGGGCACATTCTGCGTGGAGCACTGGGTGTTATGCACAAACAATGAATCATGGAACACTACATCAAAAACTAATGATGTAATGTATGGTGATTAACATAACAATTAAAAAATAAAAACAAAACAGAACAGGTTGGACATTTTGAACTCTCCTCTGATAAGTTCTCCTCTATCTTTAACACCTAATAAACACGTAGAAAAAAATGAAATCTAATCTTGTTTGGAAGTAGGAGGGTCAAGTCTTAAAATTCACACTACCAATAAAATTGAGAAACAAGCATAACTGACTGGGAGATACAGAAATTCTTCAGAATTCAGAAATAGAGTGCTTATTTGAAGAACTGCTCCATTAACCTAATTAAACCAGTCAGTCCCCCTTAGATCAATGCCTGCATGTGGATACAACTATGTCCTGCTCCTGAGCCTAAAATGTAGTGGGCTGTGGTCACTACTTTAAAAATTTCATCAAAAATTTTTTTCATCGGTGTAGATGCTCCAAATTAGAAATCTTAACTTCAAAATCTATTTTGTCCTATAATTTTGATAATCTTCAACAGAAGCTAGGTTTATCCAAGACATTCTCTTGATTATTTCTGTTGTTGGGAGCTACCTGAAACTCAGGGGTGATCATGAGAGGTCTCATGACCCATTCAGTCTTGCATTTTAAGTGTTGATAAGGGCCGAGGTCGACTGTATATGCAGCTGTTGTACACCTAAAGTTTTAAAGGTCAAAGAGTTATTTAACATTATTCATGCATAGTAAATTATCCAGAGATACATAGAATCGTAATTCTAGTTCACCAATCAAGAAGAGTGCTACATCTTCAGGAAAGTTATTTTTCATAATTATTTATAACTGGGCTTTAACTTCTGAAATAGACTTACCATGGTCTCACAGGTAAATAATACAGAATCTCTTATCCAATGATCCTCCTAATTGTTTTCAAGCCATTATCCAATTATTTTTCTCAAAAAGTGCAGGGTTTAACAGTAGCCTGTCTGAAAGTTGCCTAGCGTAATTAGGAAGATATGTTAATGCCTGGGGTAAAATCTCAATAGGACTGTTGTAAAAGGTCTTCAGACTGCTTTGTTCTTCTGACTTTGAGGAGTCAATTAAATCTCCAATGACCTAAACTATCATTTTTTTTCCTTCCCTTTTCAAAGAATTTCCTTTTCATTGTGTCTTCTTTGCTTCTGTTAATTCTTCTTTTGTTGCATTCTTGGTTTTGGCCTAAATTTTCCTTGACTTTCAAGGTCCTTGCAGTCATTTCGCTTCTTCCTTCTGAGGAAGAAGGGAATCTGCATTTAACACCTTACATAAAATCACTTGACCTGCACTTTTTCTTTCTTTTTTTTTTTTCCAAAGGGGCATAAAATAATTTCATGTGAAAATGTACTTATAGGGATGCCTGGGTGGCTCAGTTGTTAAGCATCTGTCTTCAGCTCAGGTCATGTTCCCAGGGTCCTGGGATCGAGGCCCACATCAGGCTCCCTGCTCAGCGGGAAGTCTGCTTCTCCCTCTCCCACTCCCCCTGCTTGTGTTCCCTCTCTCGCTGTCAAATAAATTTTTAATTTTTTTAAATAAAGAAAATGTACTTATAGGGACACCTGGGTGGCGCAGTCCATTGAATATCCAACCTTTGGTTTCATCTCAAGTCATGATCTCAGGGTCATGAGATTGAGCCCTGCCTTGGGCTCTGAGCTCAGCGGGGAATCTGCTTGAGATTCTCTCTCCCTCTGCCCCTCCCCACTCATTCTCTCTCTCTCAAATAAATAAATAACTATTTAAAAAAGAGATAAAATGTACTTTTAATAGATGCAATAGTTTATCTCACAGTTTAGATTTGTATGGTTAGTGATTAAAGCTCAAAAAAATCTAACGAAATCACAAAACTAATACAACTTTTAACTTTACTTTTTGGATGTTTCCAAATCCCAAATTTCTAGACTGGTTTGAGTTTATATTTTAATATGAAGTTTTTATTAGTGTATGATAAGCATTTGAATTTTTATTTTTAAAATGTTTTGCAATTGAACATATAAATAGATTTTAGGTCTATAAATTACAATCACAATGAATATATAACACTTAATGGCTATCAAATAGATTGGAAGCCATCATATCTACCTATTATATATATATATATATATATATATATGTAAGATATATATATGTACATACATATTCAACCTGAAATATAAGTTCAGTGAGGTATTTGGGGAGTTATATGAAATGTTATGTGAAAAAAAATCTCTTATTCACAAAGTAGGAAAAATATCAGCAAAGGATAAGTTAACCAATCTGAAATCTGCAACATCATTCACAGTGGTCTTTCCTAAAATATATTGAACAAAAAAAGAAACTCTGCAGTGAAATGATGGTAGGAAATACAGTAATTAGATCTCTTCTTGGGTCATGGTATTGCATACTAGCCCATTAAAATAAAAGCTCTGAAAAGCTCGCGTCCTATGTAAGTGAAACACCTGTTAGCAACCCTTGAAAGCAGTGTTCTATGGAACACACTTTTAAAAATGCAGCATTTAAAAATTGTATGCAAACTCTCTACCATTTATGATTGTTTCCAGTTAAAAATCAATGTTTAGATTTTATGGAACGGAAAATTTCAGGATAGATCTTTATTACCTGTTACATTAAAAAAAGGATTCTTACAACTTATATTTGCTTTATTTAATGAACATTAAATGAGTATCTAGAATGTACTTTACTAAGCACAAGTAATTTAGGATAAATAATTCACCATACTTACTTTTAAAGAGCTCAATTTCATCAAAGAATAAAGTGAAAGTACTAGTTCTTAATTAAGGTAAACAATATATTGACTATGTGTCTACAAAAGCTATTGACTTGTGATATGTATTTTATTCAGATCTTTGACATACTCCAGTTTGGTCATATTCCACCTTGATGGATTATTTTCAATTTTCTTAACAGAAAACAAAGACAGAGCTAGAATATGTGAAGCTATCTTACAACATATGATAAATCACAGTTCAGGATTATAGAGAATACTCATGGAATAAGCTAGGTAAAAAATGTTGAGGGGTGCCTGGGTGGCTCAGTCGGTTGAGTGTCTAACTCTTGGTTTTGGTTCAGGTCGTGATCTCAGGGTCATGAGATCAAGTCCTGAGTCAGGCTCTGCACTCAGCAGGGAGTCTGCTTCAGATTCTCTCTCTCTCTCTGCCCTTCCCCACACCCTCTCTAAAAAAAAAAAAATAATAATATTGAATAGAGACTGCTATTTTTGTTTAAAGCTATTATATGTTTATACTTTGAAGTTATTAATAGAATAATCTTGTGATTACTTTGCCATGGGGTCAACAAAATAAGTCTTATAAAATAATCTCAGGGGATTGATATTTTCTTCTTGTTCTAATCATCTATCTCCATTTCTGCACAAATTTTCTAAAATGAACAAAACAAAAAATTATCCTACAAAAAATTTTCTCCTTTGTTCAATAAAAACATGTTTGCATGTTTGTGTTTTAAGTTGGTTTCTTTATAATTTAAAAATGACAATAAATATCACTATTTTGTATGAGTTTAAGATCAACAAGGTTGTAAAGGTCATTTTATGCTTTCAATCCTGCTAAAGACAGTTTTTCCCCCTTAAACGATCAATTTCAAGTATTTTTAAGCGTTCATTATTAAATTAATTGCTTAATTAAGTCAGCCTGTTATGCTTCTATTCATCAACCATTAATTGAGTGTCTACTATGCTACAGATACCAAGCTAGAATATTTACCCCCTAATGAATGAGAGAAGAGCAGCCACTTAATTCTATCACTTCTCTTGACATTTCCAATATACTGAAGAAGGCTCATTGCGGAAGCAGGAATTCTGAGTCAGTCTGAATGTGTGCGTTTTTCTTCATGTGCCTACGTGTGTTACAGAGCCCCAATTTTGTATGTCATGACATACATTCTTCTAATGGTTTGCAAATCCTCGTGGCAACTCCTTATTAGGGGAGCTCTCAAAAGATTCAATGGACTTCTAAATCAGGTAGGAAAATCAGAACCATTAGAAATCACCACTGGTGGGGCACCCGGGTGGCTCAGTCCTTAAGCATCTGCCTTAGGCTCAGATCATGATCTCAGGGTCCTGGGATCAAGCCCCGCATCAGGCTCCCCACTCAGCAGGAAGCCTGCTTCTCCTTCTCTCACTCCCCCTGCTTGTGTTCCCTCTCTTGCTGTCTCGCTCTCTCTGTCAAATAAATAAATAAAATATGTAAAGAAAGAAAGAAAGAAAGAAAGAAAGAAAGAAAGAAAGAAAGAAAGAAAGAAAGAAAGAAAGAAATCATCGCTGGATTCCAAAGCAGTTTGAACACGATCTTTTTTCTAGCATTTCTTTCCAAATTAGGAGGACAAGACCCTTAAAAAAAATAGTCACAGATTTTACAGAAATTCTATGTTCAGTTCACTATTCCTGACTAGATGAACTATGTAGACAAATTACAACCTCTCTAACTTGTTCAGCAGTAAAATGGAGTTAAAAATACCTCTTACTGGGAATTCTTAATCTCAGGAACAAACTGAGGGTTGCTGGAGTGGTCGGGGGTGGGAGGGATGGGGTGGCTGGGTGATAGACATTGGGGAAGATATGTGCTACGGTGAGCGCTGTGAATTGTGTAAGACTGTTGAATCACAGATCTGTACTTCTGAAACAAATGACGCAACATATTTTAAGAAAAAAGAAAAGAAGATAGCAGGAGAGGAAGAATGAAGGGGAGTAAGTCAGAGGGGGAGACGAACCATGAGAGATGATGGACTCTGAAAAACAAACTGAGGTTTCTAGAGGGGAGGAGGGTAGGGGGATGGGTTAGCCTGGTGATGGGTATTAAAGAGGGCACATTCTGCATGGAGCACTGGGTGTTATGAACAAACAATGAATCATGGAACACTACACCAAAACAAATGATGTAATATATGGTGGTTAACATAACAATAAAAAATTTAAAAAAAAATACCTCTTACTGTGTTATAAGTTATACAACACAGTATAGCCCTTTGGTTGTGACATTCCCTATCGTTTACTAATTCATCCAACAGATATTTATTGAATTCCTATTGTGTGTAAGGCTTGGCTGCTGGGCAGTAGGGATGGGCGTGTTGGGAAAACAGTCCCGTTTCTGCACCCATACAGTCGAGGGGAACAGATCACTATTAAATTAGCCATGCTTTTCGAAGCCAAAAATTTCCTTCAAGGACCAGGCAGAAATCCCAATTTTTTATGAACCTTCCTCCTTTTTGGAGTGGGGCGGGATCTTTCCTCCCTGAAATCTCTGTATTCTGCATACGCCGTGTACACTACGTCTCAGAGACTACATCAAACTAGGGTTATCGATGTGAATTCCTATGCTTCCCATTGGGTTATCATGTCATTTGGGTGAGAAAAACAAGTTTTACTCTAAGCTAAACAACATGTTAGATGCTCTAACATGTTATCTCCCTCACTGTAACAATGTGAGAAAGCACGTCCATCATTTGAAAGACAAGGGAACCATGGTTTAGGGAGGCTGAATCTATTTCAGGTGAGTTACAGAAAGTGACTGTGCAGGTTGGCTATGATGCACCTGGCCTAGAAGAGCTCAATGGTGATATCTTAGTAACACTGACACAGTAAAACTGTCCTAAAGTGACAGTTGACCTTGTTTATCTCACGTGTACAACTCGCTGAGCTTGGCAAACAGAGGGAAGAAGGAAGTGCCATGGCCCATCAGCTGTAGCTTCCGAAAGCAGTCAGGAAAGAAACAAATAAATGTACAAATTGACCTAAATCTTGGGCAAAGTCTTTTTTGTTTAAATCCTTAGTATCAGTAGAAACCCAGGGCTTGAGCAAATCAGCAGGGTGTGGGGCAACAGAGGGCAGTGATGAGTTATCTGGCTCTGGAGGCAGACAGGGTGTGGGTTCTGGTTCTGTCGCCATTCCTCCCCAGCTGAGTGAGCCCCTGTTCCTCTGTTCCTCTTCTGGAAGAAGAGGCTAGTGATCAAACCTATGTCAGAGTTTGGTAGTGAGCATTAAGGAGAAAGTGCCCATAAACGGTTTCTGGCACATGCTAATAAGCTCTTAGCAATGAGAGTAACATAGTCATTAACAGGTAAAGAACAGGTCACAGGTTCTCAGGAGCATTATATCCTGATAAGCGCCATCACCAAGCCGTAGTCAAGTCGACGCACAAGCTCATAGAGCACCTCACATCTTCATTTATTAATCCATGTATTACATGAATTTCAGGAGCATTTTTTGAGGACCCACTGGGTACCAGGAACCATGACAGATCTTAGGGATACAAAGCTGAGGAGGCAACAGTTTCTTTTGGACATAATAGATTTTAGAAGAAGCAAAATGTGAACGCATATTTGGAAAACGCTTGAAATGTGCTTTGATGTAAGTGCTGAAATATAAAAAAAAAAAATTCCAGATTCAGTGGTAGTCCAATAAAAATAGCTCATATTTACCAAGGCCTTTCTGTCTGTGGCCGTTTGTCAAACACTTCATATAAGGTATCTTGGGCAATTGTCCCAGCATCCTTCCAAGAAACATAATATTATTGTACCCAGTTTACAGGTAAGAAAACTCAGGTTAAAAGACAATGTCAGATTCACCGTAGCCACAAAGTAGTAAGTGGTGCAGCCAGAAGGCGGCCTCCTAAGCTCTGTCACTGTTTGGAGAAGAGTAGTGAAGAAAGGGAGAGGCCACCAGCGGTGCCCTTCAAGGACAGAACTTTAATTTTATGTATGTTAGAGGAAAGGAAGCAAAAGAGCCCTTAAAGAAACTGGAGAAAATAAACATCAAAAAACTCGTCACATTTTATATGGATTTTATGTAACAGACTGCTAAAAATTGGTAAACGTATTTTTCCTTCCATATTCCGCACAAATGCTCCTCATGCCTGTGAATCACATTGTGCTTACTCCGTATCTTGCTCAAATTCTCTTGTTGATTTGTTTGCTGGTGAATTAAGAATGTAATTTAATAAAATAGACTTAATTTGCACATTTTAAGTTTTAAAGAATTGACTCCGAATCCCAAAATGAAGGAGATCTAGATGAATAAAAGAACTTGCTATACACAAACAGGACTTTTGGGGCAGCTGCATATTTAACATTAACAGGAGTGAACTGGGACACCTGGCTGCCAAACTCCCCTGCAAACTCGGCTGTGGGAACAGAAACAAAGGATTCGGAATAAAGGAAACATCTGTCTCCCTCTATTCCTCAGTGTGTGGAATGTATTTGGAGCATCATGTTTAAATCTGGGCACCACATTTTAGGAAGGAACTTAATTAGAGTGTGCCCAGAGGAAGAGAATCAGGAAAGTAGAAAGTGAAGGTAATACCACGTGAGGAGAGTTTGGAGGAAACAGGACCACGGGACCTTGGGGGGGGGCCCAACACTCAAAAGGGGCGTGACCGCCGAGTTCACACCTTAAAAGACCTGAAGGAAGAGGGAACACCACTGGGATGACTCCTGAATGCACGCCAGAATCCAGGTCTGGACGTTTGATAAAGGCAGACTTCAAGCCAGGGCTAAGACAGGAATGGGGCATCTTAGTGTGAACTCCCTATTTCTAGAAGGATCTAAGCACAAATTTTCTGTAGGGACACGAGATGGAGACCATAAACCCTAAAGACCTTCCCAGCTGTTGCTCAATGCTCTTCTTTCTCTTGCCTCTCATTGTCCAGTACGTGCAGCTCTGGTCAGCATCCTGCTCTCAGGGACTCTTACTCAACAGCCAATGGCTCTCAACAGGTCGCTGTAGGTGATC